>NW_028301711.1:25380000-26005000 GCF_037042655.1 Diuraphis noxia
TATGTATAGTTTCAGCCTTGGTAGATTTTCACTTTATGATATTAAAGTAACTTACGAATTAGCAGTTTTCATTAATCGCACATGATATTATATTATTTTGTCCTATATTAAACTAACGTAATTTTTTTTTTTTGCCTCTTAAAATTCTTAATAAGATTTATTTCAGCCTTTGGTGGTATTATCTTAAATAATAAATGTTTAAATATTAAAACAATAATATGTGAAATTATAATCTATTAAAAAACCTGCGTACTACTAAAATTCGGTAAAAAAAATTTGTTGTATACATACAAAACTATACATAAAAAATTGATTGCGAATTTTATTACGTAGGTAAAATATTATTTATAAAAACATCAATGCCGTCATAAAGCTACAGCACAATTATAATATTAGGTACCTACATGGACTTAAAATTTTACGTCATTTTCATTTATTGTAATCATTTTTATTTATAATATTTATATACTTACGAGAAATGAATCCATAAAAACCAATAGAAATATTTTTGCTATCATTTATTAAAATACCTATATAATAATATATTATACTCCGTGATTTAAAAAAATTTCTACGTATTTTTATTGAATCAAAATTATTTTTTATTTTTTCAAATATTAAAAATGTTTTATTCAAATACTATTGCCATCGATTTTGAAATAAATAATGAAAATTATTATTCGTAGATACATAATTAATTATTTCATATTGATATTTAAATTATTTCTGTTCAACTACGAAGTTATTGTTAAATGTATTTTTATGCTTTTTTTTAAAGTTGATATGTTTGAAATATCAATATTTTATATTATTATTGTTACTATACTGCTGCTCTATCTGTTGCATTTTTATTGAATTTATATTATTGGCATAAATCTGTAAAATGTATCTTCGATTCTGATTTGAGATTAATGTAAGTAGTAGGTATTACTACACTTACGATACTCACAATACGCGAATTCATTAAGTCATAATATATTATGTTAATCAGTTTTATTTTAGTTAAAAAGTTCTAAAAAATAATATACGTTTTACAATAATACAATGGAGTTTATTAAGTTATTAAACTGTTTAAGTTTTTTGGAGAAACTAAAATTGTATGATAACAATTATTATTATTATTCTTTATGAAAATTCACAGTTAAATTGTATAAACTTAACATTAAACAGAAAATAAAATTGTTTTAAAATTTATCCAGCACTTTTGAGCTATATTGCTTGTACTTTGTAGTCATTAAAATCGTAATAACATTTTATGCACACGATGTTTTTTCATTTATACACAAAGGCCGTAAAGTTTAAAAGCAATACAATTATATGCTGTTGATTTAATGACAAAATTATTGCTAAAAATGTAAATTAAAAATATTTTGTTTAGGTTCTTAATAAAATCTTAATGGTCGCCGTATATTAAATTCAATTTAAAATTATCATGAGTTCGTAAACAAAAGATATACAATCAAATGTCTTATTTATCTTTGTTATTACGCATATCAAACTGATGGCATAACCATATACATTTTTTAAAATTATTATTATTATATTATTAACACAGTCATAACCGTTTCACTCGCTATTCTTATGAGATTCTTAAATTTGGTAGGTATAATTATTATTATCTATAATTAAATGATTTAATCGTACACTTTTTATTAGACGTTGCGCCTCACAACATAATATTGACTTTGCCACATTATTGGCGGTATTCTATGAAATCCCATGGAATTGGACATGATGGCGTTTCGAACATTTTTCATCATTTATTCCTACTTCGAATATAAGTATCCAATAATTATACCGTTCAGATGACAATAATTACATACACTGAAATGTTTAAGGATGTTGTTAGAAGAAGTAAAAGTTATGATTTTAGCACGCAATCCAAGATAAAACACGTATTATAATTCGTATTTGTAGAAAATCACGAGAACCCTCGAGAACGAGTTGAAAAAAAAAAACAGCGGAGAAGCGGCTCTTAGTACGTGGCTTATCGGAATGTACGCTGACAACATTTTCAGTAGTCCCTAACTTTCGCCAAATGAAATGCAATCAATTGACATGTTTTACGGATGATTCTTTATTCTCCAGTCCGACGGATTTTATATTGGTATATACAATATGCAATATACATTATACACCGAAGAAACAACCGTATATACCTAACCTAGCTTGCGGTATATAATACGTCGACGCATTTCAAGAACTTATAGCAAAATAACAACTTTGTTCTGACATTTCACGTGGATTGTCAAAACGACCGTATATGACCACATAAAACTTTCTTAGACCATCTTTCTTTTTAACCTTTCAAAAGTAATTTGTTCAGGCGGGTCAGTCCGCTATTTTTTTTTTCTTACCTCAACCATGTAATAAACTAAATTATAAAAACACCAGACTTATCCGCACTGGGAATTGAAATAAGTACGCAACACACAAACAAGGTTACATCTAGTACACTGTTTCTAACCGTATTATTGGATGATAAATAATCAACTTGTGAAATTGAGATGCTATTAATTGTAGGTACGCTCATTTCCTCACTCAAGACGTGTCTGTTTATTTATAAGAATATCATTGTTAATAACATTTTTTTTTCTTCCATATAGTATTGAATTCTCAGGGATTCGAATAAAATGTTCCGGTTTATATTTTGTAAAGGGATTCGAATAAAAAAATACACAGAATCCAAACAAAAAATATATCGCATTGATCTTTTGAAAAATTTTGTAAGTCTCAGCAATACTGAAGCCTAATAGAGTATTATAATATGAATTATATTATAATTTTCCTTTCCACTGTGCGCTGATTATAATACGGAGTTACAACAATGTTTTAAAATATTTAAAAAAATTTAATTTAAATCAGATTGCATGTATTAATGTTTTATAATATGTTTCAATGGCCCATATATACTGCATTATGATTGGTTTGTTCTTAATCATAGAAATAGAGTTATAGTTATAGTTGTAACAGATTTGTATTGAAAAAGCCATAAGTATATTTTTATAGCATTATTTGTGACCTGCATGCATTATCAGTACCAACTATCCGTCTAAAAATATTGCAGTCCAATATAATAAACTCAAGAGTATACAGAAAAATAACTAGATATTATCATTCTATTGAAAAGCAGGAAATAAAATAATGTAATTCGATACATCCGAATTCATCAAATTTGCGATTGCTAGAAATTCAATGGAACAACCGAAATAACAAATGACAGTGGTACATAATTTGAATTACAGTAGTGTGTGCTGTATATATATAGACATCCGTATCGGTTCAGAGCAGAGTAGTTTTGAAAAGCTGGTAATAACTTTAAAAATAAAAAAACGAACAAAAAGATGTTCCTTTCTAAAGGTTTCCTACGAATTCGATTTTATCAAGCGAACACAAACATATTAAATTTATTTATGTTTACCTAAATGTATGTACGAGAGAAAAAAATAAAATGTGGAATTGAGATTGTAACGTATCTAGACCGTACATTTGAATTGTTAGGTTTGCAGCAGGGTGTACCTGCTACGCTGCTCCGAGCGTCTCGAAATTTAAATTTACCACTCCCACAGTGCCAAAATATTTTTATTTTTATTTTATTTTTTATCGTATATACCTGCCACCTTGTTAATATTGAAATTTAATTTCAAAATTTACATCACTATAGCTAATGTTCGTAATATATAAAGTGCATTTTCAGCGATGTGAAAACTAAATTTTCGGATAAAAAGAAAAACTTAAGAAAATGCGTCATTTCTGGGACCTTACGCCGCAAGCATCACCAGTACTCGTTCAATCCATAATAATCGCATTATATTGATACAGACACCATAAAAAAGTTATATCAATGACGTACCTACCTACTAACGGTTTTTTTCTTTTTTTAATTGAAAGATGTAGTAAATGATAATGAATAGTTTTACAAGCTTCTATAAAATGAAAAAAATAATTGAAGAATTATCGTGATTGTTATTCCTTAATATATAGCTGATCTCGCACAAATATCAAATAAAATCATAATTATATAACCATCAAAGAAATTGGTAATACTGTCGAAAATCAACCGATTCTGAAACCGTTTGATGTTTACCAGTATCTGCACAAATTTGATTCAGCTTTTTATTCAATAAATCATTTTTAACATGAATATTAATTTTTTTCCCCATATAAATTCAAGAAAATGAATAGGAATATAATGAATTCCCAAAAGTGAATAAACCCCCTACACAACCTCCTTATTTGCAACGATATACTACTAATCTGTATAACTGTTTTATTAGATATATTTTATACTAAAATCGACTTAGTTATCATCGCTCGAAGAAACATTGCGTGTCGACATAATAAAACGATCACATCATAAGGTATAATATATAACATAGATTAAGTGCCTATACATTAAAATACTATATGATACCTGCCGGGTACCAATTTCGGCACAACAACTCACGTGATAATAATAATATATAAAAAACTCAATATAACTATAAAAGCCATTCCATTTCCACGTGACAATGTGTGTACGCATTTTCATCTGTGGTCATCGAGGTGGTGATTGAACTACGTCTAATCATAGATCATTATTTGTATGATGATCGCGGGAGAAGAAACTTGTCAAACAAAATAAAGGTAAGTATACCCATGGAAATGTATTTATGTGAAAAATATAAAAATACATCACGTATTCCTTAATACGACACAGTCGTTTACGAAAATATGTTTAAACACGTGACTCGTGGCTACCAAAAACGGGCCGAAAAAAAAACTAATACCCAAGCAGCAGGCTTAAGTCCTTTTTTGAGAATTTATTTGAATAGTGTATAACCTCCGAGGGTTTTAATAGGATTTTCTCATAGACATAATAGGTATTATGTGCTAGGTAGGTATGTGTTTATAATAAAATTGAGTATTTTTTTTTTCTTTTGATATATGCTGACATAATTTCGGTTTGCCTTACTCCTATCCCTCCCTATTTTTCCTCCTCCTACCCCTATAGTAATTTACCTCGCTGAGCTACCTAGAAGATTAAAAATACTATTTATATATTGTAAAGTTTATTGACCGATTCGATTTGCTCTTGATAAAATTAATCAGATAACTATTAGAATTTAATTTTGAATTATATTATGTAGGTAACACCGCGAATTATATTATATAACTGGAGTGGCTACAACGAGGATAGCAAGTTAGTCTTAACACCAACTTAGAGTTTAATTAATTAATATAATATAATAAGCACTTCTCAAAAGTAAAATCTCATAATGTGAACTTGAACAATGATGTTCTGTGTAGTGTAAAGAATAAATGTTCTTTCATTTGTTATAAAAAAAAGTGTTTTAATTATATAAACATGTATCTTAACAGTGTAGCTCATTTCGAATTAGATTCATAAATTTACGGTTCCCTAAATTAAGGTTACTGACCTACCCTTGTATACAATATGTATATTATCATAGTTTCAGATGCACATCACAGTGATTTTGTGATTAGGTTTTGAAGTTGGGAATATTCGATATATATTTCACTAATACTTGTACCGCGACGAATTTGCACAAAACGTTTTCGTTTCGAATTCTCAAAGTAATATAACACCTATGTGTATTTGGCATTTGTGACATTGTCGAAGTTTAAATTAGCATATAATTAATCATTTATTTTGTGTGTGAAGTCTGTGTTGAGTATGCATTGATTGTACTCGCGAATTAATTTAAATTCGAAAACAAAGAATTAAGTAGATAGGTACTGAGAAAAGAAACTTAGTGAATGTTTTGTCAACGGTATAGGAAGTCCATAACAAGTGCCGACTTAGTCGATTAGGTAGAAATTGGAATGTTTATAATTAGACAATACTACTAATACTACTAATAATATTTGCATTAAAGTATTGTTAAATAGTATTATATTGTATACATTTATGATTTTATTACCTACAATAATCAGTTCACAACGATTTCAACCTGATTTTACACATCATTTTATATTTAAATGCGTATTAGTAAATGACTGATAATGATAAAAAATTTTAATTTCTAATTATTTTTTATGGATTTATTGAACTATACGATTGTAATTATTTTTGGTAATATAATCATAATTGTATAAATCAAAAAAACATATTATTTTATGTCACTGAAATAATTTTAAAATAATATTTTGTTATTATTACTCAATCGTGGAATCATTGTGTGTAGACGGGTACGAGTGCACAATAATAATAATTTATTCAAACCTAATGAATAAAATAATATATAAGGAGAAACGTTTAAAACATATTTCATACCGTGTGGAGCACATTAAATTCAATTTACGAATGTTTTTCATTTAATTATGTTTTTTTTTGTTATTTAAGTGGTAACTCTACTGAACGTCGAAGAATGTATCTCTACACATATTTTCAACGAGAATGTAAAATAACAATTGACGAGAACACAGCGTTTTCCGCAATCATTGGCTTTGATGTCAGTCAAAACAAACGGGTTTCGAATTTAAATATGTGTGGTAGCGTCAAGTATAATCATATAATATGCATAATATATTATTCAACATGAAAGAGGGCGTACATTTAACGGTTATTTATTATTATTATTATTATTATTGTTATTATTTTTTTTTTTTTTGTTCTCCTCGGCGTAAATGTCGCTCGTAAAAAATCTCGGAATGCATGTTTAATAGAGACGGAATGAGTGAACACGCGCTTTTTGAATGATTCTGATTTATTTTTGTTTACGCCGTTAAAGTAAAACAATACGAGATTGAATATTAAGTATATAATCAACGTCGTGGTCCTCATACTCCTCTTCCTCGGAAAATGTATTGTAATGTACGCGCATTTTATTCAAACCATGAGTCTCGTCATCACAATTCATTATTTTAAATGCGGGAAATTAAATCGTAAAGCGCGTACTAATATATTGTCTGATGGTGTCGAAAAGCCAGTGTTAATGTCTGCGGTGTATAGTATTATTATTATTATTATTTTTTTTTTTTATTGGGTTAATAAGGCTTCAACCACTGGGGTAATTAGTCTGTAATAATTTCAAAATAACAGTCTTACACCAATGGGGGTACATTATGTTTAACAGTGGAGGAACTTATTGGAGTAGGTACAATATGTGAAATAATTATCGGCATAGGCGTGTCTATTGGGGAGGCAGGGTGGGTACCGGCCTCCCCAGTGACTTGATTCTTGAGCTCTTGGCGTATAATCTACCGTGATTGAAACACAGATTTCTATATATGGTTAGTAGTGCTATATAATTTCCATACAAAAATAAAAAGTCACAAATATAGATTATAAAATACAGATCGTTGTAGTAAGTAAAAAATTTAAATTTTATAAATGGCCTCCCCAGCCATGGAGGCCTGGACACGCCTATGATTATCGGCAAGTGTTTGTTGTATTGTTGATGGGTTTCTGTCACAGAGTTCACAGATTGGATACTCTTCTTCAGTAACATAATATTATTACAATATTGTTTCACGTGGATTGTCTTAATTGAAGAACCCTGTTGGTGGTGAATCTCGGTGTGCTAACTTCCTTGTGGAGATACGTATAGAAATTAATTTAAATTCATGTACATTAATTTATATATAGAACATAGGTAATGATAAAATAGGTAACCAGTAGTGTTCCAATAGGATATACTTCGATTACTCTAAAACTTTTCCTAAAATATCGTGGTCATACTATACGTATACCTACTCTCAAACAAACCATAAAAAAAAGAAGAAATACATATTTTTTTTAGTTTTAGTTTATTTTTGACTATATATATTTTAAATTTATAAAGTATCTATATTAAATACTAGGTATTTGATTTTAATTAAGATTAATCGCAAGGCATACATGAAAGCCTAGAAGGTTTTTGCTAAACCACGTGCAACGCCCAATAACAACAACAATATAAATTTACCAATACGTATATAGGTACAGTTGACAGATACTTGACAGAAAAATGATAAATATTACAGAAAAATGAATCTCACAACAATCGTTGTCGGTGATATAAATATGATATTGTCAACAAACATTAAATTATAATAATTTTAATGGAGGATTATAATAGTTTATACATCGTTATCACATAAAGCGGTCGGGTCCCAATCTTCCGTGTCCGATTTGTTTATCGTATACCTATAGACTAGTTAACCATCGAAGCTTTCGAGGTCAGGTATGTTTCAATGGACATTTTTGGTACCTAACACGTGACAGACTTTTCGGATGATTGTATTGTCCTGTTTTCAAACCAGCAGTTCACCAATATAGTTACAAACACGAATTGTGGAAATTATATCAGTGCCTATAGATAAAGGTCAACAAAGTGGCTCGTTTAAAACTTACACGAGTGACATGACCGGAGGATCGTGCCACCGACAGACGACGATAAATTATTGATCGCGGTAGCTCAGTCTTGTGGAAGACATCACGAGGTGAAGGTCTCGTGATTCGACGAATGATATCGGTGATAGGACCACTCTGATAAAATGGCGAAAACAAATAATTTTAATTAATTACATATGCGTGTTGTGTGTGTGTGTGGAATTAGAAAACGGTTAGAAACATAGAAAATATACCCATCACGGATTTCAAGTTCAATTTATCAATGTCGAATAACATTGTATTGCAAAATTATATTTTTTTGAAAATGCCATTGTATATTTTATTTTAAAAGGCGTATTTAAGTATAAATTAATAGCTGTGATGATTGAAAATTATTTGATTTAAACTTAAAGATGGAAACGTACAATGACCTTTTTCCCAAAATTAAAGTAATATTCCTACATTTTTTACGGAAAAATTTTTTTTCAATGATATAATTTAATTCCTGCTGACATTTCTTTAAAAATTAGTATCTCCAGTTTCCAAGATTATTCTTATTCCAATCGATGATATTATGAAATATTTCTTATTATTTAATATTTATACAAGATATTAGTTAGTTTTTATTTATCATGCTTTATTGCTTTCTATTTTTTTTTCGATTACATTCTTAAATAATAAAAGAAAAATTAATATTTATAAATTAAACGGTTCATTAAAATATTATAATTTTAATCAATATTTAATAAATGTTGTTTAAATATTTGATCAAAGTTCATTATTTTTTTTATTGAAACTTGAATCATTTTTCGTGGAATTGGTTTTAACACGACATTCATTTATAACTTCTAAATGTGAAATTACATCAAAATAACAGTGTAAGTACCATATGGTATCAGAGTGAATCACATTAAATAAAAATTTATATTTTGCATTACTAAATTTGCAATCGTCAATAAAAAAATAAATATATATATAAGTCTATATAATATTTTTATAATGGAATTTATTATTTTTAATACCTTACATTAAATTTAATGCATTGCTTTTAATTATATTAAATATACTGTGGAAAATGCAGAAAATTGCAAAGATATCGTTTTAGTACTGCAATTTATAAATATTGCTCTCATTTATTACGCTCACTCACTCACTAACATATAAAAATTTAAATAAATATTCACTGCTTTAAACATTAATAGTCATTTGTCACGTTTGAATTAACAATTTTATGTGAATTCTCAAACCGTTTTTCCGTATTTACACACTTAACCTAACCATTGGATGTCGTATAAGCCACTGACATATTATTGTGCTATATTATTTTTTATTATCAGATTGTTTTATTGGCGTTTTAGATAATCTATTCTCTGATATTCGTGGAAACGGCGACTGACTGTCTAATCCTTAACGTTTTAAATAAACAAACCGGAGGTCTAAGATGGAAATTGATTTGTTTTGAACGTTTCAAACAATTTTCCGCTGTATATATCGAGTAATTTTATAAACGCTGAAATACCAGACATACACACACACACACGAATATTACACGAATCATCATCGCCGTTCTTAGATTTATGCTAAAGAATGTCCATTCGAATCGAAAAGTAGTATTTGTGGCGTTATAGCGTTGTAGCAATGAAGTGACTATATACTGTGGAAAACTGACAGGAGCCGTAGGCGGAGTATTCGCTGGATGATTTATTGTTTTTTAAATGAGCCGTGTGCGCTCAAAACGCCTTTAAATATATATAGAACTGGTGAAATATGTCTAAAAGGATTTTGGTTTTTTGGCCTTTTTAAATTTTACTTATTCATCGATCACTGAAATAGAAACAAAACCAACAAGAATGAAGAAAAAAAATTCAGCACCATATGCGTATAGTCTATGCATTTCTGCATCGTTTATAATGATAATATAATACTGTTGCTTGCAATCGCAGTGATTCCCAGCCGGGTTGACTGCGATTCATTAGAGTCTAGTGACTAGACCCTAGAGTGCCACAAACTCAAAAACAGGGTTTTGCGAAATTTAAAAAAATGTTATTCAAACTTATTTTTAGATTATTTTTATTTTAAATTGGAAAAAAAAATTATATATTGCTTACTACAGCATATACAAATTATGTACTATATATGGTCATTTAGATTTTATGATTATTGTTCATTTGAATTTTGACACTGGTTCGCTGTCAGCCCGATACAGATATAGTTATTGCCTCACTAATAATTATTTGAAATAAACTAATGTAAAATGTATTTAATTTTTTTTTTTTTTTTAATCAATAACAGTAGGTTGGTTATGTTATAAGTAGGTATCGACCTTGCATTCCACCAAAAACTCTAAACTTAGAGTTTTTGGTCCAGATTTTTTTGGAAAATACCCTATATTGCACCTAGGGGAGAGAAAAATTTGTTCGGACTCGTCTCCGATATACTACAAGCAGATTGTTCTTCGCCTAATGTAATCGATTATTCATTCATAGTTGTCGTCGATCAAATTGGACCTATATCTTGCATATAATATAATATTTATTATTATTATACGACAGTCGTGGTGAGGTGAAAACGTATTTGGTAACGCATAAATCCATCTCTAATTATAATAGTTTCCGGACTTCTTGAGCCTCTAGCATACGAGAGACTTGATATACTTCATGATGTCACAGTGTTGTTCGGGGCGTTATCCAATATCAATTGGGGTCCACTATAATCACTACATCGACTGTTGTGTAGGAATACGACCGTCATTCTTCGTTCTTCGATAACTCAGACGCCAACGGTGAACCATGTTTCGAAACGTTTAATTACTATACCACGGCTGACTTGTTACCCGGTCATTAAAGTTCATTTCGACGTTCCAACTAAAACGGCACAGTGAGTATACACATAATACATTATACAAGTACCTACCTATCCTAGTTTTATATATATGTATGTGTGTTCAACTAGAATATATATACAGTCTAATAATATTTGAGTGTGTGTATGTATAAATTTCGGAATACTATATGAGCGCATGCCCTGAAGCTAAAAATGGTTGGCCCCGATGACTACTAACAGTACTATTTGTCAATTTTGATATTGAAAATTAAACCCAAATCGACCGATCACGTCTCTATTATATACTCACCAAAATAATACGCCAATAATCAGCTAAAACGATATGTAATGAAATTTACCCATGCTTGGATAAAAAACATTCATATAGGTATCGATATAGGTACCGTGTAATAATATTATTTCATTTTTTTATTATAGGGGGAACCGGCGGCAACATAGGCATTTGGGTGTGGGGTGGAATGGTAGCAGTTTTTTTTTTAAAATTTATTTGTAGGTTTTTAAGTTGGTATTTGTGTATGTGTGGCAAAGATATGATGCTAAAAATCCTGGATGGGTGACCATCAGTGCGTTTCCGCAGATTGAGCATTTGAGCAAACGGCCACGCGTCACCAAGCCACTAATATAATTTATAAATTTATAATGACATAATATTATGTTAGTTTTACGGTGACAGATTATACAGAAGGATAAACAACGCAATTTTCTATTTTAATATTCAGAAATTAAATCTCCGGGGAATCGTCCACAAAATATAAATTATCGTCATTACAGTCTTCATAAGTACATGTTTACCATTTCTATTTTCCAAGATATCAACTCTAATTTTCACACAATGGAAAGTTGTATTTTCATACTTTATTATTATTCATTTTTTTGTTAATTCATGCGGATAAGTGATTGAGTTTCATCTGAATATATATCGTTGAATATTTTATTTGTATGGCCTGACCGAAACCGACAATTCCGACGTTGACATTGATATCATATCATTACTTATTACATTATGATTAATGATTATATACCCATAATATCACAATATTTGTACATCCTATATTTTTCTGTGACTATTCGCTCGTGTGCGTGAAATATGAATAATGTTTGAATTCGTTTGAAATAGCTATTATTATTATCATTAAAATATTGTTAGCTTTTTTTTTTTATTGTTTGATTTTCTAGTAAAGACTAAAGTAGCACAAATAAAGATTGAGTATATAAATATATGTAAATTAATTAACCACGGACGACAATCAAATAATAATAAATATCAAACTATTATACTGGTTATATATGCAAAAATAAATAGCTCAAATCATTTGTATATTCTGTCGATAATAAATCTTACAATGAACGTGTGCACACTTTAGTCTTCAAAATATTTAGAGAAATTCAAAAAAATAATATAGAAGAGTAAAAAAGTATTTATATTTTATTGTAAGAAATAGCTAACAATCCAAATGGATATATTTATTAGTATATAATAAAAATAATGGTATTTAAAATATGTTCTATCGGTAAATGGTAGTAAGGATAATATTTCAAAGCCTAATATTAACAACGTGCTTTATTTAAGTTAGGTAAGATAAAAAAAATATATGGATATCCAAACATCATATAAAACTTCCAGAGACAATGAAATAACTGATCGGGAAGTAGCAGCCTGTGATATTGTATCATGTGGGTACACAATGGTATCGAGAGTTGTGACAGTTAGTCTAAATGTAATTTCAGTAGATATATCTGCAAAAATAATAATATACGTCTCTAAAATATGCGGCAAACCTTTCAATAATTTTGAAAATAAATAATGAAAAATGTTTTATTTATACACCGATTTACGCATATTCCTACGATTCGTGATATTATTCCACTCAACAATATTATCATAAATTCTTTGCATCATCAACCAAGATTATTTGGAATAGCGCGAATCAAATACCACGGCATTATGTTTTACCAATTTAATTTATTTTACGTGAGGTACAATTTTTAGGAAACTTTACTTTCAATTCAAAGAGATAAAAATGTTCAAAACATTGATAAAGTGCAACTCGCCAACATTGCAATTTCCATATTATATCAAAATAAATAGATGATAGAGGAACCTTATAAAAACATGTTGGGTTAATAAATCTAACGCGTATGATTTTCCTTATTTTTTTTTTACACAGATCAAATAGAAAACTACACGAGAAGGCACTGTTGAGCCTTTTATAGAGAGTCCGAAAATGACACACAATCTTCGGTTCACGCTCATGTTCTTTCTTTCCGGCAGCTACAGTAAACTTATATAATATAACAATATCGTACATATATGATGATGTAATTCATGAGACGTAGATGTGGCCGTATATAGAATGCCTAAATCGAATCAAATCGTCAGGTAAATAAAGAATAGCCATAAGTATATTGGACGAATTAATCATCAAATTCATTTCGCTTATTTAATATTAATAGCATTACAGTCAAATTTAAGGAACAACTTCATTTTACACCTTATACAATAAAACATTTAATTAATAACAATTATAAATAAATATATATATCATAATAAATAATAACAAATACGAGCCCCACACGGGACTTTGTTTCACTATTTATTTCACGTGCACATATAAAAGGTACCTGAATACACAAAAAAGTAACCTTTACTACATGGATGTGACATTTTACATTTAAAAAAAAAAAAAATAGTAATAATAATAATAATAATAATAATAACAATAAAAACACCTACGTAGAAGTGTTAAGAACAATTTTGTTTTGTTGCATCATCAATCATAATTTTATATCTAAGCTGAATAAAATTATTGTAAAATAAAATCCCAAGTGATATACAATAAAAAGAAGCGGGTGCTAAAAAAATTGAAAACTTTATAAAAAAATTCCAAGTGGGTCATTTATTGAGAAATTTAAAAGATGGTTTACTGGTTATTACCACTTTAATACAAATACAAATAAAATATGAATTTAAATTAAAAATAAATTTTGTTTTAGTTTGTCTTAAATATTATTTATAACAGTTATAACTCCATATAGGTAATATGTGCTTATATTAAAAGTTACGTAGGTGCTAAATTATTATAGTTTATAGTTTTGTTCCATACAAATTTTTCCTATGTATTTATGTGATAAATATACATACTTTAGCATATTTTTAAATATGTTTTATTTGTCTAAGTTGTTAGTAATTCAATATTATACGTATTATGGATATTAATATTCAATAGGAACTTAAGTGATAGTGAATGTGGAAACAGTAGTTGATAATTTCTAGCACTCGCAGTGTTGCAAACTGAAATTAAATACTGAAAACAACTGTAAAAAATTGTTATTATCAAATTCCTAAAGATTTGAAGTAGCAAAGGTAATATAATGAAATGCAAACAATTTTACATCAAAATAGTATTATAAATAATACAAATTATTCAAATCACGTCATTTATTAATTGCAAACTTGTATAATGAATTTATTGTCAAATACATTATGCTAGTGATAATCCTGTGAACTGTATTTTAACTGGGAATTAATAAACCTGTTGAATCATTGAAAAGCAATCGGATAATATGGAAATATAAGAATAAAAACCTATCGTAAGATTCTTATATATATATGTAATCAAACTGTTTGTGTTTAATCGAAATAATCTTTCACTAATGTATAGGTATTCATTAATTAAATTGTAGACTTTACAGCTTAAAATATTTGATTACCATAAAAAAAAATCTATTTGATCATTATTAATTAGTATGCATTGTGTGTGAAATAAAAAAATGCAATTCAATAGTAACGAACATATTTGTATTTTATGATATCGAAAATAAAATCATACAATTTAGATAGTAAAGAATGATTTAGAATGTACAAATATGTTAATATACGATTTAAAATTGTAGCATAATCTGTGATTTTACAATAAGTCAAAATATTATTAAGGAATAAAATATTATTTTATTTGATCTTAAAAATCCGTACTTTGATAACTTTTTTTCTTTTGTCTTTGTATGCTCAATTTTAAATATTTACATGCTAAAGTTACTAACAATATAGTGTGTGATTTATTATTATAATGATTCATATAAAAACGCAACACAAAGTGAACTATCATAAAAAAAAAGCCAACTTGGCAATATATATTTATACTATTCTGCATTTGGTTTTCTTTGATTTAGTATCTTGGTTGGCCAATAAAAAGTTTATTATAATAAATTAAGGCATTTTTATAATTATATTTTTTTCCCAGTCACAAAATAATAATGATGGATCCAATTAATTAACCATTTTATACAAATGATAAAATACCAACAACATACCTCTATGTCAGTACCTCTCAATTATTATTAAGATAGTCAAAATATTAAATAAAAAGTAATTTTGACTCAGCAGATAAGCACAGGAATGTAAGATGTATAAAATATTGTTATTATATTTTAATACCTAATATAATTTTTTTATAACACTAGCAACGTTAGAACTGGATTATTCAGACAAATGTAAAATTAAAAATAAAATTTTACATATTTTTATCAATTTATTATTGTATCAGGTTGGTAATATTTTTCCTTGAGCCTAAGTCAAAAAAATTATGTATATTTATACATCAAAATTATACAATTTAACAGAAAAAAGCTGTCCATCAAGTTTTTAAATTTTTATTAGCACCTTAAACATATTTTTATTGCGTCACTATAAATTCGAATTATTAGATATTTCCAGGTTTGATAAATATTTATTCACAAATAATTGTTCAAAAATAAAATTACTGAATAACTATTTTAATTATTATAGCTATTTGGCTTGAAAATTATTACATATTTTCATAGAAACTGGAAATAATTACTATATTATGTTGATAGCTACAAATAGGAAAAATTTACATACAAGTAAATTTGATAAATTAATAATTTGAGTTAAGCTAAGTATAAATAAATATAAATATTTCAAATTTTAAATATTTATAGTAAAATAGCCGAATGAATAATTTTCATTACGGGAGGACTACGAGGGTATACATTTATCCGTCGCCGTACTGCAAATATCAAATATTAAAAAAAATGAATAAAAAAAATATTAATAAATTATAATATTATTATTATTATTATTACCATTTTCATTTAATTTAATTTATTTTTTATGTGACTACTATTACTATTATTAAAACCATTATTACATTAAAATGCATCTTACTATTACATTATTATTAGTACATAATTATATTACTGATGATGACTAATTATTACGTACTATGCGATGTAGATTTAACGTCGAAGTACAATCGTTATATTATTATTATTTGTAATAATAACTAATATATTGTGACGAAAACTTAAAAAATATGTGAATTATCAAATTTCAACGGGTACCCAAAGACGTTTTAAAATAATAATACTATTTACTGACCTTTAAACGGGATGATGTACGGCGGTTCGGCAAGCGTCAGCACCACGTACATCCAAAACAGCAGGTTCGGGTACAGCAAATTCATAGTGGTGCGGTGCTGGTGATCGCGACGATCGAGATCGGAAAGATTTTTGGGGTCTCGGTGATCGGAACGGCGGAGATAAGAGAGCAGAGCAAAGACCGTTCGTTCGGAAAACGATCGACGGCCAAGAGTGGCGTACTCCTAATATATATATATATATATATATGTATATATATATTTTGTTATTCAATGTTTTGTATACAGGTATGATAATAATTTATAGATCTGTTCGGCGGTAATGAAAATGTCAAATAATATTTTTGTCGGTACGCGCGACGATCGACTTTCGACGACGAGTGGGATAAAAAAAAAAATCAGCGAAAAAAGACGAGAAAATATAGTGGTGGGGGAGGGGGGCGAGAAATGACGAAAAATTCGTCCGTGGGTGATGTTTGACAACCAAATCACGAGCCGCGCACGACTTTAAATGGTAAAGTTCGTGGTGACGCGTAAATATGTGAAGTAAATTTTGAAAATACGGGACCGCGGTGAGAAACTGATACAGTTGCGGGCAACCGGACAGGATCGGATCCACGAGGGCTACTGAACGCGTCGGCGGTGGTGGCGACTACGGCGTCTGCCGGCGGTTTCAAAAACGGACGAAAAACGAGCCGACCGCCTTTGCGCGCATGTCCCGTCCGGAACCGCACCCCCCCGGCCCTCCGCCCCGAAGCGCTGTTCGCGCGCAAAATTCGCGACCATATCATCCACCCCCTGACGGTCCGACTCCCCATGTACTTGTCCTCGCCTGCGGACATTATATAGGTTGGCGACGGTCTGGGGGGTGACTTTAATTTGGCCCTCTCCACCGTTGTAAAATACGTAGATACCATTGCAGGCGACTGCAGGCAGTGATTGTTTTATCACTATAATATATTCATCGTTAAATGTATCTATGTGTTTTTAAAAATCTCAATATTATATCACATTAATATTAGACAATACATAGTTGTAGATCATCACAATAAAATTTTTTTTGTGTGTTCACCTATCAACAAAAATTAAAATATTCTTCTGTTTTGAGATGTGAATTCAAAAAAAAAAGTAAACAAAACTTAAAAATAGTACAACTATAAAAAGCAGTATTAAAGTTCATTTTTCAAAAATATTGTATCTAAATAGTTATGATTTTAAAATTAATAAAAAACACATTTAGGTAATATAAATATGAATTTTGACTGCTATATTTGTAGTGATTAAAAAGAATCTCCCTTTTTACTATATTGTTATGATGGGTAATTATTGTATGATTGTTCAGTATGGATAGAAAAGCTGTTATTAAAATAAAATATTTTAGTTATTATAGAGACTACTTTTGTGTTTCTGTAGCTTTTTCCTTTTACAGTCCTATACTCAAACAGTATAAAAATAATTGACAATTATATACATTTAACATCGACAGTTCTAACCAATCTAACTTTATTAATGATGAAATCTTTCATTTAATTTCATTAATCGAAAATTTAACTCTAAAGTCCAAACAATTTACAGCTGAGGCTATTATTGTTTCTATACCAGTACATTTAATTATTAACTATACGTTATTATTGTACCTGCACACCTATTTAAATAAGCTGGTCTTCGACTTTATAATTATATTAATGACGCGTAATTTATTACTAATCATTAATATTTATAATTTAATATTATTTTGTATGCATAACATTATCTGTATTTGTAATTGTTGATCCATAAAAACATTTAATCGATAACTGATCAAAAAAAACAAAAAATAGAATACCAAATTGTATAATATTACGTGAATTTCGTTGAAATACTAGATAATATATTGTCGTTTTTACTTCGTTATAGTTTGACTGTCAAATGTCATTGAATTAACGTTTTCGATTTCATTATTTTAATGGGTACCTACATATTTTACTAAGTATCTTTATATGAAATATATAAGTAAATCGTTATAAATATATTTAATTAGATTAGTTTAATATTATGATTTTTAGTTATTGTTAAAATTGATATCGATACATTTTTATTTAATATTAACTAATTTCGATATTTTTTGTATGAATGAAACAGATAGGTATGGTGATGATCTTTATGGGTCGTTATCACAAAAATGCCTGAGCAATAATGGCGAAAACATTTTCTTGGCATACATACACGAAGCCAGTAAGCATTCAAATTAAGTAAACGATTTTGGAAGACCCTCAAATTTAAATTGTCACGTTCGTTACGACGAATGTTTTTACTTACTTAGATTTTAGATATAAGTGCTAATCACAGTTCGCAGTAGTAGAAATCGTCAAATATTGCAAAAATCAGTTTCATGTTTTCCTTTTTGTTAATTTTATTTATTATTATTATTATTCTCATTGGCGGTTATTATTTTCTATCATCAACCCAAATCTTCGGAAAACTCCAACGAACAATTTAATGTAGAATTTTTTCCATTTTTTTCCATTAATTTACATTTTAAATCGTTATCCTATTGTCCGTATTTTTGTCACGCGCTCCACCTAATTGCAGTACACCCACCACAGATCATTTTTAATTTTTTTTTTTTATCAAATGTCACGAAAAATTTATAACCACCTCATAAATATATATGATAAAATTATTAAAAACAATTATGTTTCAATAACCAAGACTTTTACTTGCATACAAAACCTTATATTAATTTTTTCGTTATCCTCACTCGTTGCAATTCTACCAGTTGACACGATACATTTTAAGATTACTTTAACTATAAACCAGTATTATCTGAGATATGCTTCCAAGGCCCGATGGATCGGGATTGGACACTTTTCTTTCAAAAATGCGATGCCATTTTCCTCCATCGCAGAACAGGTAAGTTTCCATTTTCCTCCAAACAATTTTTCATACTAAAATTACAACTATTTTCTTCCAAACATTAAAATTAATTTAAGAAAAAAAAAACTACACAATGATGCTCACGGATAAAAACGGTGGCGCACTACGATTATAGAAAAATATAACAATTCAACGATAAGACAAATAAATTATATGAAAGCCAAGTAGTGCAATATAGACAATAGCAACAGATAACCATCTATAGGCTAGATATTATAACACCTTATATCAAATTGTGTATGGCGTCTTTCATACCATATTTATTATCTTGCTTTGCTGATATACATATACAGAAAAAATCTACGACCAATGAAAATTTCGTTGATTAAAAAATTTCGTCATTTTATTTATATGACTACAAAATCACATTAACTTATAGTTAGTTGATTTGGCTTAATCAGACGGGGAACATTATACATATTTTTTTTCAATTTATAACATAACATTAATTGCACTTGAACCTCAAAGAGAGATATTTGTACATGTTGCATGAAAATTTAAAACTTACCTATAGGAAAATATACCAAATCAAACTGTGAATTAGTTTTTTTTTACATTTTTTTATGATTTAGTTTTTGAATTTCATTTATCCTCTTTGAGCAGTACCAGACGATTTAATATTTTGTGCAAACTGTGTTATGAAATGTGGAATATTAAGTTAAAATTATTAGCTATAATTTCCACTATCCGACTACTTTGTAAAATGTCAAGAATGCTATTTATATGTTGAATTATCTAATAACAAATAAATTAATAATGTCTATAATTAAAATTTGATAATACAAAAACAAAACCGAGGATTGTTAAAATTATTACAGCTCACGAAATCTGAAATTACGAAGAATTCATTACTTATTTTATCGAAGTGAATATTAAAGATAAATACTAATAGCAAATAAAAAAAATAATGTTAAATTAACTAAATTCACTATTCAGTTATAATCAGATGATCTTGTACACGAACTCACAATGAGCATAAACACTTTGCATAAACCCATTTCTGTTTTAAATATGAGTTTTCTATGTTATACATATCTAGTAAAATGAAATTACTATATACATGTAAATAATATATTTTATACATATGCTGGCACTAGGTGTTTAAAATAGGCAATACCTAAGCGATTAACTAAATTATTATTTCTTATTTCAAACAGTAATATTTATATTAATTTACTTGATGATACACATTTTTTTTGAAAGATTGATTTTAATTTATATTTTTTTAAACATTATTCGTCATAATTTTACCATAGGTACCTGGAGTTTCAAAAATGTATTCAGTATAGTGTAGATTCCTAATACGAATAAAAACATTTTGTGAATCTTACGTCTTTCTCTTATATCTTAATTTAACACATAAATCATATGACTATTATAAAATAACTACTTTCGTAATAATACACAGCATCATCGTCAATCAGGGCGATTGTAAACTTGGCCCTAGGAAAAAAAAATGTTTAAAAGGTCTATTGTTAACTCGGCCCGTGTTTTTTTCAGGTAAAAATTATTTAGGTGTAAACTCGGCGCGGATAAAAATGTTTTTATATAATTTTCTTATAATATTTTTAAGAACCATTTAGCATTAACCAGAGGACACCACGAGGAGGCGATTCTCATTATCCTCCAAAATTTTTTAATTTTCGTATTATTATTCATAGTATGAAAATCGTTATATAACTGTAAAATGTATTTATGTAAATTTGTAGGTGTAAAAAGTGTTAAAATATAATGTATAAATCTATTTTTTTTAAGTTAAAAGCCATGTGTTAACGTATTCACATACTGATATTTCCTTATTTTTATATTTCATACGTGTTTTTTCTAAGAGTTCTCTTTTTTTTTTTAGTTTTTGTATTCTGAAATTGAAATGGTGCATCTAGGCTGTTGATTTTAATGTACGTTTCTGTTTGTATTTCTTTTAATTTCGCAATGACTGAATATATATTGTGCTGAATGGAATTAAAACTTGAATTAAAATGTACATGCAATTTATTGGTAAATATTATCGGGCCGAGATTGCAACCAACCTTTTTTATTACCTGAAATTTCCGGGCCGAGTTTACAATCTACATATTTTTATCACCCAAAATTTTCGGACCGAGTTTACATCAAAAAAGGTAATCGCGGGCCCAGTTTACGTTTGCCCGTTAACCATGGGGAAATTTGGACTATTTAAATGAGTGACTGGAATTATGTAGATGTTTCCAATATTACCGCAAACGCTTATTTGGGTTATATTATGCATACTCGTATTATAATTAGCAGGTAGATGGGTTTCATGCTCATCGTCAATGAATGGCTGAAACACCGTGGTTTGATTCATTTGACCGATATTCTGCAGTACAAATTCAAAGACAACGTGGTGGGTATGTGTGTTTTTACTAGACCAATATGGAATAACTTATGTATACAAACGGATCAAACATATGTTAACCGAAATACGAAATCCTTGAGGGAAACATATCTATAGGTATATTAGTACAGGACACTGTGAGGATATCTATAGCATAAAAAAATAAAAATAAATATATATATATATATATATATATATTGTATATACAACTATATAATGTGTGTGTATGTATCTTCCGGTCTTCGTTGTTTCAACAATACAAATAGCATATCAAATTTCGTAAACCAATAATACACGGTTCGTGACTACCTGTAGGAGTACCATTTGTCACGTCGTTTGGTTGTTTAAATCGTTCGATTTACGCCTATCAATATTTCAACACGACAACACGATTATATGTACCTAAAAACCATATAAACGTAATTTGTTAAAAAAAATATATGTATAGAAAATCTGGATAGTAATTAAATATAAATACATTATATTAGTAAAATGTATTGAAATTAAATTTATTGTAAATCTGTTGTGCTCTATATAACTTCCACGCCAGCCAGATATTATACATCATTCATTGTTAAGTATTAATATAATCATTTAAAAAATGTATTCATATTTACCGTATATATTATTAATTACAATATCCAACTCATCGCAGACAGTGTTCTATAAATTATTTATTTATAAATTATAATATTCGTAGGCTTAGTTATTACACCACTGAGCATATTGAACATTTAAAACGAATTAAAAAAGTATTGCGATTTTACAATCATGCATGAAATAAATTATAAAGTACAATATGTGTTAAATTGTCTATTTTAGTTTATTACATTTTTAATTACTAGTGTGTACGCATTTCAAATCAATTCAAATCGTTTATTTTTTTTTTTTTACGTACGAATTATTTGTATAATGTGAACGTAGTTGAACAGTGTGTTTTTTTATTGTGGCAATATTAAATTAAATTTATATTCAAATTAATAATAATATCCGTAATAAACTGCTATTATATTACACAAAAGCAATGAATCGAGACAAGTAAATATCAAACGGCAAACATCGCTTCAGTTAAACGGAACACTAACGTGTAATAAGTACCAAATACAATTAATATGCATATAATGTGATTACATACATTAATTACCGTAAAGGTATGAAACTGAGTTTGTGAATAAAAATCATTTCTGAGGTATAATGTATTATCAATAATACAATAATACATTCCTATATTTTACTATACATTTATCTAAATATGTAATACAGTTTTAAGGCAAAGTGTGAGTAGTTGTAGCCTATAGACTCAACTACTACAGAAAATACTATAATATACTCTATTATTATTAATTATATTGTATGCATGTTTAATTTTTTTTTTCTAACGAGAATTTCGGCAGTTGCTTTTGGGACTACCCAAAATAATATATTATACACAATCTGTAATTTGCACCAACCATTTTAAACACGTGAGTATTTAAAAATAAATATCTTAAGTACGTTTGCGCCATCACAAGTATTAAATAATATGAACTGTAATTTTCACCAAAATTTAAATAGACTATTAACCTTAAATAGTACACGTTTTGACATCAGCCAAGTATAAGATTATAAAAATATATAAATATGTGTAAATAATAATATATGTTAATAATAATAACATAAAATATAACGAAACGCAAAAAAAATTTCCACGGGAAAAATGCCGTTCAAAAAAATTGTAATTAAAAATAAATATAAATACAGTGAAATCCATTATTTAGATGTATCCAATATTTAGAGGGGAGGGGGTTAAATTCTCAAAAATAACTTGGAAAAATTAACAATTACATACTTACAAGATATTTTATTATTTAGGTATATAATATTTATAGTCAATAATATTTCTATATTAATACTATTTCAATGCAAATATTAAATATTATACATATTATTATTTAAAATGATAATATAAAAATTCAATTTATCTATAGTATACCTAATAATGATGATATCGCGTACTTTAATTTCCGTGGTTTTTTTAATGTTTGGGTTTTTTTCCGCGGTCATTTTGTCCACCCACCAATATTATATTTAACTATTTTGGACTCTAAGTAGTTTTTCAACTAACCTATTCACACCATTCCACGTCAGTATTGACTTTAAAGCTATCTCGCTGTATTAAACAAAAAACATATATCATATAATTGTAAAATATATTAATTATTTTTGTAAAAAAATAATAAATGTAATATCTAGTATGTATAAATAACACGATTACATAAACGGATTGGATATAACATTTGTAATAATTACCATACAAGGTGGCATATAGTCAAAAATCCTGAAAAATGTATAATAAAGAGGCTCATTTAGAGTAAACATGACTTTAATAGTTTTTATAGATAACTACAATGATGAAAATTAAAAATATTTATTAAAATCCAAATTTAAAAAAAAAACTCCTGTTTTAATGTTTTAAGAGATGCCAGAAAGGTTTAAAATTTAAAGAGTAATTTAAACTACATTCAATAAGTGACGCTTAGCAAAAAATGTTTATACATTATTTTTGTTTATTGTACGCCATCATATAAACTACTATGCTAATAACTAGTTCCATATTTTAAAATTGATCATTTTCGTAGTCAGCGGTACGCGGGGTAGTGCCACAACCGGGGTTGGTCAATGTTGCTATATTCAAAATCATATACATGCAGTCAATGAATGTCCACAAATCACAAATAAAAATGTTATAGTGCATATTTTTAAATTTTAAATACATATAAATCGTTTTTCCCTGGGACTCAAATTACCTACTACCTTATTTTTTCCGGGGATTCAACCGCTTTCAAAATGTACCAAACTTATCTCGGACTCAATTTACTTAGCCCCGCCGCAACTACCGGATGTGCAAGGTGTGCATTGCACATCGGCCCCAAACCAATTTGGTATATAATATATAGGCCCCCGAATCGATTTTTTAAATTAGTTATTCAACTGTGACCGTTTAAATTTTAATTGAAGTAAAATGAATAATATAAAAAGAAAATTTGATCGTATTACATTAATAGTTTTATTACAATCAAATAACATCCCTATAATTGTTTATTTTTTGGCAACGGCCTCAATGTCTCGATGCAGATTGTATAGATGTAATAATATTTCTTAGAACAAAAAAACAGTTCAAATATAATAAAATACCATTGTTTACCATGCAAAATAAAAATACTTGTAGGTTTGTTGTCTATGCGATCGGGCGATGAACCACCGGGAACACATTAATTTAATCGTACATTTATAAAAATAGATTATTGATAAACATACAAAATATTATGTGAAATGTTTCTTGGGTTTTTAATTTTTGTACGTATATGAATCAATTTGAAGGAATGTTCACTATAGTTAGTAATTTTAAATTTCTATTGCCATTAAGATCAACTATTATTGAAAAGAATGAAGATTATATTATAGAATCGTCATATGATTTTATAAAGTTGTATGCAAATGATATTTCATCTGATCTTACAAGGCAGTTATTATGTCTAAAGCTGCATATTACAAAAAGTGATAAAACTGTTATATCAGGACTTAAGACCATACAAAATTTGGCTTTTTATATAATTGACATGGATTTATCCATAAGTTTTCCTGATATTCTAGTTGCTTGTCTTATATTTTTAACAATTCCTGTTACGGTAACATCTGCAGAAAGAAGCTTCTCTAAGTGGCATTTCCATTCTGAACATAGAAAAGGGAAGAATTTCCGAGGTAGACAAAGAGAAGATCATTAACAACTTTTCAAAAGCAAAAGCGAGGAAAGAACAATTTCGTTAAAATTGTAACAAATGTGTTGAAATTATAGTAGGTATACCTAATAATATTTGTATAATGCAGTCCCTAAAATATCCAAATTTTCGTACTACCTACGCTCATAGTCCCAAATCAGTCAAATCTAAATTATACATAGTACCTATCAATTAATAATAATATGTATTTACAATAAATAATTGTATTTAAATAAAGTAGAACCTCTATTTAACAAATTTAAAGGATCTTTAAATATGTGTGAAATAGAATTTTTCTTGAAAAAAAAGTTTTTTTTTTATATAAAACTCATTTTAAGTGTACAAAATGCATGAAAATAATAATACATAATATCAGTGAATAAATAAAAAATAAATTTAAATTACCTAAATTAAGTATGTAAATCGTAGTTTTTTTTTATTCGTTGTGGTTAAAGAACTTATTGATATCCTGTATTAATATTGTTATTTTAAAATGTATAGAATATTGTTATAAAGGTTTAATGTGAATAACACACTTTTAAATTGTGTGTAGTACGACACATTCATTGTGCAGTACGAAATTTAAAAGTGTGTTATTCACATTAAACCTTTATACTAATATATTCTATACAATTTTAAAATAACAATATTGATACAGGATATCAGAAAGTTCTTCGACCACAAAAAAAAAAAACTATAATTTACATACCTAATATAGGTAATTTAAATTTATTTTTATTTATTTCTGATATTATGTATTATTATTTTCATGCATTTTGTACACTTAAAATGATGAGTTTTATATAAAAAAATTTTTTTTCAACAAAAATTCTATTTCACAATTTGTTTAAGAACCTTTAAATTTGTTAAATAGAAGTTCTACTTTATTTAAATAAAATTATTTATTGTAAATACATATTAATATTAATTGATAGGTTGATAGGTACTATGTATAATTTAGATTTGACTGATTTGGGACTATGTATGTATTGTGTAGTACGAAATTTTGGATATTTTAGGGACTGGGGACTGGTATAATGATTATAGCAATTATATTATTTCTATAATTCAATTTTTTTTTCATTTAATAAATAAGTATAGTTGTATTAATATAATAATTTATTTATATTTTATAGGCTTGTAGCTTGATTAAAATTTGTTTAACAACAAAATGATTATGTCATATTCACAGTTGTTGTACATGTACCTACTTTATCCATAAAATAAATTATATTTTGTAACATTCCAAATTAAAACATTCAAATATTTATTAAAAGTCTGTTAATATCAAGTAAAACAACTTGATAAATTTAAAAAAAAAAATTGTCCATGCTGTAGTTTGGCATCACAAATCATTTTATAATAATGTGAAAAATATTATAATGATGTGTAATTTTGTCTCTAAACAATTTAAATATAGGTAGTTAAAGCTAAGTAATTCACTACATTTTATAATACAAATGCCGGTCATCATAATTTTATATGGTTATATTCATGTCTAATTTACAGCAAATACATTTTTGGAAATTATATTTAGGCCCCGAATCAAGGTTTGCACACCTACTTCATGATACCTAGTTAGCCTAAACCGATTAGCTCATGAAGTTATTAAACTTAAGCCTAAATACACTAAGCGTTGTATCCAATTCGTCACAGAAGTGTGGCCTACATCGGTTAGATTTGCTCACAAAGTAGTGTTCGACAACGACATTCCCATTAAAGCGTTAACTGAGGTAGGTAGATATACAAAAATCAAAACACTCTAAGTGCCATATTTTATAATTAATCAATTTTTCCCTGCAAAACTTGGTACATCTAATAGGTATTGTTAAAAAAAAAATAATAAGTTGCATTTTTAATCTAAAAGAAATTTGAAAAAAATCTATCTATCTATAAAATAAATGACACTCCCTTCACATACTTTATCGGCGTGCTGATAAACCAAGAAAGAAGGAAATCCTTTATGTTTCATTACCTCTACTGCCACTTGTCACCATAAAACACATAGCACTACAGTACAGTACAATTTCGGTAATCCGACATATATCAGACCACGCTACTGTCGGATTAACGAAAACGGCGGATTAATGGGGATTCACATAAAAATTCATTTTTGCTTATTGAATTTTACATTTTGAAAAAATTAATTAAAAAAAATTAATTACATTATGTATTATTATTAATTAATAATTATTATCGTAATACAACATTATACCTATAACTGGCACACAATGAACACGCACAACACTCTAATGTTAACTGAATAAAAATTAAATATTTTATAGGTTTATACATATTACTTAGTTTTATCTAATATTTTATTGTTAACGATAGTAATCTTATATATAAATATATATTGGTACGTATAGGCTAAAATAGCCGGATTATTGGACGTACCAGATTACCGAGATTGTACTGTACTACACTAAATAACTATCCAAAGTACACACATATCTTAGATATTCATACATACGACCGAAATTGCCAGCTTTCTCGAGAAGATCAGCTTTGGCCGACGCAAGTGTAATCTTAATTATAATTATATTATATATAATAGTTGTATTTTATAATATTTATATTGTTAAGCTAACGAATGGACTTTTGAAGCCTTTTCTTAAAAAAAATTGTTATATGTTTTTTAGCTTTTCAAAAGCTTTCTTAGCCTGATTAAAAAAAAACTACAACAATATATTTGCTTTTAATATGTAACTTTTTATCATATCATTATAGAGATAAAATGTAGGTAGGTATGTAAAATTTAATGCACTATTCACATTAATAATTATCCGGTTCGAAAAAAAGATAAAATGCATCTACCTATGTGCAGTGTTGAGACTTATCTAGATAATTATTTAGTTATCGTTTATCTTCTAGATAAATAGTTGAATTTTATCTAAATAATTATCTAAGATAAAAAATGCATTCATCTAGATAAATTCATCTCTGTAGTCTATACAAAAAAATATAATACACATTTTGATTGTCAATTTATTTTTATGATAACTAGCCAATACTTTAAATTTGAATTGTCGAGTACCTAATCTCAGTAAAAAAAAAAATATATGTTCATAATAATGTTATTTATTATACAGGTATTATATTTTACTATTGATATTTTCGTTAGGGGCCCGGACACTGTGATCAAATATAGGTACCTACATTACATTATTACTAATCGTGTAAAATATGTAGTTTTTTCTTGATTTTTATACTTAATTTAAAACATGTTTTTTTCAGTTATACCTTAGTTATTCATTAATAATAATGTCTACTGCTAACATTAATTTACTCATATAGCCGATGTTTATATAATATTGAGTACTAAGTAGTATTAAATGTGTACTCTTAAAATGTTTTGGATTTCAATGTGTTAAAAAAATTAAATTTATCTTTCTTGTTATCTAGATAATAATGTATTTATCTTTCATCTTTATCTAGATACATTTTTGTCCTGTTTTCTTTATCTTTTTCTAGATAAAAAAGTACTTATCTAATCCCAACACTGCCTATGTGATCAATACATTATATTATAATATTACTAGCTATTGCCTATACGATTTTAGCGTTATTTTATTTTTTATAATTATTATGGCCATTCTATAAGCCGTAATCAAACTGCAGCTGCATAACTTCATTTATTAGTTCAACATGTCTTGGTCATTGTACAAATATAATGCATTTCCGTGTTTCCTTCTATAAAGTACTCAACTATTTTGTACTTAACCTGTAACGGCTGTAACCTATATTAAACAGTTAAAATATCGAAATCTTCAGTACATTGGTAGACGATTATAAAACTTACATTTTATCGATATTTTATGGTATACGTATTATAATATTAAATGCATATTCATGGTTCGTCCATAATTATTCATAACGAATGTAAAATGATCAGAAAAAGGTCTATAATGTTTTTTCATTATTTTGTTCATCAACTGCGTTTATAATACTACCTATGTATACAGTATACTTCAACTGCTCATTGTGCGCCTAATTCATTTAAAATGTTTTGTATTATAATTGGTTTTTTTTATTATTTAAAGAAATAAAAAAAACGATATAACATATTACAATATGGATACGCATACAATATTGAATAATATAGCTTAGTATTCCTATGTAGCATATATTATAGTAGATTATAATATCCTCATCATTATTTTTTTAAATAAATTATTCATAATCCGCATTGCTTTTAATCTGTTTCAAATTTATTTTTCCGACTAATCCTCATTATGTGGTAAAGTACTACTAGATATTTAGGTTTTTAACGTCATCGCGCGTATATACTCACGTCACTCATTATTATCGAAGGAATAATCGTGTTATTTGGTTGATTAAAGTTTGAACATGTTTTTACGAAAAAATTAAAATTAAAATTTTCTTGCTCCGACTGCGTGTAGCTGCACCTACAACTCTTATTTCCTTACTCATGTGGCCAATATGACACGTGTGTTCACAAATCGTAATTAGATAATTATTAATTTTAACGAAACTTTTGGCATTTAGTGAAGAATGTGCCTCAAACGTCTCTATAATATTTACCTATACGTAGGTTATAATGTTTTATAACAGAACGAGAGAATCATTGGTGTGTGTGCGTGTGTGTTTGAACGAGAGTTTGAGAATGAGAGAGGAGTGAGTAAACAGGGATCCGGTTTCCTCATACATTTATTAAATACCTACCTACTTGCTAAAAGGATAATTCATGTTTTATAGTTAATCAACTACAGTGGTTGAGAATTGCCTTATAGGGGCAAAGCAAAATCACTTTAAGTTCTACGCCGAGTTTTTGTTTTACCGTGCCTTTCAATTTTAACTGCTATACACAATAACAAGTTATCGAAATAAGCTAGGGAAACAGCAGAATTGTCATATAGCATAGACCACCCGTTTCAGTCTTCAAACACATTTAACTTTAACGCGAAAACAGCTCTTTGCCTCTTTCAAAATTATAATTCACCGCAATCGTATTTTTTCGTAGAGTTCTATAACTCTATATAGGTGTGTATTGTGTTCTTAAATTATATGAAAGTCGTGATAACTAGAAAGTTGTTTAAAGTCATGCATGCTATTTGAAATTTGAGTGGCTTAAATGTTTGATGTGTGTACACACCATTTATAATTATTTATCATAAAAGAGACTTATTCTGACTTTAGTAGACTAGTGCTACAGTTCGTTATAATTTGTTTTCCAAGACATTACAATGAATTGTAGAGTTTTAACAACAAACTAACTGTTATACAAAGAAGCAATGACAATGTTTTATAAAAGATAAATTGATGGTTTTTTGAATGAAAAAAATCTTCATTTGGCGAGACAAAAACAAGTTAGTAAAAGATCTCCCCGTGACTGTGCTAAATTCATAGTTTTCAAACGTATTTTAATAAAACTCAATAAATCATAATTCTATACACAATAATTTATTTACCAAGTTAATAAATACGAACAATAATTAATAACATATATTTATAAATAATCGTAGTTACGCACGGATGACTAACAAACGAAAACTACAGGCAGTACAGGGATATTATATGTATTCCAAACCATATTATGTTTGTTAACCTAAAACTAGGAGATTGTGACAAGTTAGTCTGTTTGAAATTATATTTGTTGTCACTATACCGCTGGTCAATATTTTGGTGAACAAGACTAACACTGGCATTTCGAAAATAATTTAAATAAATACTAAACCGGTAAGTACCAACATATTATGTAGATTAAAAATGTATTTTTACCTATACCTATATTTATTATTCAGTTGTTTGTTCTAAAAAATAATTATTTTTATAATTTGCATGTAACCGTAAATCAATTTCTGGTGGAAACTTTGATTCGATACCGTATTATTGAATAGCATCATAATATACGTAGGAATAGTCCTCAGCGGCCTCAGCCAAATATATTATACACATACATTAATACATTACATGGTAAACCGTTGTCGTATCCACATGTATTGGCTGTACACATTAAACAAGCTTTAGTGCTGTCTTAAAGCTGACATATTATTTGATTAATAATTATTAAATAGCTGGTTTCTATACTTGAATATGTCCACAAACCGATATTTTACTTGATTTATATGTTTCAGCGGTACCTACACGTAAAAGTGTTGGTTAAGTTATCGTTACTCAAATACAATTTAAATGAAATTATTTTACTTTCAAATAGAAAAGTAACTACTTTCCAAAAAAATTAATGATTTTTTAAAAACATTTTTATCAATTTATTTTCATTCTACAAGCAACATAACTATACAATTTACTATAACCACAAAATTGGAAACACTCCATTACCATTCCAATACCCAAACCGGAAAAAAATAAATTCGATATTAAATCATACAGACCTATATCGCTCCTGAATACCATGGCAAAGATATTGGAAAAAATTATAGATTCCAGACTCAGATGGTTTCTTGAAAAAAACAACATCCTAGACCCTCGACAGAACGGCTTCCGGAGATATAGAAGTACTTCTAATACACTACACGACATCCAAGATGAAATACATTCAACTCTCGATGAAAAACATATGATGGGCCTCATAGCCCTCGACATATCAAAAGCATACGATACCACGTTTCGCCCTCGTATTCTTAAAACACTGTCAAACTTCATCTCTAACGGTAATTTATTTAACTTTGTAAAGAACTTCCTTACTGACAGAACCTTCCAAGTGAAGTGCAATGAAAAGCTATCAAAAATATATGTTCAAACGAATGGTGTACCTCAAGGATCTACACTGTCAGTCACGTTGTTCCTATTAGCGATTAATGATATACCACAAGTTATACATTCTCCTGTAAAGTGCACACTATTCGCCGACGACTTCAATATCTTCTGTAGAGGCATCAATCCGATTAGGACTACAAACTACCTGCAGGAAGCAATATCAGCACTACAAGCCTGGACACTTATTTCCGGTTTCTCTTTTTCAGTTGAAAAGTCCCAATGCATTTTCTTCACAAATAAAAGAAATATTGGCAATAGCACCATATCAATGTACAATATCCCCATCCCAATAAAAAAATCCATCAAAATATTAGGCGTTCTGTTCGATTCAAGAAACACGTGGATACCTCATCTCAAGTCTATCCGAAAAGACTCGCTTATAAGAATGAATACCCTAAAATGTCTGGCACACAAGTCATGGGGAAGTCACTCATCTAGTTTATTACAAATATAAAAAGCACTCATTCTTTCTAGGCTCGAATATAATTCCTTCCTATTTATAAATGCTAGAACATCGGCACTCAAAATGATCGATACTGTACACAACACAGGGCTAAGGCTTGTCACCGGAGCATATCGCTCTAGCCCCATTCCCAGTGTGCTTAACACAGCCGGTGTAGCCCCACTTTACATCAGGAGAGTTCAAAGCTCCATGCTATTAGCAGCCAGACGCTCCCAAAATAATCTCAATGTTTCGAAACAGATCACAAACGCCCTAAAAGACATCCCATTCCCACATCTTGACGTTATCAAAAACGAAAATTTACAGTCACCACCTTGGTTATTAAAAAACTACGTGAACAGTGAACTTAGTTCATTCTCGAAGAAAGACATCTTGCCCTTAATTTACAATCAACAACTCCATTCAATCATTGACGATCTTCACGACTACACCAAAATTTACACTGACGGCTCTAAAATGGAAAATGGAGTTGGAGCAGCGGTAGTACTCCATGACCACGTCAACATGCTGAGACTACCAAACTTTAGCTCAATTTACACAGCTGAGGCAGTGGCAATCTCCTTTGCCCTGGACCTCATTAAAACAACACACACACATAAAGCAGTAATCCTAAGCGACTCACTAAGCACGTTAAGAAGTATCGATAACCCCATCACCCCAAATGAGATCACCAGGAAAATACATAACCAACTCAACGATCTTACACAGTCAGGCCACTCAATCACTCTGATTTGGATTCCTAGCCACAATCAAATCTCGGGTAATGAAAGAGCTGACGAAAAAGCTCGTCAAGCATTAACCTCCCCTGACGCTATTAAACTCAACTGTTTTACCTTAAACGACGCCAGATCCTTATCAAAAACAATTGCAAACAATTTATGGCTACGGGAATGGAAACAAGGCGCCTCTAAACTTAACCAAATCAAAAACACCATTCACACATGGCATTCCCCACCTGATTTTTCAAGAAAGATGGAAGTCTCCATAAATAGAATGCGCATAGGACACACGCAGCTAACTCACCAGTACTTGATGAAGAAAGAAGACCCACCCATTTGCGCCAGTTGTGGTACACTTCTATCTATCAAACACATCGTATCTGAATGCCGTTCCTTCGAATCGGACAAACGAGAAGCTGGAGTATCAAATATTATATCGGAAGCCCTCCACCCAGACAACATTAGCCGCATGATGTCCTTTTTAATCAAGACCAACCTAATTAATAAACTATAATCTATTATGTTGTAATATGTGTAATATGTGTAATGTTTTTGTAAATAATGTAAATAGTGTATACAACAATTATCATTAACAATGTAAACTATGTCAGCCAATGGCCTCCGCAGCCGAGGCTTATTTCTAATAAAAAAAAAAAAAAAATGTACTATATTTGTAGTTAAAAATATAATTTAAAAAATAAGAATGCTACATAAAAATATTATTCACAAATACACTATCAACTGTCAACAGATAGATCGAAACCGAATATGGAATAAAAGTTCTCAATATTATTATTATCATAATCATCATTTATAAATGACAACATGAATTAATAAATAATTATAAATTATAACAACAAATAAATTCTTATAAATAGGTAAATCTATAGTAAATTATAACACTGCAATGCATATATAATTTATTAGTATCACTAGCTTATCAGTAAAATGATGTTATGTTCGAATGTACATTTTAAATATGAAAATAAGTATTAAAAAATTGAATAGCTTTTGTACAGCTCTAAATTCTTTAGAGCATTAAAAATAAATAAACAATAATAAAGAAAACTATATTCTATATACCGCGTTTATACCTAATATGACTAGCAGCAAAGGTTTAAAATGTAGTCTATATCTTAATATTATATACAGCACAAGCTTTAATACAAAAATATTTTCATATACCAATAGTCTGTGTTAATAATGTTTAGGCATAGTTGTATATTGGAATTAATAGTTAATAAGAAATTAAGGTCGTTTGAAAACTTTATAATAATAGTCTTTGGTAGATATTCATACGAAACTTTCTGTGTACTTATATAGAGAAATCTAGTTAAATAATAATACATTTAATTGACTTAATTCTCGCAAATTACAGTACAAGAAGACATAGCAAAATAATTGTAGAAATTTGAATTGTGAATTTGGTGATATGTATTATACCAGCTGAACTAAACGACGTTGTCCGACCAAAGATTTGTATTTGTAATAAATATATACTTGTAAAAAAAATGTTCGTGCTCACTGGCGTCTTTGGGAGGGGGGAGTATAGGTTTTCTACCATTTTTTTTAAATAACTTTCTTTGGCTTTCCAAAAATAAAATATAAGCGCCGATCCTAAGTGTCTTAAACCAAATATTGAGTCAGTATTTTCATTACAAAAGAAAAGCGGAAAATTGGTTATCGCTCTGCTGTACAATAAGTTAAAAGTGGATTACTGTAATGGATAGAATTAAATTTAAATACAATGATATTATATCATTGAATACGAAAAACGATTTTGAGCGGAGACGGTTTATCTATCTAGGATATTATTATAGTTTATTATTACTTATTAAAATATTTGACTTTCCAGTAGACATTTTTTTTTTTTTTTTTTTGATAAAGGTAGACAAATTAGAATTGAATTTTCAAATCTTAGACTTAAAAATAAAATTTTTTATGAATTTCTATCTAAGATAATTTGAACATTGCCGTAATTTTCACGTATTTAGTAAAAATTTGAACTTTAAATGTTTAAAAAAAAATCGTGCCTACAAAAAAAAAACACACATCATTGTAAAATCAATACATTCCTCGCTCCGCTCAGAATCTAAATTATTAGATAAGATTTAAGGCTATAATCGATTGAAAACAAAGAAAAAATTTATAATTAACACAAATATAGTATCTATACTAAAAGAATGAGTATTGAGTTGAATGTATATACTGATAGGCAGATTAATGCTATTATTAAACAATTATTGCGAGACAGGACTCTGTGGAGCTGCAGGACAATGGTAACCGACCCCAGGTGGCATAAAATTGGCAGAGAAGGCGAAGAAGCTAGAAAAGGTATCTTCCTTCGTAACCTCCAAGAAAAAAATGGGCCCGTGATTATGGCCTGATAATGGCTTAATAGACTTGCAAACATTTTGGGACCAATCAAAAAAAAAAAAACAAATTACACCCCTACAATATGCCAAATTTAAGTTGTTGTAACTGTGGACTGATTCAACCAAAATGGATAAGGATTGTCACTTGTGGTGGATAACACTTGGTATAAATCAAACATGGTTCGATATTCTATTTAGACTTTCCTGATATCACCAAGAATGATTTGAAATGTCCACGAAATTGGCCTTATATAAGCTACTATAGATTAATATGAATCTAGTAATATCGATATATTTAAATAATATGTCAAATTGGTTCAAGTATGATAAATACTATTGATTCAATATTACATATTCTTGATATTTTAATAAACCTATTTTGATAAACATTTTAGTAACTAAAACTAATCATTCGAATTTTGAACTAGGCACCTAATTTACAATAAAAAAGTAGGGCTCTTATTAGTAAAACAGAAGTTTATAACGCCACATGACTCTTCTTAAGTAGCTATAAAAAATTTGACGAATTTGAAAAATTGTGTTTGAGTATATTTAAAAATTCCAAAAACCTGAATTTACAAATTTAATACTTTATTTATTAAGAGGAGAATGGGAGTGAGCGTGCACGGTTAATCACTCTGTATTGGTGTAATGGTATCAACACAATATACCTGCTGTGAACAATTAGTTAATTTTTTGTTTTTATGTCAATATTGTTCACCTACATAATATTTTAACAATAAAATAAATTATATTTTTTAAAGTAAACGTGTCTGGATTTTAAACATCCATTACACCTTGTCGTCTTAAATAGTTTAAAAAGTCAAAACGAAGCACAAAATCACTGTCAAAAATGTTATTTATAGTAAATATTTATACTTCTCACTAAGTTTTTACGTTTCCTAGACAGTTCTCTGTCATGACACATCAAGAACAATATTGCGCCATGTCTTCATGGAGTTCTTTACACACTTCACGACGTTATACATATTTTACCTCCAAATAGTTTATAATGATTTTTTTCTTGCAGCAAGTCCGAACTCCGAGCATTTATTCATACGTAAAACACACATTGTACACGCGTGTGCTTTTACTGAGGTAGGTACTCGCGAGAAAATGTGATTAAAAAAGTGTAACTTAGAAAAGTATACGTTTACTTAAATACCTATCACCTATGTTGTTATTAGATAGATTCAACGAACAAGGACTATAATTTTACACTGATAATGGCATAAACGGCATCGTTACATACCATCAAAAAATTAATCAAGAGCAGATGTATACCTATATAGTGCATTGTTATTTAACGCGTTGAAAAATATATCACAGTACTGTGTAATGCAATGCAACCAACCTCGTTCCTCGATTTGCCTTATTCTCTCCGCACTGTATAAGGTCATCGTTTGTCATTTCAAAAATTGAATTGTATACATAAATCTAATATAATATACCTAAAATTAATATCAACACTTCTAAAAATACGCGTTTTCTCCAGGTTATAGATTTAGAATTCGGACAGTTGATTAATTTTCAGATTAATACGTCTCGTATGGTTTATCATACATTATAATATTATAGAATTTATAAATAAATACAATTTAATTTTAACTGTATGTATAGATTAGTAAATAGTAAGTTATATTACTTTAATGCAATAATTTCAAAAAATATAGTCAGTAATGTAGGCTGAAAGACGGTCTTCGCTCAAAATTGTATTTTGTATGTAATGATTTTATATCATTGAATATTAATTTAACATATATTCACTACAATAATGCACACGACATTTAAGATTACAATCAGAGCAGTAACCCATTTGCTGACTTTTTTTTTAAAAGCCACACGTGAAAATAATTTCAGAGATATCGTTTAAAAGTTAAAATAGATGATCAGATGATTAGAAATCTATCATTCGTGTGTTTTAATATGGTATTTGAAAAATTTTACATTCAATAATAAATCAAACAGTTTGATTGTGAGTTAGAAGTATATGAAGTATAATTATTTAAACACGTTATATTATGCTGAAGTATATGTTTAAAATGATAAAATCTAAACTATCTAGATTTTTGTAAATAAAGTTGAAAACGTTGACGTTGACATTTTTTTGAATAATTTATATTTTTACCAATATTTATCAAATATAGTGCTATGATATAAATTATATAATTGTACACTTGTTTATTAAACTGTTTCCTTCAATTCCTTAATAATATTATAATATAATTTAAGGTGCAATACTTAACATACAGTGTTATGTATATCATACCTTTATATGTTTAAGACAAATCCGCGTCATAATAGCATGGTGGTAATTATGTCACAGTGAAAATGATGTGGTAAAAATATTGTAAACATTAAAATATCACAATGACGAAAATATGAAAATATGAAAATACAATATTTATAACATAATATAACAGGGGTGTCCAGCGAGAAAAGACTTGCGAGCCACCAAATATATTAATAAATATGGAAGAGTTAAGAGAAAGTCTATGACTTTTAGCCGCGGTTTGGCCACCCCTGTAATATAATGTAACCTGTATACTATATGTTACAAAACCATAACAGTGAAAAAAGGCCAAATTCCAAACTCCCTCCCAAAAAAGTCGGCCTATTAAAGTAGTGAAATCTACATTTTGGCCAACTCTGCTATTTTTTAATTCATAACCTCAATGCACTCCTACATTAAAGAGCCACACTTCTCTTTTATTTGTATTGTTTAACACTTGGTCAGTTTCTGAATGAGGAATAAACTAGACTTGGCCGCAATGTAGATACCACTACTTACTATGATTCGCTGTTTTTTTTGAGAAGAAATCTAAACCTTTTACTTTTTTCTGAATCTTTTTCTCCTCATCCCCCTCGTAAGTCATAAGTGAGCACATTCGATAATGATGTTTTATTCCTCATTAAGAAACTGACCAAGTGTTAAACAATAAAAATAAAAGAGAAGTGTTAGTCTTTAATGTAGGAGTGCATTGAGGTTATGAATTAAAAAATAGCAGACTTGGCCACAATGTAGATTTCACTACTTTGATAGGCCAACTTTTTTGGGAGAAAATGCTTCGATAACGTTTTTCATCAATTTTTTAATAACTAATCACGTGCCATAGTGGGGTTCAAATTACGAAGCGAAATAATAGAAGATCCAACCTTCAATATTGTAAATGATTTGGTAGTACGCCTGGCAAATCATAGGAGTTCAATAGCTATGCTGGATAATTTACAGTTTCATTGGTATCGCAAACTGTATCTATAAAATTGTATAACACCAAGTCCCCTAGCAAAAACTGCTGTATCTTGAAATTCAAATCGTTGACATCCACATTTTTTGCTGCCTAAATTGCTCTTTCTGCCAGTCACTCAGGGCTTAAGTATTGTAAGAGTCACTTATTCACGCTATTGCGCCATATTCACATAACAATTCGTATTATCGGGTTGAATTTGTTCTTCTATTCTTTACCTTCTTCTATATTTCATGTTTGTAGCTGCATTTGTTCTAAGACAAAAATAGGTACTCTAACGTCTTGCTGGCATTTTTAATGACACAAACAAATAAGATATAATATTTAAATTAAAAAAAAAAATAATAATAATAATAATAAATAAATAAATATTATTCTCAAATCCTATAACTCATAACAACCATTAATAAACAAAAATGTCCATTGTAAATCTAGTTGACCCCGTGCACTTTGCCCTTAAAATATGACAACCCTTTAAAAAATTACGATTTTTCAAATCCTTTTGGATGTAACTTGCAGCAGGAAGTACAATTTAGCCACCCTGGTAGGAAATCCATAAATTAGCAACTATTACCTATTAATACAACTCAGTGTACTTTAAAATACTAATTTGTATTAATTATTTCTCCTATAATCAATAAAAACCATTTTCAATCAACGGCCACAAATAATTATTATTATAATAGCTTTAAAACCCATGGTAACCATTTATAAACAAAAATGTCTATCTTAAATCACAAAATTCCTGTTTGAGCACCTCCCTGGGATGATCAATTCCATTGATAAATTAGCCTAAAACGTATTTCTCAAATATACACAGAAAAATTGATGAAAATCAGTCAAGTCGTTTCGGAAGAGTTCTATAACTAACACTTTAGTAACACGGCATTTTTATGTTATTATTATTAGATTATTATATTATTCTAAATTGTGGTTATAAAGTCATTCAATATTCAAATGGTGAAATATTAATATAAAGTATAAAAATGTATTAACTCGAAATAAGACCAGTACAAACAGAAACATAAACTGGGCGTATACAATAGTGCTTCGTTACGAGCCAATATGTGTATGATTGTTATAATGTATTTGAGAGGAATGATAAATCATCGCACCCAATATAAACGATTCTGAAAGGAGTTTTACTTACTAGTTCTTTTATGATGTTTATAAGTGGATAAAATGACAATTTTAAGTGCTCATAAAAATAATTTATTGAATATGTAGTAAAGTCGTATTTATACAAAAATGTGCAAAACTACAGATTGTATTAAATTACTTTAATATAGCCAACCATTGCATTTGTACATTAAACATAAATTCTAAATATTTAATTCAAAATTGTACCTATATTTCTTTCTCATATTTTGTATATAATAATTAATGTACAAATACCTATACAAATTTAGTGTTAATAGCCTTAGAAATCGAAGCAGAAATTTTAGAACTTTAAGACCAAAAGGAAAATAAATAAATAAAAATTAATTTATCACAATGTCATACATAATGCATGCTATTTATATTCTGTCGGTATTTATAGAAAATCCTAAATTTATAAACTGAATTTGTTTCATAACTGTGGATTGTAACACATAACATATTATTATTTTTTCATTTATATTTTTAACATCTATTTAGCCTTTGAAATAAAGAACGAATTTCGATGCTTTACGTAATCTACCACTCTACTAGGTGTCCCATGTAGCTCACTTTTTAAATTAAATATTGATACATTTAAGATCAGCGTTTCCCAACCTTTTTGCAATGGCGACCCATAAATTTAATCTTTATTAGGTACGCCCCCCCCCCCCTAAAATAAAAGTATGCAGCAAATAAATAAGATTTTTACTATAATTCATTTTATCATTGAATATTTTATAAAATACCGCATTTTGTACCGCTTGTTGCTCAACTGCATATTATGGATTATGGACAAACGGCCGAGACCGATCGCATCGACTAGTCACTAGTCACTAGTCATTAGCACATTTTTTACCGATAAGGTAAAAAAAATTCCATAATCGTAATAACTTTACGTCATTTATTCTACAATACTAGTTATTTATACTATTAATCAATTTACGACTAAAATAACTGTAATCATAACCGCGAGTCGCGACCCATGGTTTGGGAAACGATGTTTTAGATTGTATAAGTTTATAAATTCACTAAAACGAATTTAAAAAAAAAATCAATAAGTGATTCTGGTTTAGATTTATTTGAAATTTGAATGAACGTGATCATTAAGTAAGTTACTATTAAAGATGTGTTACATTACGGATGTGCCAAATTTGAATAATATGATAAATTATTGCATACAAACATAGACATTATAATTTATATAGATGGAAAAAATATTTATATTATATTTTACATTTTACAAGTCTTATCAGTTATCATTAAAACCAAATAATACCTTGAATATAAACAGTAAAAATGTTTTATCCATGCTATTTTTCTTTCTCGGGTCTTGTTATTATTGCTAAATTTATTTGATGCGAGGGGGAGGAAAGCGCAGTCCATCTATATTATTATGCCTATGCATACAAGTAACGAGATTCTGGAGTATCAGATTCAATTTATAAAATTATTTTTTTTATTGTTTATATTATTATAAGCAACAATTTATTGTTCTATTAGCTTAAATATATATTGAACTAATATTTGCCAAAAACATCATAATATATATTATTATTATAAAACAATAATGGAGGGCTCAGTGTAACAACCAAGCAAATTCACATTTTTGGAAAATTACTTTTAGATTCTGAACGAAGTGATGAATGTATTGATTTTACAATGATGTGTTTTTTTTTTTTTGTTTTTTTGTTTGTTTTTGTGTCTGTGTACAGCATAACTAGTTGAAATAATGCTTCGATTTCAAACTTAGGGAGTGGTTTCCGATGTAAAAGTGAATATCCTTGGCGCATTATACAAGTCAAAAGTAAACATTTTCCAACAGTTTTCAAAAAAATCGAGAAAAACCAGTTTTCGACCAAATTGATTTTTTTATATGGTTGTAATTCAAAAACTAATCACTGTAAATACTTGAAATTTTCACCAAATGTTTATGTTAGTGATATCTAGATACAGTTTAATTTTCAAAAAAATTTGACTTTTTTTTGAGTAATTTATAGACCACTGAAATTTTCAATTTTTCTGAAAATTTTTTTTTGTAGTGCCGGTAAAAAAATGTTGGAGACCAAAAAAACTTGAAAATTTAATACAAGGTTCCTTATGAGTTGTTCTTATTGTAACTAAAAAGAATTAAAAATCGTAAGTCACAATTTTTTTTATAAGCGTTTATATTTCAAATTTTTACGAAATCTGTCGAAAACGCGAAAATTTGCAAGTAATTTTGAAGTTGAAAAATCATAAAATTTTTTGTGTTTATAACTAAGAATTAAAAATACAACACTAAGTTTTCCATAAGTTTTCCTTCAATTAGCTATAGAGAAAACTTGAAGCATCATTATAGGAAAAATTTTAAATTTTTTTGAAATAGCGTAACGATAACGATTTATCCTCAAACGATTTTAAATATTTGTTATTATTCAAAAAGTATAAGTCGTAGATACTCGAAAATGTCACCAGTTATTTTTATTGGAATTTTCTTTACATGATTTAATTTTCAAAATATTTTGACTTTTTTTTAGATATTTATAGACAACTGTAATTTTCAATTTTTCTGAAAATTTTCTTTTGAAGTGTTGATAAAATTTTTTTGGCTCTATCAAAATACTTGAAAATTTAATACAAAGTTCCTCATAAGTTATTCTTATAGTGATTAAAAAATTATAAAAATACAGAGGCACAATTTTTTTTTATTAGTATTTGAAGTTCAAATATTGACTTAATACGTAAAAATTACGGCAATTTTCAAATTATCTTAGATAGAAATTCATAAAAGTTTTTCTTTTTAGATCAAAGATTTGAAAATTAAATACAAGGCTCCTAACACAATAGCAGTTGAAAAATATTAAAAATACATAGGCACGATTTTTTTTCACAATCATTCAAATTTTAATTTTGACAACATACGTAAAAATCACGAAAATTCGCAAATTATTTTATGCTAAAAATTCAAAAATAATATTCTTTTTAAATCTAAGATTTGAACATTTTTAATAATCTATAACATATCCTAGACAGATAACCCGTTTCCGCTCAGAATCGTTTTTCGTATACAATGATATAACATCATTGAATTCAAATTTAATTCCATCCATTACACTGTAATGATTACAGTAACCCACTTATAACGTTATAACCTTCTGTACAGCAGAGCGACATCTACGACTTACCCGCTTTTTAAATTTTTTAAATAAAGAAAAAATTCTTTGCAAATACAATTCATATCGAGGATAGACCATTCAATATCAGTGGAAATAAAAATAAGAATTCTGAACGAAATCCGCAGGCAAGTCCAGACGTATCCAATTTGTTGTAGCGAACTTAGCTATAAATAATGAATAAAATAATTGTATAATGATAACAGCAGGTTATATACCCCTTGTAATAATAACTATAAATGGTTTTAATACTTAAATATTGTTAAATAAGGTTATTGTACAGCTATTATTCATATACCTTATACCAGTTATACCTATGCTCAAAACTCGTTAACAACTGTTATATTACTATTTTTTTAATAATGATTAATGAAAAATACATAAAAAATGTAAACTAAATATTTATTTTCTACTACAAAGTTCAGTTAGGTAGCCTATATATTAAACTTTTATTTTAACAAATATTATTATTTATTCTATAATAAGTTAATTACATAATTTGCATGCGTTTATTGAGTTTTTCAAAAATTAATATTTTTTAGCTCAGTAAGTACCTAATGTTATACATCAAAAATATGTAGCTTATAAATATATTAATAATATATTCGAATAGATTTATTAATTTCCTTGAAGTTATTATTTTTTTTTTTATTGTTATTGCTTTGAATTATTTAGATGTATAAAATAAGCATTTTAAATTTTTACCTAGTCAATAAACATGAGTTATTATATACAGCTATAAATATGAGATATGACAATAAGTTAATATTTAATTTGTAACAAAGATCTCATTATTTAATTATTAACTTTTAGAAGAATTCTTTAAGTTTGATTTATTTAAAAAATCAAAAACATCGTTTTTGTGAATGATCTAAAACCAATAGTTCAATATTTCAACATAATCTTAAACTTGAATAATTGCAATAATTAATAACTAAATATTATACAACTATTCACATACTTTTGTGATTTTGGCATAATCGTGATCAAAAATTACATAACCAAACAATTTATTTTTAAATCTTATGTAAAAAAGCTACTCATAAACGTTAGTAAGCCAAAATACAATATACAGAGTGATTCACTATAAGCATGTTCACATCTTTTTTCTCCAACAATACAGTTATTCAAAATCTGAATTTTTGTATAAAGTTTTAGACCAAATGGTTTTAATATATACCTACTGTATACGTAGTACAGAAAATGTTATGTTAATATAATTTAGAGTAATAAAATGCACATTCTTATTATTGCGTTATTAATAAAATATAAATAAATAATTTTAATGACGAAAACAAAGTTCAATTAAATATATTTTAAACATATAATACATTACTCAAACTGTACATTTAATTACACCTACTACACTGATATACTTTTATAAATACCTAAAAAATAAATTTAATTCGTTTAAAATAGGCTTATTATAAAACGTGAGTAGGGTAAGAAAAACAATGGGGATCTTTCTTAATAAGTCCAAGCAATCAATCAGCCTGCCAGACAAACCTATTTAAAAGTGACTAAACCTCTAACGTTTTAAATTGTAATCAATATAAACATTATACACTGTTGTTTGAGAAAAAAAAATAATTGATGTATGTTTTTGTAGAGCTTTTATTGTTTTGACTCTGTTTTTTACATTCTATTATGTTCATTCTGGGTTTAATGAACGAAACTAAAAATCGTTTAATTCCAAGGATCCGAACAATTAATTTCGTTAGTCGAAATCAGTAAAACTTTATTATTGTCATTGAAATAATCGCAGAGCGCGTAACGTTGTGGTGTACTCTTATGAAAAATTAATGATGTATAGTTTTATTTAATTTTTTTTTTTTTATCATAACTGAGAATATTACAAAATTAATCATAACTATATGAATTCTAAGGTTGAGGAGAGTTTATTACCACGGTTCATGAACATACCATTTATGTAAATTAATATTCAGCGCAAGTGGCTTTTAAAAATATTTATGTTATTCCTTTAAGTTAAAATTGGTTTTTCTTAAAAAATGAAACCTCGCATAATCTTCAAGATTAACAAAATTAAATTTTTTCCAGTATCGTGGAGCAAAAAAAAAAAAAAATAATATTAATATTACAATTGTAATAATGATAAAACGATTGTGGGAACAATGTCAGTTATTTGCTTATTAGATCCGGGCGACCCGTTAAAATGTAAATAATATTTTAATCAAATTGTATCACAATCACCGACAGTTTCTTTAGTCATTAAATTTGTCGTTTACAAAGAGCGTGTGTTTGATCACCGCGTGGACTCGAATTTGCCATGGATTTTTATTTTAGATTCTGAGCGGAGCGATGAATGTATTGATTTGACCATGAAGTGTGTGTGTTTTTTTTTTTTTTTTGTGTGTCTGTCATCACGTTTTGGGGCAGTAAAAATGCTTTGATTTTTGACTTCAGTACCTCGTTCGATCAGAAAGTGAATCTAGTTGGTACTTTGGGGGGTCAAAAGTGAAAAATTCTTAATACTTTTCTAAATAATTGAGAAAAACAAACTAAAAATTAAGGGAAAGACGGGAAATTTTACGCACACTCATTTTTCGACAAAATCGAATGACTATAGATACATGAAATTTTCACCGAATGTTTATATAAGTATATTCTATCCACCATGCAATTTTCAAAATATTTAGATTTGTTTTGAGCTGTTTACTGACGTTTTAATTTTTCAACTTTTTTAGTTTTTTTTCTATAAATATCGATAAAAATTTATTTGTTTGGTAGAAAAGCTTGAAAATTTAATACAAGGCTTCTAACATATTTTAACAATAGCAGTTGAAAAATAAAATAAATTCATAGTCACAATTTTTTTTTTACAAGGATTCAAAGCAGGGATCGAATCCGGTTTTTCAAAAACCGGTTAGAACCGCGGTTTTTTCATTATTGAACACCGGAACCGGAACCGACACCAAAAGCTTTAAAACACCGGTTAAAAATCCATAACTGAAACCCGAGGCCTTTAAAAAACCATTTATAAAACCCAAACCGAAACCATAGAATTGAAAAACCGTCCTTGATCAGTTTTTGAAAAACCGATTAAAATTTAAAATCAATATCGGTTTCTTCAAATTTTATAAAGTTAATTATATTATTCATAATTCTAGTTAAAACGAGTATTTTCATTTGAAGAAAATAATATAATGTTGGAATTTATTAATAAAAATCCCGATGCTCTTAGTTAATCACTAATCAGTATTACGAAATATTAATATCTATTGGTAATACGAATATTCTATTTATATTTTATATTATTTCTATACTTATTGTATTGGTTCTAAATTAAAATATAATATAACTACTATTATTTTGTCCGCCCCTATGCGGTTATACATGTTTGTAATCACTAATCAGTAATCTGTATTGTTGTTATATTATATTAATTGTAATGTTATTATTTATTGCCTATTGAGTATTGGTAATAAAAACGACAAATGTTATTAAAAAATAGAAATATGTAAATTTCTAACAATCTCTTGGATTAAAAATGTGTGTTAAATATTTTAACCGTGTATTTATACCTTTTTAAATAACAGAATTGCCAATACTCCAAAAACCTTTTTTAGCAACTATGCATTTAAATTTAAATTTAATATTTTGTTCAAATATCATAAGCATAACATGAGATGAGATTTATTATACTGTAGTCTGTAATATAATGCAATATTATTGTAAATTACAATTAAATATTAATGTAATGTAATCGAATAATATGATCACTATAATATGTTGTATGCAAAAGCAAGTAGGTACCTACTACCTACGTTGTTGAGAACACGAAATTAGTTCTGTTGATCATAACTTGGCATATTGTATGTACATTCTACACAAAGTGTACAAATCGGATACCTATATTTTAATTTTTAGGGCTTTAGGCTCAGCCCTTAATAGTTAATAGATAGATAATAAAAATTGGGTCAACGGTTTTTAAAAGTAGGAAAATATAATAAAAATTTAAAACACCGTTCCAAAAACCAAAACAAAACATTTTCTAAAACCGTTCTTGAAACCGATAATTTTTTTAAAAAACCTTTTTTGAAACCGAAACCAAAACCAAAAAGTTTGAAAAACCGATCTTAAAACCTAAACCAAAACCAGAAAATTTAAAAACCGCTCTCAAAAACCGAAACCGAAACCGTTAAAATATGAAACGGTTTCGATCCCTGATTCAAAGTTTGAATTTTGACAACATACGTAAAAATCACGAAAATTCATAAATTAATTTATGCTAGAAATTCATAAAAAATTTTCCTTTTATATCTAAGATTTGAAAATTTAATACATGACTCCTATCATATTTTTACAATAGCAATTGAAAAATAAAAGAAATGCGCAGTCACAATTTTTTTTGACAAGCATTCAAAGTTTGAATTTTGACATCATATGTAAAAATCCCGAAAATTCACAAATTATTTCAAACTAGAAATTCATAAAAAAAATTTTTTTTTAATCTAAGATTTCAAAATTTTTAATAATCTATAATATATCATAGACAGATAAACCGTGACATAATTTTTCATTATACTTTTCATGTGAGTTCTCGACGTTTATCAAGAATTATGAAAAAAAAGATAATATTAGTTATATAACCTAGGTTCAGTTTTTACTTTTTGATAATGAAATGATAATATCGTCGAAGGTCGTATTTACACGTTGTCATGCTATTTTTGACTATTATCATAAATATTACTGATGCTGCAATAAGGCTCGTTTGAACTTATTAATTAATTTGCACATACTTCGATAAACTAAATAAAATCTGCATCATACAATATTTCTCGTATTAATTCAAATTCAAATTATGTGTTGAGTTATGAGCACTATATTTCTTTTTAATATATCTAAGCGTTCAATTTTCACCAACAACAACAGAGTTCAAAAGCAATATTCTTCGTTTTATATTAAAAACATCAAAAACAATATAATTAAATTATATTCAAACACACATTTCGAACATAACCTATCTTGAATATACTTTTAAAAAAATTAATTAATTAAATCTTCTATCTAGTTACTTTATAGGAACAAAACAAATTAATCGTGATACGTTATTATAATCATATAATGATGAATTAATAATTATTCACAGCTTTATAAATATTATAATATTAGCAATTTGTGATATTAAAGATAATAGATGACAATTTATTATGATAATAAAATATCATACCTACAGTAACTATTATGGTAGAACAAAAAAGAAATTGCAACAATTACTTATAGTTATTAGCAATCCTAATATTATGATTAATAACTAACAGTTGTCAAGTAGGCGGCTGCACGAATAATCGTCGAAAAAAAATCGAAAAAAATTAATCGCCCCCGGGTGGGCTCGAACCACCAACCTTTCGGTTAACAGCCGAACGCGCTAGCCATTGCGCCACGGAGGCCCACGGATAGTATAAAGATTCATACATTATTTAAATTAATTTTCGCTTACTACTGCAAATAAATTTTATTATATTTAATTTTTAATTTTTTTTTCTTATATAATTTCAAAATCAAAACAAAATCTATTAAACCAAACTGGTTCCAGAATACAACCACAAGTATACGTATGAGATTTAATAATAGATATTGGGTAGATTACATTTAACCGTTTATTAAAACCACTAATCGTACATTCGTACAAAAATGTAAATATTTGAGAACATTTATCATAATATGAATAGGTACCTAACCGTATATTGAATAAAAGACTTTTGAATAAATGTTTGTACTCAAAGGTTAGGTTAATTGGTTTTTCAATCATTATTGACTAATGTTTGTTGTACTCGTAGATAGCTAGGTAGCTATTAATAATAATAATTTTGACTTCAATTATATAAAACAAAAAACGCGTTATTGTTATTCCCTATAAAATCTGTAATATTTTTTTTTTCTTTTGTGATGAGTTAAAAATTGGCTAACCCGTTTGGTAGTTTGCTACGAAATTAATTTGATTGGTAATATATTAATTTTTTATATAGAACAGAATACCTACATAAATATACCACTCACAAACTAACCGAAAATGGTCGGAAATCCTGAAGTAGCTCACACATAGATTTTTCAAGCAATCATGTCTTACTAAAAACAAACGATAAACAAACATGAAATAATTATTACATGATGTATATTTAAAATTCAAATGGTTAACAAATAAAATAGCGAACGCGAACATGTCTTCTCGATATATTTATTTTATCTAAGCACACTGGGTCGCTTATGAGACACACTGTACCATATTTTCCGAATAAGTACGAGGTACTTATTAATCAATAAAAATGTCCATATTTTTTAGATTTCTTTCCATAAATGTTTTCTGTATCATATTATTTGAAACTAATAGCATTGAAGTTGATATAATTTTGTCACGTTCCATGATCTCTACGAATTCATTTGGGTAATCATAACTAGGACTCAGATTTCCCTAAAAATATCAAAAAATTCATTTTTGACCTAAGAACTCTAAAAATATGAATAAAAATGTAATTTAACAAATAACGTTTGTATTATACTGGCTATACTGCTCTACTGAAGTACACCATAATACTCCGATAAAATTTGCAGATTACTAATAATTCGTTGATATAAAATAAAGATAAATTTCAATCGTGTCTAATTTAAACCAAATTAAAACCTACCTGATATTATAGGTATAAATTTCGAAATGAAAATGATTTATATTACGGAGTACTAGTATGTTTATACTTCAATGAATTCAATTGTTTTATTCATAATAGGTACGAGAAATAGATCTTACAAAATTCAAAAATGCTTTAAAAATGTCAAAAATTACCCAAAACAATATTTGTTGTGACAACATGGAAAAGTTAAAAAGAATTTATAGCTTGGAAAACATCATACCTATAAGTCACTACAAAAAACAGATGCAAATGCATTGAAATCTGAGCCCTAATCATAACAAATATATGAGTATAAAATAAATTAACGTATAATTAACAGTTGACCTTACACAATGTATAAACTGTAATCCCAAGAAGTAAAAAAAAAAAAAATGAAATCATTAGATCAACAGCTATTAGGTACACGTATTAAAAACCGCAAAACTAGTAGTAGGTAGTCCTAAGTTTGGTGCCTACGCGGATACGCTTTTACGGACACGACAACTTTACACATTATACTTGCAAACACTCAAACACGGCCATATCAAGGGAACTTTAGTTCAATATTGAAAACTGTTTATAATAAAAAAAACACCATAATTTCGATCGCAAATAGGCCGTATGCAACAATCGCATTGACTTGTACAATTAAAAATATTATATGTTTATAATGTACATTAGCCAGTTGCACATTTTAATGATGTCGGAATTTCGCTAATTTGCAATCTTATGAGTTTTATGACAGCAGCAAACGAATGATTTCTTAAAAAAAATTCACAATACCAATAGCCCGTGATTCACTGCTCCCTGAAAAATTTATAGGTACACTTATATTAATATCTTTAACATTCATCATGAAAAAACTTTGTAATATTTTGTATTTCTTGTTTTTCAAAATGAAAATCACAATACAAAAGTTTTTATACTTTTTAAGAAAGTTTTTCAAAATATTCTGCATTTTCGAATTGAACAATATTGTTAAATACCTACTAATAAATAAATAGTATTAAGGAGGTTTAAAAAACAATACAATGTATACGATTAAGAATTATAATTTATTTTGTTTATTAGAATTTAGTATATTATGTACCAACATATAATTTAATCTGCATAATTTTAACCTAATGGCTGATTTTACATCTATTTGTCTCAACATTTTAAACATAGATATTAGGCACACGTGTTGCAGTGTATACGAAGGTCTATATTTTTTTGGTCAATAGTAATAGCTATGTAAATGCACAGAATATATAACATATGCAATATGCATGGGTGTTCAATGTTCATATTATGTTAGCATAAAATAATAAAACTACAGAAATATTTAAAATAATATACAATATACCTAGATGATAGTATAGTAACACGTGAACACTATAACAATGATTAAATAATTTATTAACCTCGTGACACCAATGGTCACCATCATATTGACTGATATTGATAAGGTCTTAAAATACAAAAGCCTGAGACTCAAAGTGGTAATGATATACAAACTGTAATGATGGTCAGACTTATGTTCAAGGAGAGAAATATTATTTACAAATATTTGCGATACTGCAAATGATGCAAACGTCTGCAGAATATTGACAATTAATGCATACACCTACACTATGTACCTACATAATTATTATTTACTATTATAATAATATAAATTCTCAGGGAACAAAATTATGATAACAATTTTTCAACACGTAGATGTCCATTCCACTCTCATTTCGATTTACCACTATTTCCATGAAGTAGGAGGTCGGCAAACATTTTAAATTTTGTTTGTGTAGTTATTATACATTAATAACTGTTTACTAACTTGTTTTACTATCTATATATTTAGTATATTTATTTTCTATGCTTATAAAATAATAACAATGTTAGTATAGTATTTAGCTAAATTAATAGATGTCTACAAAGTCCTATATTTTTTAAATTATTGTAATAACATAATTACAAGAAATACAATTTAATTCAACCGTTATAGTTTAAATAAGTTGGTAAGATTTTTAGAAAATTATTGTAAATACAAGTAATTTAATGACTCGTAATTTGTTAACCCACTGAACTGCAAATTATTAATCATATTATTACAAATGCTTACCTACCAACTGCGGGTTAAATATTGTAAAAATAGGTCTTGTATTTTTGTCTTTTATAATTATGTATAATTACAAGTTATTACAATTCCACTTTTCGTGGTTCAAAAGTCTGAAATAAGCAGCTTTTCTCAACTTGAATATGCTCGTTATATTTTTGACAATTCTAAGAGATGAGGTCTCAGATACTATATACACTAAAAAATGAACTATAACTATTTATCAATTTATCCATGGAATGAATGCTATTTTTTTCCATTTTACATCATTTGACAGCTTCACGTCAATCGGATACTTGAGTTATACCCAAAGACTTCCCATTATTTTCTGTAATGTAATTTGTGTGCAGGGTTTAGTCGATTTACAAAGCTTTTTAAGCTCAATTTGTTCACCTTGCCATTGTTTTCCTCTATTAAAAAGAGTATTTAAATTGTAATCCTTATAATCATGTTCTAAGTATTTCATAAATTATTGTAGATTGTAATATTTTCAACTAACAAAATTACACAATTAGTTTAAAATATTAATAATATTATTAAGTTAGCTATCTAGCTGGTATATATAATATGATAATATTGTATTTTATAACTCTGACTTGTTTGATCAATAATTTTAGTATACAGCTCATCTTTTCAGTCGTTAAAATATTAAACACTTCGTAAATTTATACTTATTGGTGTTGATAGAAGTAGGGAGCACTTTGGAAAGTGTTAGCCTCCCCACCCCATTAAAAAAACCAACCTGCAAGCCCAAAGTTATTGCAAAATATAAACATTTTGTAGTTTCATTTTTACGTAATATATATTGTATTTTTAAAAAAACAACAAATTATTTATTTTAATTATGTATTTATGTATTTAGAGAAGTCACTGTAATGGACGTGTTAAACTTGAATTCAATGATTTAAAACTATTGTATACGAAAAACGATTCTGAGTGTAAAGGCACTATAATATAATATGATATCTTAAGACAATAATTTTAGAAGTGCGGATCGTTCGGGATTCGTTTCCATAAATGTTATTCAAGTTATTCTACGTCACCGTTGTCTCGAACAAACGAATAGTATAGTAATGCCCGAATAGATTGCTCGCGGGTTTGTACGAGGAGTCTTCGGATATTATCGGTACCTCGGAGGTCGTTCCTGTCGACGTCGTTGTCGCCGAACGTCACCGTTATCCGATTGGCAACTTGTAGTGCGGTTCGTCTACGTCGGTTTGCTCTGGTGGTTCTTCTTGTCTTCTTGTCTTCGTACTTGTATTGTGTTGAAAGTTTAGTTATTGTGTTGGTTAAAAAATGTATATGAGGCTTTGTTTTGCTTTGGAGGGATGGCTATGCTAAGGTTGTCTACTAGTGGGTGGAAGTTTGAGATGGTTATGTTTATTGGATTAATCCATGTTAATGGGTAGGGTTTGGGTTATTTTTTGGTCGTAGAAGGAGTGTGAATTTTAACTAGAAGTCGAAGTGGTCATAATCTGAGAAGGAGCTTTTGTAGAACATTGATTTGGATTGGTACTGAATAGAGGTTTGGATGGATTTGAAGTTTACAGATTTAAGAAGAACCGAATTTTTGACGATAGTGGACATACTTATTATTGTTTGCATACCAATATTTTGGACGGATTCGATACGCCTCCAATGTGAAGGACCGATGAAAGGGTGCCCAAGAAGGGCCAGCATATGTAAGAACGGGGGAGACGTATAGATTAAGTATGCTAAGTTTGGTAGTTAGTGGAATTGGATATGTTCGGTTAATTACGGGGTAAAGTATACCGCGAGTACGGGTGGCCTTTTTGGTAATGTTTTGAACGTTCTATCTGATCTCCCCTATTCATCGTCATATATATCAGATTTTTATTATACATTATAATTAGAGCCCGGATAATTATGCACTAAAAAGTATCAAAATATGCATATAATATGCAGTGAAAATCATTAAAATATGCAAAAAATATGCAATAAAAAAAGTTATATTAAAAAATTAAAAATAATGTTAAGCACGAAAAAAATACAAATATTTAAATTTAAACACATACAAATAAATACATAATTATTTCTATTTAAAAAAAAACAAAATATACAACTCAAAATGTGTGTTTTTATTCTTTATTGTTAAAATTAATTATTAAATGATATTCAAGTTTTTCTTCGGTAAAACTGTGCCGTCTATCTGTTAATAAATGCTTGTATATTGAAAATGATCGTTCAACATCTACCGAAGTTATTGGAGCAAATTTAAAAGAGCTTAAAATCATTGGATCTTTATAGTTTTGATCTAGTAGAACCACTTCCGCTTCCCCTATTAATACTTTATTAATGTTACGTAATACTATTAGGCCTTTGTTTTTGGAAAAAACATCAATAAATTTTGAATTTTTCCAAAATATGCAAAAATATGCAATAACCTTTAAATATGCAGAAATATGCAAAAAAAAATTTCTCCATTAGCTTCAAATTATGATGATTCGTGGAGATAACTGACAACAATCCAAAAATATTAAAAGGAAAAAAATATGCAATTGCATAGAAATCCGGGCTCTAATTATAATCGATATCGGCCATAAATTAACATTTTAAAATATTCTGAAGCATTATAGTAATTAATGATAATATTATGTCCAAGAAAGAAAATATACCTAATAAATGACGGACTCACATAGACGAAATAATACGCTACTACCCCAATGGCTGTATAATATAATATTATTAAGTGTTTTAATAATATAATATATTACATAAGTCAATTTTATTTTTTATGAAATGTGGCATTTTTACAGTGACTTACCTTAATAAGGCCCAAACTTAAAATTAATCAGAGAATAAAAATATGAAGTCCGTTCTGGATACATGTACTTGTAAGAGTACTATATGTAATTGTAAGAGGATCTTTTTTTTTTTTTTTTTTTAGTATAGTATATTTTGTTTTATTATACAATCTGTAAATATATTTTTACAATGAGTATAAGTGTTGATAAGAAATAGAATAAAAATAAAATAAAATAAAATAAAAGGGACTGATGACTTGAGTGAAGAACCCATCCAGCGATGGAACTTCTTGAGATTGTGGATGGGTTTTATTCAGTCAGGAGATCCCGACACCATTTGCGTTTTAAACGTCTTCCAGGGTCACCTGGGATTCTGGGAGTAAATAAGTTTGAGATTAGAGGATTGCGGTGGTTGAAGAGATTTGAATGGAATCGTTTATACAGAGTTTTGGCTACATGTTGTACTGTTGGAATAGAGAGGTCATTATGGAGTGTATCATTTGAGACATAGAAGGGTGCTTTGGTAATTTGTCGAAGGCATTTTGATTGAAATGTTTGAATTCTCTTTATATTCGATGGTTTGGCCGAACCCCAGAGTTGTATACCATATGACCATATGGGTTTTAGTAGTAGTTTGTATAGAAGTACTTTGTTGCTAAGATTGATGTGTTTAGATGTTAGAAGGAAACGTAGTTGACGGGATCGGTTATTCAGTGCGATACGTTTGGTGTGGATGTGATGGGCCCAGGTTAGTCGACGGTCCAAGTGGAGGCCGAGATATCGGACATTTTGTGTGGGTGGGATGGGTAAGTCATTAAGGGTTATGGTAGGGCAGTTCCTTGGTCTTAAAGTGAAAGTGCAGTGGGTGGATTTTGACTCGTTTATCTTGATTCCCCAATCTTTATACCAGGTTTGGAGTAGATTTAAGTGGATTTGTACGAGGTTGGACGCTATTTCTGGTTCTGAGTGAAGCGCCATAATGGCTTTATCATCGGCAAAATCGCCTGTGATCGTATGGTTAGTTGTGGGTTGATCGGAAATGTATAGATTAAATAAAAGTGGGGCTGCTACGGCACCTTGGGGAACTCCAGCATGGATGGGATTTATTTCAGATAAGGCTGAACCAGAGCGCACAGCAAAGTGTCTGTCTTCAAGGTATGACTTGAATAATACGTAGTAGTAAGGTGGGAAGATAGATTTCAGTTTGAAAAGGAGGCCTTGGTGCCACACTTTATCAAAGGCCTGAGCCATGTCTAGAAATGCAGCAGTGCATATTTGTTTTTTTTCCAGAGAGAATGAAATTTTATCTACTAAGCGGTGGACTTGATGTATAGTGCTGTGATTGGTACGGAAGCCAAACTGGTTGTTTGGAGTATTTGATTCGATAACTGGGATAATACGTTTTAGGATAAGTTTTTCGAAAATTTTTGAGAAGAGTGGGAGTAGGCTAATAGGTCTGTAGGAACTAGGGATATCAGGAGGTTTATTTGGCTTTGGTATCATCACTATTATCGAGAATTTCCATAAAGTGGGGAAATAAGTTAGTCTTATCATAGAGTTGTATATATGAGTTAATAATAGTATAACTTTTTTAGGTAATTGAGAAGCTACTTCAGCAGTTATTAGGTCAAAGCCTGGGGTTTTTTTTCGAGCAGATTTGTCTATGGTATATTTTACTTCACTTGGTCGTATGTGTTTGGGAGGTAGATCCATTGGTAATGGACAGAGTAAAAAGTGATTTACTTTGTGAATTTGACTAGTGGAGAGAGTATCGGCATGTGGTTTAAATGTAGAGTCCAGATGGTGACGGAATATATTCGATTTTTCAGTGTCGTTTATTGCCCACGTTCCATCTGCTTTTCTTAAAGGTGGAACTGGAGGTTGACTACGGAGTATTTTCCTGGTAGTTTCCCAAAGTGAATTGTCACTTGAGGAAAGAGATATTAGATGTTTTGCGAAGTTTTCAGACCTAATTTGGGCAAGGTGTCTTTTGAGTTTATTTGTGAGATTATTGAATATACGTTTGTCGGATGGGTATCTTGTTCTCTGCCAAGTTGCTCGGGCTTTTCGTTTTTCTACTATTAAAGATCTAGTAAAGAGAGGGAGGTTTTTGGTGGTGTTTTTGGAGGTAGGAGGGGATGAGCAAGACCATGCCGTTTCTTGAATGGATTTTGTGAGAAAGTTCACTGCTTCGTCAATATCATTGGGAGATTTTAGACTTATGTTCAGGTTTATTTTGTTCTCAAGTGAAGATCTGAAGGTTATCCAGTCCATAGTGCCTTGGGTTAGTGTAGGTTTGTTTGGTTTATTTGGAGGCATAGAGTCGATTGTAAGGAGAACCGATGAGTGATCAGAGCAAAGGTCGTCTAGGTTGGTAACTATGCTATGAAGATTGTTTGGTATTCTGGTTAAAAATATGTCAAGAATGTCTGGGTTTTTTCTTGGGGATGTGGGCCAGTATGTTGGTGAGCGCGGAGCATGTATTTTATAGTTCCGTGATTGCGCTAAGACGTTAATGATATTTCCGCGAGGGTTATTTGTGCGGCAGCCCCATTGTGTATTTTTAGCATTTATGTCACCCCCGACTATGAATTTTTGGCCAAGAGAGTTGAAGAAGTTTTCATATTGAATTTTGGTGATTAAGTGGCGTGGTGGGCTATACACTGCATAAATGTTTATGGGAATGTTGTCGAGTGTTGTGGAAATACCACAAGACTGCAAGTGATCTGTTTGGTATGGTGGTAGGGGGTAGAATAGTAAGGTTGATCTTATTATGATAGCAGCTCCTGCGTGAGCAGTGCCGTCTGGATGATTGGTTTTAAGAATATTAAAGCCTGGGAGATTGATGTGTGATGAATGTGTGAAATGCGTTTCAGAGATTAAAGCGATATCTATTCTATTATTTTGTAGGATAGTTAGTAACTCGTCTCTGCGGTTTTTTAGACCATTTGAGTTCCATGTTAGGATGAGGAGGGACTTTGAGGTTATTTTATTAGTTGGCATTTTTATTAGAAATAAGACTTGAAATAAGAGTAGTGAGAAGAGAGATAAGAGGATTTATGATTGATTTAAATTCTTCTATGAATTTTGAAAAAGATAGTTCATTGTTATTAGTTGGAGATGGGATATTATTGAGAGGAGGGTGACCCTCTGTTACATTTGCATACGTACGTTGATTTGGCAGGTGTTCATTATTTGATTGTTGGTGGGGCTGGTGTGTAGTTTTGAAGCTGAATGGCTGCTGGAGGTTTGATTTTTTACTTGAGATGTTGGAGCGTCTTTGGGATAGTTGTTTGTAGATAGTGCATCCTCTGTAGTTAGCAGGGTGTGCTCCTTCACAAAGGGCACATTTTGCTGGGAGGTCTGGAGATTTTACACAGGAAGAAGTAGGGTGATCGTTTCCACATTTTACACACTTTGGGTTGTGTGCGCAGTATGTTCTAGTGTGGCCATATGATTGGCAGTTTTGACATTGAGGGATTTGGCGTTTTTTATGAGGTTCTTCTATTTTTATTTTCGTGTGGAGCAGACTAGTGATGGAGAAAATATCACTGTCACTTCCTTGTGGATCGAGGTCGACGAAAAACAGGGGAAGTGGTATTTTTGTTTGGGCGTGTTTAATATTAATCACGTTTCTGACAGAATGCCCTACCTCTTCAATTGCTGATGCTATGTCAGTTACTGGGGTGGAGGGATGTAGATTTCTGATGACTATTCTGAGTGGTTTGTCAGCTTGGTGTTGATACGTGTGAAATTGCGCGTTGATTCCTTTTAAGAAGTGGATTAGTTTTCTATAATTGTCAGGATTATTTGTTTGAATTTTCAGGTAATTTGAAGTAGATTTACACGAGAAGCTATTTGGACCAATTTCTTCGATAAAGCTGTTCCTTAATTGGAAAAAGTCGATTACGCCTTTGATAAAAATGGGCGGAGGCAAAATTTCTTTTGGTGCATCGTTTGTAGTATTTGTTTGCGCCGGATTTTGATGGTCAAGCGATTCGACGGTATCGGTGTCGTCGGCGATAATAGGTTCGGAATCGTCTTGTGCGAGAATGGAATAGCGGTTGGGGGTAACGAATTTCTTTGATTTATTTATGTTCCTTGTTGTAGGTGATTGTGGCGGTGAATTAGATAACGAGCGCTTTTTCGTTTTTGTTTCATTATTCCTGTCCGTTGGTTTAACAATCCTATTAGCAACAATTTTAATTGGGGATACGGTCTGGTTGTTTATCTGCGGCATTGTTACGCTATCTTATCGACAGTCCAAAGGTCACCGAGCGAGCGGTGCCTGTGGCTGTGTCGTAGTGTGTGTGACGAGAATAATTTTTATATTATTTATTATTTTTAGTAAATATATTTTATTATATTACCCTGTTGGTATGATGTTGTTGTAGGGTGCATCCGAAAATGGCGAGGATTTTGAGTGACGTATAATCTGACACTAGATAGAATGTTCTCCGTTTGTTTTTGATGTAGAGATACGAGGATAACCATCGAGCGTCGGAGAAATGCGTGCGCACAGTCGGACTGTCCACGCGGGAGTGTAAGAGGATCTAAGGATTATTTAAACTGATTGTGTATGTAGTAGGCATTAATAAGAATTATAAAATAATATACCTAATAGGTATTATTTATGTACAATAGAGAGATATACTTATTATTTTTTTTTTGTCATAGACTGTTAGTTTTATAATTTATTTAAAATCTAGTTTATTCCTGATAAGTAGATATCATTACTCTGCAGAATTAAATGAATATTTCGTTCATTTAATAACTAAATAAATAATTATCATTGAACATATAGTTTCAGTGGATAACTTCATTGTGTTAACAAATTCTGAATTCATGAACCAAATGTTTTACATATTTTATTAGAACATTTGCAATAATTGACTTTAAATAATGAATTCCACTTATAAATTGTTGATAACCCTAGCTATTTATATCATATATTTCTGGTAACGATAATGACATTGTATCACTATACAATATCTTGATAATTTAAGTATACTTGTAGTTATAATTTGAGTATACCTGTTTACCTACTGTGTACATGAGATTCTTTTATAACGCAGAAAAGACCTAGACACGTAAATATATAATACAATACAATATAAAGATGATAATCAAATATTTAACATACATGCGTTTAGTGTATACAAATGCTCGACAAAAAGACAAAGAATAAAACTGCATCAAAGATAATGTCTTCATTTATAAAGCAGAACCATTGTTGTTGAGTAGTATAATAAAAAGAGTATAAAATGTCAAAACATTTATACTAAGAAATACGAAGGTATAATACCTACATCGAATGAATTATTTAAAGTAACATTTTTCATATAAAAATACAACACATTCTTAGTGTGAAAACCTTGAATGGAGTAGGCATGTGCAATAAAAATGAAATGATTTGCACAATTAAACAAATCTAACTGATTCTCATTACTTAGAAATAAAAATAAACATAAAAATTTATTTATCACATTTATACCGTACAATTTCGTATTTGAATAAATTCCGTAATAGTGTTCTTGGAAATCCTATACATTCGAAAACGATTTTAATATTTTATAACATGATTGAAATAGCAGCTGATATTATTTAAAAAAATAATATCTATAATATTATGATATTATAATGATCTGGTGCTGGGTACTCATCTATCTCCATTAATTTTAGTGCATGATAGTATTGTATTATTTTTAATTTAAAGTCTAAACTGCGGTTAGAGCGATTTAAACATTCAATGTTCATAAAAAAATATCGACTATGTTAGATGTTTCAAACATGAAAATAGTTACCTAGTTTGAATAAGGAGGTAGGGGGCAATTGCAATTATACAAAAATATTTAAACCTTATCAATTGACCAATCTACCAGAAGAATTTTAATTTTATTAATGTATTTTTGATTCATTAACGTGTATGATATGTTTTAATTTAATCTATTTTTAGTATTCGTTTTTCAACTGAATATCAATATATAGAAAAGCTGTATATTTGTATTTTAATAATTTATAAATTTAAATTGAAGTTAATAGATAAAGATCTTAACTTTTTTAGCTTTAATACACAAAATATTAGGTATACAAATTAAAGGAAATAACGATATAGCCGATTTGATTATATAAGTTCAGAGTTAAATTGATAGCAAAAGTCATTCATTTAAGTCGATCGATTCCATTATCGAATGAAATCCAAATAAAGTCGTCAATTCCTCAATTTATTAAGATTAGCTGTTAAAAATTTGATGAACTACGTCATCAAAGCAATAATAATCATAACAAATTTCAATGCGAGAATATACTGGGTTCGAGAATTTCACTAATCCAACTGACTTTTCTATTGAATTTTAACATGTCTAGTTTCAGGTTCGTTTTGAATTACTCATGAAAATAAATAAGTTAAAATGTTAATAATTAGAGGTATGTGGAAGAACCTTGAATTTCCATGTTTTTCGAATGGGCAGTTGTACGTTGGTGAAGACAAACTTAAAAATATCTATAATCTATAAACTTGATGTGTGTAATATTATTTTTTTTGAAAAAAGAGTCGCCTTAACAGCTTAGACATTTACGTTAAAAATGTAAACACTTTTTGTAAGTAGGTACCTCAAAAAATTTCTTCAGACACAACTTAATTTAAAAAAAAAAACTCATTATACATTGCTCCACTTAAAATCTTATGCCATTTCAATAATGATTAATGTATATTTTGTATAATAAATTTATAATATAATATTTTTATTATTGTAAATAACAATTATTCGTACTCCAGCGCAATTAATTTAGGTATAATCTTTTTGGACCTCAATATGGAAAAACTCGAGTTGGGTCCCAGATTTTAAAAACAACACGAGTTGGGTCCTGGTATATTTTATGCAAAGGTGGGCAAGTTAATGAAAATAATTAACTAAAATAAATTAAAATTAATGTTAAGATGTAAAATAAAATTAACTTAACTCAGTAAAAAATTTTATTAATTTTTTTTTCAAGTAATAATATTCATAAGTCTTACATTGAACTGTAACAGGCGATTTTTACCCCCAGATATTTTTACCGGGGGTAAAATTAACCTAGGATATATTTACCGAGGGTAAAGAAAACCTAGTATATTTTACCCCCGGTAAAATTGTTCTACAGGGGTAAAAATATACTGGGATATTTTTAGCCCCCCCCCCCCGGTAAAACGCTTCCAGAGGGGGTAAAAATATACTGGGATAAATTAAACTTTATTTAAATTATACTAGGATATATTTACCTCCCAGGTGAATTCATATAGGATATTTTTACCCCCCCCCCCCCCCTATAAAAATGTGTTTTTATTATTATATTAATTTGTTTATTAAAAATTAAACAGTATTTTCAACATATTCGTGACTGTCGCTAAATATTATGATAAGAATAAAAATACAACTATACAATTCAAAATAAAATGTACGGTATTATACTTAATTAACAATCAAGTTGGATAAAAAAACTTTGATTCTAAACTAAAGTTAATTGAATTTCTGGATATTGCATAAACTTTTTATGATTTAGTATTATTTACAGTAAAAATATTATTCTATGTCCTTTAACTTACAAATGATCCAATGAATAATTACAAAAATTACAAAAATTACTTTAAAACCTTTTTATTATGTGACAATGATAAAATGCAAAATATGTTAATAATTTATTTCTCTAAATCAATCTACTATTTGGTCAAAACTACTTCAATCGTTGACAAAAAAAAATAATAAATGTGTTGGTAGGTAAGGTACAAATTATATTTTGTATATTTTTAAAATACTTTAACGAGTACGTGTTAAATTGTGTGGAATCTTGTATTAAATTGTCATACTTTTTAACTGAGCATAAACATATAGATAAATGGATACAACTATGCAAAAAAACCTAAGAAAAAAAATAATATTAAAAATAATTCTAAACAGCTTAAAATGAGCCAAATATTTTGCAAATTGTATAATAAATAGCAAATGTCTATTTAAAGCAAATTACAAGTACCTATGACAAACTATTTTTGAACTACATACGGTTCGTTGATTATATTCTAGGATATTTTTACCCCCTTTAAAAATACATTTTTACAGGGGGGGTAATAATATCCTAGTATATTTTTACCCCCGGTAAAGTTATCCTAGGATAATTTTACCCCCCCCCCCAGGTAAAAATATTTGAGGGTAATAAAAACCTGCGACACCGGTGGAAGGCGTGTGCAACCGGCACTGATAATATTACCGCGGACCCAATTCAAGTATTATCAAATAATACCGCGGACCCAGTTCGTGTTTTTTTTTGAGGGATCAAATATCTCGGGACCCAACTCGCGTTTTTCCCTCAATATCGTCCGGTGCAGTTGATGTATTACCTTTTTGAATCCCAATAATTATTTTTCCTTACCTGTGATTTTTGGCACAACTGACATATACTCGAGCTAAATTTGATGGTGTTTATTATTTTGATTATTTTTTCTTCGTCGTCATGCGAGTATTTGAGAGAATTTAAATCAATCAAAGACAATAAAGTTTATATCATATTTTGACGTGGATGACACTTTACGAATATTTGGAATACTTTTATTTAAATATTATAATATATAATCGTACTTAAAAGTCTTAAATATTTTTAAAAATGATTACTTAAATATGAAGTAGACGGTATTGGTAACTATGATATACTTACGTACCAGATTCGTCAAAGTTCTAAAAACCATTTTTATACAGTCGGTTCCATTTTACATATTTTGTACGTAATATTATACACAAATTAACAAAATGATAGTCATATCGTTGAAGTATATATTTTTTTTTATATATGTATACACAGCGGAATCTACTTATGAGGACACCGTTTAAAGGGGACAACCGCTTTATAGTGACAAATCGGCAGAGTCCCGAACGAATGTATTCATTTTAAGCACTTTATAACTTTATTGGGGACAAACCATCGGTTATAAGGGACATAGTTTAATCTGTTCAAACCTGTTTTCTCATCGAAACTGGCATTATCTATTCTCAATGTCTCTATTTTGTTTTACATAATAATTTTATGTGATACAGTATGTTATAATATCATATGTATACAGGTATGTATATAATTTTTGTCAATCATTTTTATCCTACTACCAACGTACCATCCTATGAAGATAAGAGTTAACTAGCCAAAATGACACCTCAATAAGCTTTAGTTTACGTTCTTCGGGTCAAAAATAGAAACGAAAGTGCCCCAATAACTTCGCTAGACGTCTGTGCAACTTTTCAATAAGTAAAGTCTTACTAAATTAAAACAAAGAAGAATGGACGATTTTCTGAAACCTAACGAAATATGAATTATGTATGTATTTTGAAATCAAAAAATGTAAATAAAATTAATATTTATGTATATTGTACACTTTAATAATTTTTTTTTCAAATTATTCGATTGATTGAGACAAATAGGTCACCACCCAATATGTCCAAATAGGATTCTACTGTATATGATTTTATAGTCTACACCTATACTTACCCCAACATAAAAAAGATACCTATACGTCATTTTGATATTTCTAAACTATATTATATCTTATATATACCACATTACTACATTATATATGATACATAACACAAAATATATATTATACACGCTGCAAAATTAATTCTACTCGCTTTTCGGGAAATTGAAAAACGGGATTGTCGACCGTTTACTGTTTAGTAAAATGTATATAATTCTCAGTAAAATTATATTACATAATATTTATGATTTACATGGATATTACTAAAAGAATATCGAACCGATAAATATATTATATTACACTTTATTATGCACTCACTAATCTTTTTACGATTGGTGTGGGGGCGATGGAGGTGGCTTTAGCATACTAATAGTCAATTAATATTACATTATAATATTGTTGTCTTGCAGATATGAATAATAATAGTACCTATACACGCGCAATTCATTAAAATTGTAGTCTGTGTTTACAAATTGGTTTGTCGTTCAGTCCGAAAACCAGTATGGTCGTTACAAATACATCTAACGCGATAATATTGTTTTATGCGCTCTTCAGAATTGTGCAAGATGTTTTTTTTAGCATAAACATGTTCAAAGCAAAGACACTATAATTGGCGAAAGTCGTTGTATGTCAAAAACCCTTTACACAAAGTAGATGATCGCCATTGGTGTACGTCTGCGTTATTTTTCCCCAACACACATCAACTCATTTATTCTATACCTAGGTACTATAATAAATCAATGCTCTGTAATCAAGCCCGTAGAGCCGTAGCTATAGGGGGGAGGGGGAGGGGAGGAGTGGGTTTCCCTCCCTAAACTCAATCATCTCTCCTTCTAAAAATATTTAAAATCTTAGAAAGGCTTTAAGGCAGGTATATATTTATTTTATTGTATTGCTTATAATATTATTATATATAATACCTCCGTTAAAATTTGGTTTTCTCCACCTGAACATTTGGACAGACTACGGGCCTGTTTGTAATACTCGTTTTATTAAATTACTTAACCATGGCTTATTGTACGGGATTATTGAAAAATAAACCAAATAACGTACTTAACTTTGTATATAAATGATGAATCAAATTTGTAACCCAACATTATATTATTATTATTATTATGTTTTATAATTTTTTTATTAAATTTACCAGTTAATATAATAAGAGCTTTTCAGATATATATTCGAGATTAAAACTTATTTTTTAAATCTATTTTAAACATAACAAAGTTCATAAGCTTTGATTACTGGATAAATAAGCAAAGATCCAAACTTCTTATTAAAGATTAAATGTTTTAAAGTTTCAAACTATATACAAATAAATAGATCTTTTCTAATATTAATACTGAACTCGTTGTGCATGTTTTAACCAACTGCTTTCCTAGCATAACACCTGTATTATCTCTAAGTAAGTTTATTGTAAGATGTCCAAAATATATTACATTTTTTTTTAGTTAGATACCTATTACTTAGCTCTCCATCTTAATTTTAATACGGTCAAAGATAATGAATATTGAATGAATAATATGGTAGGTACCTACTAGGTAGTTTTAAATGTCAAAAGTTTTTTTTAGCGGAAAAATAGTACCATGTAAAATACAATGTTTCCCCTACCTTCTAACTCTTAAACGTTTCGTATGAAGTGAATAATAATTAATTTTTATTGTTATATGTAGTGTGAACATTTCATGAAATTTAAGATTGTGAAATATTTCTGTATTTCAATAAATTTTATTTTTACATAATATGAATGTCATAAATAATACCATCATTGCATTGTCGTCATGATAAGTCATTTTCTAGGGGGGGGGGCAAGTTTTATAGTAATATGTTAACCACGGCACTCCTTACATTAATATCATAATAATTTAACCTTGAACTCATCAACTATTTTTTTTGTTTTATTTTTATTTATTATGATTATCATTAAAATCATCATAAAAGCTTTTTTAAATACATCAACATTAACCTACTTCCTATAAACTTATATAGCTTGTGTTGGAGATAGGGAGCTATGATCACAACTAAATATAATAAATATAAATGAAATTTAAAATTCAAAACTACTAATTGAACCAATCTAAAGATCTAACAACTTATATTTAAGATTACAAAAAATAGTCTTAAAAGATAAAAATAGATTTTTTTATTTAATCTTTGGCAACTGAGGCTATTACCTGCAGATTGGTTGGTACTATTGGGTTTCGGGACTGCAGATTTTTGGAACACTAATTGTGTGTTCAGCAGAATTTCTAGTAGACACCCGTAAGTTTCTGCAATACCGGAGTGGTAAGAATTATTTTATATAGAGCAATGTTATCAATAAATGTATACATTAAATTATGTACTATAAGTACATCAACAACAAATAATTGAAACATAAACTGGTTTTTATTACCACAAATCATTTTCTAATTCTAAAAATAAATATTTCTATATCAAACCTTTAATATTTGCGATTTCACTCCCAAGTATTTTTTTTTTTTTTAATTCACAAAGCATAGAATTTAAAAAAGGTGCACCCTAATAGTCCACAGAACGATGGCAGAAGATTTATTAGCAAATTTAATAGTCAAATCATACTTTCTCATTTCTGTTTTGTTACTTATTTTCTTATGATTGTTATCTAAATTAAATTTCTTAACCAAGTACCTACATAATGGAATTTTTTTCATATACAAACCTTATTGTCACTACACAAACTTAAGTATAGTTTGTATTTATAGATCCTTGTAAAGTTAATTTATTTAGACAAATTCTTATTATATTATTTTGATTAACTACTATAGTGCATTTAATATGATGTCTCGAATGCCTACTCATACCAGTATATCATATTGAATATTGGATTGATATAGTGCAAAGTAAATTATTTTCATCGTTTATTTAGGTACAACGGATGTAGTACACTTGTGGAACACCATTTTTAATTACAATTTTGCTTCCATTTACCTTATTGACTTTTTTTATTTGTTTTCTATTATGTATGTAGTTTTTTTTTTTTTTTTTAATATAATAAAATGTTTCAGCATATTACATGCTATTACAAGTTTTACAATTATTGTTTAATTTTACATGATATAATGTTGTGTTGGTTGATTATATAATAGGTATAGATATTTTTAAGTAATATAATGTTAAAAGGAAAGGAGATGAGATATTATGTTAATTAATTAATTTTAATGTGGATAAGGTTATGGAATAATATTGCTATTAGCTGTAAGTGCATTTAAGACTGATGAAAGAAGGGAGATAAGGAGACTAATTAGTGAGTTTAAATTTGATATAAAACTTGAGAGAGTGTTGGTGATTTTGAGTTCCGTGTGTGAATTTTGATAATTTTTGATAGCTTCAGCGTAAGATTTGGTCTTTTGGTAGGGGTTGGAATCGGAGCCCTTGACTGGGTGGACAGTTTTTTTGTAAGCAGCTTTGTAAACTGGGCATCCTTTAAAGTTAGCAGTATGTTCCTTAGTGCAAAGTGCACATCTGGCGGGACTATATCCGTCTTTGGAACACTCGTTCGTATGGTGGTTTTCGCCACATTTTACGCATTTAGGTTGGTGGCAGCAGTTATTTCGCGTATGTCCATAGGATTGACAGTTGTGGCATTGTGGTGGGCCACGTCTTTTTTTGAGTGGTTTCTCAATCAGTACCTTAGTATTGAGTAGAAACATGATGTCGAAGATGTCTTTGTTATTGTCTTTTGTTAAAATATCCACAAAAAATAAAGGTAGAGGGCATTTATTTTTATTTTTGACGTTTTTTATGTGTTTGGCTGAGTGTCCCAGCTCGGTCAAGGCACTGATAATGTCATTACTTAAGGTGGAAAAATGCAGGTTCCTGATGACGACCCTGTATGTCCAAAGGTTACGGGGGATGTATGAATGGAAACTAGCGTTAGTTTCATGTAAGTGGTCTATGATTTTATTGAAATTTTGGCGACCTGTAGGTTGCACGATCAGGTATGATGGTGTTGATCTACAGGTAAAGCCATTTGAGTTGGTGATATTAGTTAGTACCTTATTGAAGGCAGAGTAGTTGGTGATATTCTTGATGTGGATAGGTGGAGCTGTAGGTCCCATGTCTTGTTCAGTGTGAGGCAGGTTCACAGGAACATCCCTAAGGTTGGTTGAGGGCATAGTGGGCGCTATGTCATTGGTGTCATCTGTGGAAAGTAGGTCGAAGCGATTTGGTGATACGTAGATTTTGGTTTTTTTGTCGTTTTGACTTAGCGAAATTGACGAAGTTGACAAATTTCGTTTTGTGGGTTTTGGTGTACGTGGTAAAGCGGAACCGGCTTTATGTACGTTACTCATCATAAATTGTTATTATAATGTTATATAATTGGAACTGATAGTTAATAATGACCGTAATAAATTACTAATGAACGCATACGGCGATAACGGAGTGTATAGTATGTACGATGCGGCGTACGTGTGTTCATGATGAACGCTACAACCGAACTGTGTGTTTTAAACCAGTTTAAGTTCGGTTATTTATTCTCAAGCCAGGTAATAATTTTAGTAAAATTTCATGATTCACTGTAACAAAAGCCATGGCTAGGTCTAAAAAATTGCTATTGACTTATTCCTATTGTCTAAATAATTACTCCATACAAATTGATTAACTATAATATAAAGAGAATTTTCAGTGCTCAAACTCGGTCTAAAACCTTATTATTTTTTGCTAATAAATAATTTTCTTCTAAAAATTCTTACAGTCAAACATGGATATTTATTTATTTAAATCAACGGGTAGAAGCCCTTTAACAAGAAAAAAAACATTTCATAATAATTGGCACATAATGCAGCTAAATAGGCAAAGTGATAATAATACAAAAAAACAAAAAACAAAAACAGAAAATATATCAATAAAAACAAAAATATAAAATTCATTAGGAAAAATGTTTTAAAAATGACCAAGTTGTAGCTTTAAAAACTTAACGAGATAAAACAAAACAAATATAACTATATGTAGGTACCTACATAACTATTTAACACTGTAGTTATAGGTATGTTTTACTTAATATATTTTCTAATCATTTTCAGTAAGTACTCGTATATACAAATTTACATAAATGTACACTTAAAACATAAAATACGTGTCACTACATATCTTTAACGAGTGGTTACTATATAATAATAATAATAGTATAAATATTATATAATATATATGTATTATAACGAGGTTCATCTAGGAAGTTATGATACAAAGATTAACTTATCTATTGCAGATAAAAATTGCAATCAAGATTTATGTAAATAAAACAATGTATTTTATATTTATACATACGCATCATATTATTATATACCTAGTGGCTAATTATATATTACATAGAAAATAATTATTAGGCTTCATAAGTATAATAATAAATATCATTATGTAATATATATAGGTCAATAGGTGCTTTTATAAAATCAAATATATACCCATAGTTATAATAGTACTTGAATACTTGGCAACCATCATGCAGTACTCCAGTAGACATTGTATGTCTGACAGGACTATAGACTCAGCATCAACGTTATTATAATTTATGAAATTGAGATAATATTTTTATTTTTTATTTTTTAAGTATATAATATACTGCTACAAATTTATAAAATGTTTATGTTATCTACTGCTATATAATGTCATAAAAAATATTAAATAAATATGTAAATAAAATGTAATTTATCAAAATTTTTACAAATAATAATCACCCTGTATAATTTATTTTTGAGCTAAAATCAAAATAAAACAAAATATGTGACTACTCGATGAAAAAAACAATATTTTAATTCTATTCAAACCCTTAAATTTGACGATTAAAATATGCGTATAAAACTATTTTCGTTTTAATTAAAAGAACTTTTTAAAAGTTTGGATTTAAATTTTATTTTTCATCAAGTTCTATACATTCTTTATTGCACATACTATTGTTTAAGCACCATACTTATTATTTACATGTATGGACCTTAGTGTAACGCTAAACAATTTGATTTTGAAGGATTTACCAACGGTTTCAGCATTTTCTGGGATATGTAGTCATAATAATTTATCACTTTGGACTTCCCTTCTTGGAACATCTCCTCCGGATCTTCTACACAACTGTCTTTTATCACATTTTTCATTACCATTATGTTTAGCAAGTTGCTTGCCATGTTCACACAATCTGAGTTCCAGTGAGTTCTTTTAACCTATAATGGATTCATAATTTTTCAGTACTATCAGGAGAAATAATTATAAATGAAGCGAAAAATTATGTGAGTATACATTACATTACATATGTATAATGTATATTATATCATGATGCCTATATACGCTTTTTATCATTGTAAAATTATACTTGACATTTTTAATTATTGTATTAAACAAAATAAGTGACTACATTTATAAAATTTAATAACTTTTTTATGGCTTTTATTTTACAACAAGCGCTCAAAATAAATCATATAACGATAGCTGATCTCTACTAAAAATATCTACTTTTCTGTGTATTTTTAAGTAAGTATATAATACATAATATCAACATATCCTTTTCAAAAATATTATGTTTCTGATATAATAACACTCAAGTTTAATGATTGAAAAGAATATTGTTTACCAATGTAACATAACCTAATTGTTAGGTATTTCAAGCTAAGCTAATATTTCAAGCATGCAAACCCTATTTTTATACTTAAATTATGCATACATTCTAATTTTTGAATTTTTAAATACATTTGAAGACCATATTTTTGAATCCTTGAAATTATTGTCCCACTCAAGGATAAACATGTGATGATACGAACTTTCCGCTTTCCAAATAGGAACCCTCATTTTGTACTTTTATAAATTAATTAGATTATTTTTTTGAGAATTCGAAAGTATATAAACCAAGAAAATTACTCGCTTAATAATTATAATGGGGACCAACTATACTAAAAAAGGTGGTCCTTATTTGAAAAAATAGAAGTTTGTATCGCTGCAAGACATTCTTAAATCAGCACAAAAAGATATCAAAAATTTGAAAATTTGGTCTTAACTTGCGCTAAAAATTTTAAAAATCAATATTTGAATAAATGTAAAGGGATAAGTGGGAATGAGGACGCTTAAAAAAATCACCCTGTATTGTATAATGTGAGATAATTCTAGCTTATCAAGCGTATTGTTGAAATTTTAATAGTACTTTTTGTAAGATATTAACATTTGAATTCAATGCTTAGAAAGTTCGTTTGAAAAGAAAATATTCAACTTGTTAATAAGGAACTAAATTATTTCTCGTTCCTTACAAATTATAAAAAACGTAATTAGTTCTTAAATAAAGAACAATTTTTCGTTACACGATTATTTTTGTTTTGATATAATTTATAGTAGGTAATGAATTGTTAAATAAATAATAATAGGTAACCTATGTTATATAGACTATGTAGCTATTTTGTTTTTAAAATTATCAATATTTTTATTTTATACAAGTTCAAACTGATAAAACGGATATAGGTTTATTATATAGCTCATAACATCGTCTACATTCCTAAACAAATAATAACATTTACTCTAAAAATTATTTAAATCCTTACATTTAAGAATAAATATACGAAAAAAAGAACAAATAAAATCGTTCATATTCCTCTAAAAAATCAACGACATTCCAATATGTTCTCATTTAGTTCCTGAAAATTAAACGAAATCACTGTAACGAGTTCTTTAAACTCGTCCCTTCTGGGCACTACATTTTATTATACCTTTTTCAATGCGTCGACGACGACTCTGATATCATCTTTCCTGCCTTGCCAGTATTTAACATTTTCGTGCATAATTCGAATCCAAAAGTTCATAGACTCCTCAGCCAGCTGAAAATCAGAGTCACTGAAAAATTTGGATATGTGGCAAACAACCGGCAACTGCAATTTAATCCAACTTTCCTTGTTGCACCATTCGTACAACTCGACTATTATGCGCAGTAAAACAATGGTCTTGACGTTATGATTTTTCCAGATGCCCATGATAAATATTAACGCTTTAGAAATCAACTCATCATGTTGACTTTCTAAAGCTCTTATACATTCTATTAGTTTGGACTTGAATGAATACAAATATTGGTGTTTCAGTAAACGCAACAGAACCCTAGATAGCTATATGTCGTAACAGAAAACAATAAATTATATTTATTATTAGACTAGAGGTGACGAAGCGAAGTAAGTAGAGTGTACAATAAACACATCAGAATATTTTATTATATCACTTTAATAATTATGTTCTATACAATATATAAGGTCTGATTGGCCTATTATTTAGTAATATAATATTATATTATCACGAGCGCATTTCACCAGAATTCGATTTATTTTAGAAGCTGAGTATAAAGTGAACAAAATGATTGATCTTATTTTGGATCTTTTGGAATTCAATATTGCATTATATTTTGTAACCACAGTAATGAGTCACGCAACAATTCAAGTCTATAACATGTATATTTAATATGAGTGCATCATATATAGCATAATTTTCTGATCGTTCACATTGTAAACTAATACGTTTCTTATTTGCAAAAAAAAATATATATAATTTTTATACAAGATTTCTGATAAATTATACACAACGTATATTTTTAAGTTTTTCGTTTTTAATATTATTATTAAAATATAATTACAATCGAGGTATACACAAATAATTAAGTACAATAAGTAATTTTGATTTAGGTTACAACACTAACATAGCTATACTGACAGATTGGGAGAGCACTTAGAAGTGTCACCTGATTATTTTAAACTTGAATATTCAAAATTAAAACCATTATTAATACTTAAAGGTAAATAATTACCTACAATTAATTTTTTAGGTAATAGTCTGACCATACGACACACCCAATTATTTTTCTATAGTTTGAAAATTTACAGTTTTATATTCACCCTGGGGGGGCTGGGGCTCGCAACGCTCAGAACAGCCTTGTTGGTCAATTTATTTTACTTACAAACCATCCATGAAATATGATAAATGAATAAATAAATAAATAAATATGCATTTTCAGAAAAATTGATGGAGGGTAAATAAACAATAACTAACGATTAAGTGGCGTGCATCAGGCCTAATGCCGTTATCTTACAAATGTAAACATAACACCAAATTTACTTTCAGCAGGATTCATCTCATGTTGTTAACTTTAATATTTGAACGAATTGACCTATTTTCAAGACTATAAATAGAGCTTGGATTTCAATGGATTTGCATCTTTTATTTTGATTATCCGATACGACGCTTTTGTCGCTTTTTATACTACAAATCTGTTTTAACTTTTAAGCGAATACTATTCTGACGAATTGTTTGAATTTGCCGTGGAATTTGAAGTATATTATCCCATTTTTTTAAAACGTTCTGAAGCATTTTTTTTCCTATCTCTGTGTATATATCACAAAATCCAAAACATTTTTCTTACATTTAAATACATACATTTTATTTTTCTCGTTTTTGTGCGATAACATATCGTTAATTAGTTTTAAACATGTAGAAACATGGGGTATTCCAATTACCTACAGATGTAACTTTTATAACGTGGACCGATAAATGTATTGATTTTAAATCATGTGTGTTTTTTTCTCCCTGTCATTACCTTTTGCAATGGCAGTAAAAATGCTTTGATTTTTAATTAAGCATTTTATCTTGTAACAAAGTGACATTAGTACCAACTAATACAGACTTTGAGAGTTTAAGAGTAAATTTAAATTAGTTTTTAAAAGCGTCGAGAAAAAAAACACTTTTTAATTACATTTTTTTGTACTAACACAAAAACGAATAACCGTAGATAACTTAAATTTTTTAATATATTTGAATGACCATCGCTTTTTTAAAATTATTTTTGTAATTAATTATAGATAATTTTCAACCTGGCCAAAAAACTTGAAAATTGAATACAAGACCATAAAAGTTTCGAAAATTAACGGTTTCTTATCTAATTATTTTCTCAAATTATATTGTTTTAATTCAAAAATAGATTACCGACTTACTGTTGGTAGATATCTGAAATTTTCAGGAAATTTTCTTATGACCAAAAAGTTAAGCGAAAATTTACAAAATTGTTTATGATTGTCTGAAGTTAGAACATAAACTTACGAAATTCGTCAAAATAGCAAATATTTCAAAACTATTGACTAACTTGAAAATGTAATAAAAGGTTCCTTATAAGTTTTTTTCTACCTTAAACAAAAAAAAAGTTTACCAAAAAAACATACTTATTCATTTTTGTGAGCGTTTGAAGTTTTAAATTTTTATAATATAAAATATTCATCCATTTATTAAACTATTTCTCCTCTATCGGTTTTTATATTTTGTTATTATCTATGCATGATGTTTTTTTTAAATATTTTGACTTTTTTAAAATTATTAATGGACATTTTTAATATTAAAATTTGTAAAAGAACTTATAAGGTCAAACATTTACAAAGTTATAGATATTTAAACAAAAAATAACGATGTTGATTATTTCTTTATAATCCAAGAAAAAATATTCATAGAGACTTAAAACTTCTACGTATATTATTACAGTTGCATTTTAGTTTTTACCGTATACAATGACATTTTCAACATATATTTAGATTAATTTTAAGCTATTCCCTATTTTGCAACGAACCTATTCACATTTTTCAACGATAAGGTAATATTGACTCAAAAGTTATTAACAATAATATTATAATATTATATCATAATAAATGCAATGTTTTTGACAAAAAATAAATCAACCTACACACGTTTCTACTGAAATAATGAAAAAAGTCGCTTTAATAGCAGTATAAAAAAACATTATAGTGAATTAATATATAGGTATAGCCTGACAAAGACCATCTTCACAGTAAACATCGTTTTTTACATACTTACAATGGTATATCATTTAAATTTAACACATTCATTTAAACGACCCACTCGACACCTACTGTGCAGGCGGTACAGGAAAACGGCTATCCACTCGCCCACCTTTTTTTCCCGGGGCACAACAATCTGAGCTTTTATAATGAAATCATATTATTATACAAACAAAAGGCGAAGAACGTTTGGGCACATTAACCCAAAAGCCAATATGTTTGGGGACAAATAGATACAACGTTTGGACTTAGAAAACGTTTGGGTACACATAATATAAGCGTGAACTACAATAGTCGTATAGGTACTCATTTATTGGTCAATACTTTATCTCCGAATCAATTAATATCAATTGTATTATTATTTTTTTTTATTTTTTTTTTTTTATTGGTGGTTGAGACTTCGACAACAAGGGTCATTAGCCCGTGGAACTGTCGTGGAGGGAACTGTTGATTTTGGTAATTGTGGATGTTTTGGCAGAATTTCGAATGGGCACCTGTAAGTTTCTGCCATGCCCGGGTGTGGGTCGGTGGCCTCTCTTTCCAGACAGCATGAACTGCCCGGAAAGCGATGCCGCCCATGACCGGGATTCGGACCGACGACGGTACGTGTCGCAACCGACGCCTTAATCCGCCCGGTCACTATACAGTCCCCAACAATTATTGGTTATTATACGACTATTATCGTAGGATAACTTATACTATACCTATATTCGTAGTCGCTTATACTGTATAAGCGACCGCAAATATACATGAATCTAGTACTTGTTATCTAGACTATAATAATCTTTATTACAACTGCGTATATATATAAATATTATATATTAATTGGATAATTTTGTTGATGATAATAGTTCTTTCCCACCATACTTGTAGGCATAAAGATCATGGTCTGATCTTAGGACAATATATAAGCCCGAAGCATTTCATCAAGATTTTAATAGTCAGTTTTATACAAACTCTCCCAATTTATTGTTATGGTATAATTAACACCTTGCTAGAAATTCAAGAAGAAACATATTTAAAGATAAGTAGTATTAAAACAATGTTAAACTTATAAGAAAAGAAAATTATTTTAAATATATTTTAAATAAATATAACAAATTTAAAGTTGATAATAATATAATAAATTATCTATATGACATATTGGTCCACGTTTTGTCGGACAAAAAAATTAATGTTTTAAAATAATATTAAAACAAGGAAAGTAAAAAAAAAAAAAAAAAAATATTAATAATAATAAAAAAAAAACTATATTTTTGGGAGACATGAATAGCCTCCTCATGGTGTCTCCTGGATAACGCTAATAGGCTATACGAAATAAAATTTATAAGTATTAAAATTAAAAAGTATACTCAATCGTGTTATTATTTTAAAAATATGATGTACCTACCCAAAGGTTGTGCTAATATTTAAGGTCTGGATAAATGTGTATCTAAACGTGTGTTTCAAATCGTTCTCTTAAAACCCAGATAAAAATATCGTTTTGTGTCCAAACGTGTTACGGCCCATACGACATGGTGTTTTGACTTTGGATTTTTACGACAGGAGTCTCAAAACTATGACTCACGAACAAATTTTCAACAGCCCGCTAAATGACGGTAAATAATTTAAAAATATGTTTAAAATATACTATGCTATTAAAAAACTATAAGTGTCCATTTTGGACCGCTAAGAGCTTTTTTATTATTTTATGTGGTTTTCAAATAAAAAAGTTTGGAGTCTCCTGTTTTACGATATTTAAATTTTAAAACGTGCCACGAGAGTGTATAAAATATTAGCACAGATTATATGTAACCTATATATATTATGCATATAATCTGTGATATTAGTACGACAACAAGCTGTTCAAAAATAAGACGTATAAACCCACTGGCTACGACTGCCGGTGGTCGAAAATGAAAATACCGTGAAAAACTAGTGACATGGATTGCAGCGGACGCGGAAAACAGTCAGCGGTTAGCGGTCACCTTTTCGACGGCCGGCCGTGAAACCTCCGTGTAGACGACCGTGTCGGCAACGAGTTCGAGCAGCTCAATGATGCCGTTGTGTCGCGGCGCGTAACCGTACGCAAAGTCTGCCAGCTCGTCGATGACTGCGTCCAGCACTGCTAGCTGGGCCGACGGGCACGTTTCGCGGACGCGCACCATTGTGTCACGGGCCATCAACCGCTCGTTCATGTCGGACGCGTTCAGCCGATGTGCCAGACCGCTCGCGAACCGCCGACCCATGTGCGGCCCGGCCTTGACGCCGTCGAACGCCAACCGATTCACGAACGCCCGAAACGCTAGGTACGCCATGGCTGTCTGTTGAGTCTCGACTGCTACGGCCTCCGACGCCACATCGTTCTCCATACCAACGTCTCCGCCAACGCCACCGTCCACCCCGCACTCGTCGTTGTCGGCCGCCATGTACGATGATGGCGGCAGTGGCCGGAACACGTTGGACGCGAACATTTCTACGACGGATGCGTACACGTCGGTCGAATAATCTGATGGTAAAAATATGTACGTCAACAAAGGCAAGTCAACGCAAAGAAGACAATTATTATTTTCTGCAGCAATGTCATATAAGTAAACTGAATCGAATCAACGTTAAGTTAGCGTAATAATAAGCTGAGTGAATCTTTAATCACGCTACACCCCTTACCCATTTTTCCCAGTACATTTATTTAAATTCTGATTTTTAGAATTACAGTGGACGCCGCTTATAAGACTCATGGATATAAGGTTCAGTCGCTTATTAGACTCAAAATCGTCTGAAACGGTCCGGACATATCCAAAAACATTATAAAAATTCGGTTATAAGACTCGAATTTCGTGAAAAAAAATGGTAATAAATAAACATTTTTGATTAAAATTTAGAAATAAATTAGTTTTCATGCTTTATAATGTGTGTATGTACAACAAATTTTATCGCATTTCAAATTTTTTGCAATTATTATTGTTATCGTAATTGTGAGTAATAAATGGGCGCATGTAAACTCCGCCACAAGTACCTTTTTTTACTGTAAACTCCGCCAGAAAAAAAAAACAGGTAAAATTGGGTTCATGTAAACTCCGCCAGTGAAGAAAATCAAATAGTAGTATAAAATCAATATGATATATTTAAAAAAAAAAAAAATTATAATATAATATCATATCATATCGTTCACATTAAATATTTAAATCATAGTACAAAAAATCATAATAAATAATCCAAAATCATATTTTTCATAATAATAATTAATAATTGTCCACATAATATACTAAAAATGTGAACATTCGGATGACTTTTATAAAATGAATTTTTCAGATGAATATGAAAGGATTCACAGGCATTTGTTGTTCGATTTAAATTTGAATAATAATTCATAATAACAATTTGAATCGCTCTAACATTGAGAATATTTTATAAATTTTGGCATATATCATCACAATAGATGTAAACGTATTTAATGTGAGAAGGCACGTGGCAATGCGAGAGCTGTCGCACTGACCAGGTAAAAAAAAAAAACTGGCGGAGTTTACATATACCCATTATAGGTAAGAAAAAAAACTGGCGGAGTTTACCATAGACCTATTATTACCTTTTTATCTCGACCGATATTCTGGCGGAGTTTACAATCGCCCTTATAAATACACTCCCGATTACCTGGCAGAGTTATCGTAATTGATAAGGTCGACGGTATAATCGTTGTCAGGGGCGTATTTATGGGGGGGGCTGAGGGGGCTTCAGCCCCCCCCCGAAATCCAGGAATTGTGTATTAAGTCTACTTATTAATTATTATGTTCTATTAGATGTAAAATCGTAAAAGTTCAATATAATTTTATAAAGAATTATTATTAACAACGAACAATTTATTCATATAATGTGTCAATGACGATTTTGATCATAACGATTATACCTTTGAGTTCGGTACATAAATGTTTAATTTTGACGTGCGGTTCTACTGCATTATCGTTATTTCGATTTCTTTTATCTAAAATTGATTTACTGATATACACGCGTTGTCACGTCTCGATCACCGTACAATAATCATACGAGCATTACGAGCCCGTATGAGCTAAAAATATTTCATGACATTTTATTAGATAAATTTGCTAACAGTGGCAAAGAAAGAAATTTAAATTTGATTTGATTTGTTATATGAATATCGTATTATTATTATTATTATTATATATTATTTCATTATTAATTTTTTGAAAACATTAAAAATCATGACAAAAATTAAAATTGTGTATTAATTTTCTAACTCTTATTTTTAATAGGCTGAATTGGGGAATTTCAGTTGCAGAAAATACCACAGCCCCCCCCCCAAAAAAAATATCTAAATACGCCCCTGATCGTTGTACAATGGTACCTACAATCGTTTATCAGTCGTCTTTTGAGTTTCAATGCACTCTTTGGTTTTTGTGTACTAATCCAACACGACGTGCTCTTAGTTAGTGACAAAATAAAAATTTTAGAAAAGTAGGTACGACTTGTCTTCCCAAGATGAGACACCGTGAAGCAACAAGTAAGCTAAATATTTCACAATCGATATTGGGTAGAATATTAAAAAATAGGAAGACATAGATTTGTGACGCATTGCTACAAAACGAGTCTCAAAGTTGTAAAAAAAAAAGATGTGGAAAGGATGATACAGTTGAACGCGCGTTGAAAAAATGGTTCGTAAAAGTTAGAAATAATGATGCTCACGTGTCAGGCACTTTGCTTCGCTAAAAATCCAAAGAACTTGCAGAAAAATGGGCAAAGTTAACTTCAAGGTGACAGATGAGTGCTTCCATGGGTGGAAAAAAAGAGAAAATATTTCTTTCCAAAAAATGCATGGATAATAAGGTGACGCAGATTTTGTAGGTACACATCTCGGATAGAAAATGAATGGCCTTCTCTCATCTCCTAATATTCACCTTCTGATGTTTTTAATGCTGATGAAACTGGTTTTTAATTTAGAGCACTTCCTGAGCATACCTACGTTCTTAAAAATTACATAGCAAAAGGAAAAAAAACATGTAAAGAACAAATGACATTGATGTGATGTACCAGTTATCGGAAAAAGTAAGCAGACTCGTTGTTTCAAAGGAGTTAAAGCTTTACCTGTGGATTACTAAGCAAATAAAAATGCATGGATGACCCAATAAATCTTTAGCCAGTGATTGATCAAATGGGATAAGAACTAGGCAGAACAATTTTGCTTTTGGTAGCCAACTGCATGATTCATAATGTAAGTTTAAATTTAAGGAATATAAAACTGGTTTTTTTACCGGCTAATACCACATCACTTATTCAGCCTTGTGATCAAGGAATAATTCGTACTCTTAAACCTTAGATACTATAGATCAAAAATATAGAAAAGGGTAATCACTATCCTTGATGAAATACTTGAATGTGAGTCACCTTCGACTTTAAAAGCTAATGACCTAGCCAAGAAAATTAACGTTCTCGAGGCTTTACACAGCAAACGAAGCATGGAATAATGTTAGTGATGTAACTATACGAAATTTATTTCATCACGGAAAGTTTGTAAAAATTGAGGAAGAGGAAGAAGGGGAGAGGATGACGGGTCTGTTGAGACGCAGTTTCACTGACAAAACATATGAGGATTGGATAGATGTCGACCGTAATCTTCAAACTTCTGAAGAATATTTTGAGGATCAAATTTGTCAGTCTATCACAGATGAAGCAACTAGCAACAATGAAGGGGAAGATAACGTAAGTGACGAGGAAGAGGTTACACAACCATCAAACAAAGAGGTTTTAGAAGCTCTAGACATGTTAAGGAGAGCTGTTAATTACCAAGATAATAATTTTTATATAGGTACAATATGAGTACGAGCAATATATTTCTGGAATATTAGTTTATAACTCAAAACAAACCAAGATTACAAATTGTTTTCATAAATAATAAATACATCATATATCTTTTATAATTTTTTATTAATGTATGTAATAATTTTTATAATATGTATTATAATTTAAATTATTTATCAGAATTTTCAAATTTATTCAATAACAAGTATGCAATATGTAATATGTATTAAAATATTAAAAATAAAGCAAAATATGTAATTAAAATTATTTTTTCCCACTTCGCCTATAAAATTCATTCGGTTATAAGACTCAGTTTGTGCTGGTCCCAAAGTGAGTCTTATAAGTAGCGTCCACTGTATTAACTAGATATTGCTAATGACCATATTTCTGATATTTTTTCTAATACCTACTTAATGAGTGTCCTATGTAGATACAAGCTTCTATTTTTCAAATGAGAACCCCTCCTCCCTTTATTTTACTGAAAATTATTAATTAATGGATCATTTTATATAAAATAAAAATCTTAGCGAGTAGTTTCTGAGTTGTTCAAATATTTATACTTAGAATAATAATCCTTTTGTTTACTATCAAAAACATATGGCAATTATAAAAATACTAGGAATATTTGACAATCTCTTTAAAGCTGAAAATCAAAGACAACATTATTATTATAAAACCATTACATTCCTAAAACTTATTAGTATATATAAACCTTGATATAAGGAAAGGGGAACTACTGTGTTTATGTATATAATTACATGTAGGCAATAATTATTTTATTATAAGTTTAGATACATCATGATTCTCAAAAAATATTTTTAATAGCTTTTAATACGTATTTTTATGAAAGAAAATTAATAATGATAGTTGTCCGGTTATGTTATGTGGGCAGATAGAACCCATATTATACAACCATTACACATAAGTAATCATAACCTTTAATAAACTTTTAAACCAATATCATTTATTTATATACAAAACCATTCATCTTACTTTTACATTACCTATAATTAACTACTCGAATTATCGATTCCTATATGAATATAAAATAAATGAATGAATAAAACAGTTAAATGTGCAATCAAACGCTCCTACCCCGTTAAACTTCAAAAAGGTTTTTTCAAGCACTTGAATTGTAGGTACCTAATTCATATTAATAAAATAATTTTGATTTTGATTCCAGTAATTAAGTACTAAGGTTATAAAGGTAATGTTGATAATTATTATTATTATTATTATTATTATTATTATAAAAATGTTGGTTGTAAATTAATTCATTAGGTAATGAACAATGATTATTAATAATTAGTCTTACAAATGAACCACGAAGCTAATAATTGATGAGTAGGAATAATTTTACTTTATGTATTTGGATAAAATATTATATATTTACCTAACTCTACATTAATCTACGATAACTATTATGTATAGGTACACAGCACAACTATATTATTATTACAAAGTGAAAAGTAAGTGTACGTACAATTATTTATCACTGACAACAGAGATTAACAAAATCACTTTTGGGGTAGGTACACTGTAATAATAATCATTGTATTACATCTACCAAGTACACAATATCGTTCAGTACGCAATCGATACGCATCATTAATTTAGATTTTGTAAATATTCTTGATATTTATTTCTAATATTGCCTAGGTATTATAAAAATGTAGGGTTGGTTATCGATGATCGTCAAAAACTAGGGGATTACCGTAAATAAAACAATAAATAATACGTCTAATATATATATATATACATACATTTATATTTATATATACATATAAATAAATACATGACCAATAAGGGTGGTGAAAATTAAGCATAAAAGTTAATATAAGCAACATCAAGTTCGAGTAATTTTTGTCAAGCGTATTCGAGTATGTGTTGTGTATTTCGATTTATTTTACCAACTTAAATAAAATCCTATGTGACTATGTCACGAGGGACACCGGACACCATGTTTCGTCTGATTTTTGGTGAGACCCTCGAACAAAAGAGTTGTCGTCTTTTCATCTTATGTCCTTTAGATCTGTCCACACTTTTAATAAAATTGACACATTGTCTACAATCATCTATTGTGAATATTTAGTCTACTATTATGACTGAAAAAGTTTGAAATTACCACCAGCCTGCATATCGCTGAGCCCTCCTCGGCTTCCTCCATCCCGAGAGATGTGAGGCGTACTACTTAGTCCACAGAGATAGCTAGTGTTGTACGTAAATATTGATTTGAAAGTAATCACCATCGCATTGGAAAACGATTCCAAACAGATTTCGGTTAACCATATAATGGCGTTTATACAACATTTTTTGAACATTTAGTAGTTATAAAATAAATAAATATTTACTATATATCAAAATGTTTTTTTAAATATAAATATTAAGATTAAACGTTACGAGTATCTTTATGCGCTGATATTAAATACTCAGACATTATCCAGAGTTATAATTTTTTTTTCGAAATATATTCAATAGCCGTTACAAAATAAAAGGGTTACCCAAACTCACTGAGTACCTACTGGTGTCAAATGCACGTATAAGAAGGAGACGTCATAATCAATCAAAGTTTAGGAATACACATTTCTCGCAGTGCAATGGAGCTTGGAGATGTTTATTTATATGTATACAACTAGGAACATAATTCAAAACATTTATTTCCGAAAAATTAAATTTTATTATTGATACTTATTTACAAAAAGTTTGCTATTTATACTTTATACTTTATACTTTATACTCACGCTTTTAAAACCTAATTTGTATTCAAAAAAGGTAACTTTGAAAATACTTTAGACTTTAGCTGTGTTTTGGATACATTACACATGGTTTTTCTATATGTTTGAAATAGAGGTAGTGTCTTGAAATTTTCACAGAATAGTATTTCAATTACAATTTTCTAAATATTATGGGTATATTATTAAACTAATTATAGGCATAGGCATGATATGTACCTATAGTATAGACAAAACTTTTTTAGATGTATCTGAAATGCAAAATTTACAAAATTGAACAAAATCAGGAGTATTAAAAACCATGTTGGTAGTTAAAAATTCATAAATAGTTACTATTAAAATTCTTAGAGCTTGACAGCTGAACACAAAATTTCCAATTCATTTTTTAGAATTAAAATTTTGACGATATTAGGTAGTTATTCAAACTAGGCCATTGGATCTAACATAATATTGGTTTTTGATGAAATTATGTTAGATTATTATCAATATTTAAAAAGGGAAAAATATATTATATTCAATCTTTAATACAAAGCATATTTAACCGATTAGATTTATTCCCTCTGAGAATTTTAAAAATTTGATGGTATTTTTTTTCTGAATACAGAACTTTAGAAAGTACTTGGAGAATATGAATTATTATTAAGACACTATACTTTCAATAGTAGATATTAAAAATAAATTAGTCTTAAAATGCTTTTTTGTAGTTAGTGCTCCAAAGGATTCAAGCATTTCAAGCTCCTTTTTATTGACTGATTTGTTAATGATCATTATTCGTGAACGTTGGATTTTTTCATATAATCATAAATTAAAGTTATAAAGTTAAAAAAAAAATGATTAAAAATTTGCTCTATAACAGAGATTCCCAAACCTATTTTAATTCTAAAAAGCTAATAATTAACGTTTTATTATTAAATTATATACTTATATATTGACAGGACAAATAAAATATACCAGTAGGTAATTAAAATAGTTCACCTTCATCAGAATCATTATTCCACATCGCATACAATCCATTCAAATCACTAATTTTTTGTCTCAGTTGAATGTCATCACGGGATAAAAAGACCGTACATTTCTTTAAAAGTTTTACTAAAGCGTTATTTATATTTTGGAGGTTTAGATGATCATTCAAACTCTTATTAATGTTCATATTTATGTTAGATAAATAAAAATTGAAGTCAGTAAAGATTTTAAATAATTTATAACGTAAAAACTATAATTTTGTAAGTTTTTATAATAATAAATAACAAATAGCAACAGTATGCCAGTTAATTATTAAAAACCATGGAAAAAATAAATTATGTACGTGTTTCGTTTAAATGATAAAAAACTATGTTGCTAATAATAACTGAACTATGTTTTAAAAACTGAATATTGTTAAAGTGTGTACAATTATATGCTAATAAGTGGATATTTAGCCCCAAATATTCCTACGACACAATATGGTACCAGTCATATACCATTAATATCCGTTTCGATAAAATATATGCGATATGTAGGTATGTTTTAATATCTTACCCTCCGTTGAATATTTTAATATGGAGAGTAGTAATTCTAATGCAATTTTTGATCTCATAAAATAATATTTGCTCGATTCAAATAACTTTAAATCATTGTACAACTTCCTACGATCCGAAATCGTATTTGATTAACTGCACACGCGTACATGGTACATCAGTATATATAGTAATATGTAAATATCATCTGTAGGCCACTGACTGTTAAACAGTTGGCAATAAACAAATAGTGTTCAAAGCAATATATGAGCACATTATTGAAGTCTTGAAAATTAGCTTTGGTGAAAGTCAAATGACATTTTCTTAGAAGCTTTTAGTGATGTGTTATTTAAACTTTAAAGAACATCACCAAGACACCAAAAATGTATGAAAAGTTTGGTTTAATCTCGTATATCACAAATATCATAAGGTGGTATAGAGTAAAAACGACGGACTATAGTCATTTGAAAAGATTTAATTTATAAATACAAAGTTTAATTAGTTTAATGTATAGAATGCAGCATAAAAAGTGATAGCATATAGATCTAGCATCATTTCATTATACATATAATAATAAATATTGTTTATAATAAGTGCAGGGTGATATTTCAAAAGTAAAGACGAATTTATTCTTAACAATTATGAATATACTTTTGTACATAATTTTATATCGATATAATTTTGTAAAATGTTTTAATTTTGATAATATTTTAAATATTTAAAGTTTCTATGAATGCAATAATATACCAACGTTTTATGGTTTACTTAAGCCACTCCACTCCACATGTATAAACTTTAAGCACTTATAGGTTAATTAGTTGATTGACCAATTGTTTAAATTCAAATTTCATAAAGCCCAAAAAAATATTCCGCTTTGAAATATGAAGTTAAAAATTTTTGTTTTATCAAATCAATTTGATTTCCAATGACTTTAAATTAGGTAGGTATGTTAAAATCAAATTTCTATTTACTTATATACAAATATGTCTACTTATTCTATGTATTATTTAACGATATCGGTAATTATAGAGCTACGGAACACCAAATCACATCAGCTGGAATACTAAAAAAAAAACTTATTGTTTACTTCATAATAATTATAGTATGGTCACTGGTCATTATTATTGGTTTCAAATTATTGAATTTCTTCCATAAGTATAATACATTTTCTCTCAGTTTATTACCATGTATCTACGGAACTTTGTTTTAGAGTTACACCAATATCCAAAATAGATTTTCTCAAAAATCGATTTTGCGTAAAAATTCCGGGTTTTCCTTAATTATTTTTTGTTTTCTCCGGCACTTTTGAAAACTACTGGAAATTTTAACCACACCAACTACATTCACTTTCCAACCGAAAAAGCTACTGAAGTTGAAAATCAAAGCATTATTTAGACAACTTATCGTGTACATAGACACAAAAAAACACATATCGTTGTAAAATCTATATATTCATCGCTCAGCTCAGAATCTAAAATGAAACAATTGATTCAAACAGTCAACTTGCCTTTTTAAGTCCCCACTTGAAAATATAAATTATTCAACATAAGATAATCTAATGGTCTGTATATATACAGCAATAATTTTACCATGCGCAATTTACCTATTCAAAATATTTAGATTAATTTTAAGAAATTACCTATTTATACCATACACTTATTCACACTGTTCTGTGGTAAGATTGTATTGGCTTAATAGTTAATAACAATATGATATAATATTATGGTAGAAATATTTACTTTTACAAATTTATAACTGAAATTTAATATTAATTATTAAAATGAATGCAACGTTTTTAAATAAAATATACTTTGTTAACATGAAATCCGGTACATTAAACTATTTAAATATCAGGTATTCAAAATAAACATTAATATTAAGTTATGTTTAAACTCATACATGACCATACTTAAACGTGTTATAGGTATTACCTGTGCAATACGATTTTATATAGTTCATGTATTGTTAGCTTTTAGACTTGAGAATTTAGGACTTTAGATTTTTATGTTTCATCTGAAAACTCCGTATCTTGCTTATCGAACATAAAATAGCAAAGTCAAGTACTATGGTTATTCTTTTCTATAAAACAGTTTCAAAAATGAGGTAAGCAGTTGGTACCACTCTGCTATAGGTACAGCATATTTATTGAATTTGCATAATATTTTACATACCCTCATGACTTACTTAAAAATTTAAATATCACAAAAAACCAACGCTAAAAACATATCATAATATGTTATCTATATTATTCTGCATAAAAAAATTGCGCAATCGTCAATTATTGGATACCTCTTTACTGTTAATTAAGTGTTGAGTGTGTTGACGTAGCAGAATGTGTTACAATTGTTACACATATTATACGAAAAACGATTCTGAGCAAGGATGGTATTTCAGCATAAATAAGTAATATTTCAAGTTGTTTTATTGCTACCTATTAAAATAATTTGTTTTAATTTTAGTATTAGTATTACAGTCGGTTGATTTAATTTTTACTGAAAATGTTGCATTTGTTTTAATAATTATTATTAAATTTCAGTTATAAATTTGCAAAAGTGAATATTTCTACCATAATATTGTATCATATTGTTACTAACTATTAAGTCAATACAACCTTACTGCAGAACAATGTGAATAAGTTTATGGTATAAATAGGTAATAGTTTAAAATTAATCAAAATATTTTGAATATGTAAATTGCGCATGGTAAAATTTAATAAACGTAAAAGTTTTAAGGCCACTCACTAATGATTTCGAATTACAAGGAAATAACTAACATCATTAGTAAACGAACTTTTAAATATCTAACTAATTTAAAATTCCAACTTAAAATGTCTATAAAAACCCTAGGTTTTATTATATAATTTAGATTTTTCGGTAATAATATTAAATATTTTATAATGATACATTCTGTTTTACATTTTCAATCCTAAACCATAAAAATGTATCATTTATAAATTATACTATACCTACTATAAAATCATTTAACCACTATCGACAATAATGTTGGAAAAAACACCACTAAAAATCTAAAAATTTTTATGGTAATAATAAGCTAAAAAAATCTAAAATATTTTGACAATTTTATTTTACATGGAAAATATAAGCATTTGATGAAAAATAAAACTATCTACGGTTTTACGTTTTTGAGTTACACTAAAAACAAAAATGACCTTTTCAAATACATCAGAAACCTTCCTCAACGTTGAATATCCGATTATTTTTCCACTACTTTTCGTGCATACAGATAAAAATAAAAATGTAAAAAATACAAATATAATCGTAAAATCAATAAATTCATCGCTTCACTCAGAATCTAAAATTAGTGTACATATCACAAGATTTTTCTCTACACTCAATATAAAAATAATTATAAAATTCATCATTAGTGTTCCGATTGGATACAAATATTATAATTTCAATTGTGTTGATGCTTGTTTTATATTTTTTTTCTGTTTAATTAGTTGAACTTTTTTATGGTAAAATATGTTTACCTCCATTTAAGCCCTCAGACTAAATTTTTTTGCACTTCATATTTTGTGTTGGTAAGTACATTTTTTTTTTTAATTTGAAAATAGCCACAACAACAAAGATTATTTATTGGCTTGGCTTAAAATAAAGAGAAAAAAATACGAGTACGTTTCTTACATTTTAGTACATAATTATATTATAGAAAATACATTTTTGTATTACAAAGCAATAGTCATGCAGTGCTCACGTCGATCGAGTGTATCACCGCCGTCTGACATCGGTTGATTAATATATATATACGTATAGTCACTGTGCCATATTTGACTACACGTGTGCAATACAATATTTTACTGTGCTAAAGTATAAAATTTAACTAGATAGTATACAATACTTGACTGGGTAGTATGATATAATATACACCAGTAGCTAGGTACCTAAAGTCACATCATACAATTAGGTTTTTGAAGTGGTCAGAGACATCACATAAAGAACCCCCCTCCCCAAATAAAATAGAGTCTGATACCCCTGCAATAGGCTATCGTATTTGGAAATCACGATTGTTTGATCCATTGTTTCGGATTCAACTATAAGCAAAGTGTTTATGCTGAATTATAATATATCATAATACACACAGAACCGCGCAAAACAATTGAATTAGCTCCTCAATACAGGTAGTCAATATTTTACCCTTACTAAGTTCCTTTGAATTGGCTCCCAAGAATTTACTATTGAATTAATTGGCTCCCTACCGTTTTTTTTTCAAAAATTTATTGATTGCCATAATGTTAATAATTTAAAGTACGTATAATTTGTAATTCGTATATTTTACATCGTAACACAAAATTAAATTAAAAAATTAAAAAACAGACAATATTTTACCTAAGTACGTCATTATAAAATTTATGTATATTATATTACTTAAAAAATTTTAAAAATAGACAGTATTTTATCTAAGTTCATCATTATAAAATTTATACATACAAATTAATAAGTTAAATAAAAATATTATACTAGACTATTTTTGGGGGTATATACTTATTATTACTATACATATCGGCCAATATTTTTATGTATTGAAATCTCGAATTTATACCAGTATATCATATTTACTAATTTCATTTTCTAAAAATTTTATTTTATCTCTAATTTCTATGGATTATATATTATACTATAATCTCCTTATAATAATTTTTGTATCAGATTGAATACTATATAATATATTTTTTTAGAAAGTTGAATTTATTTGGATTTTACGTCGTAAAATTATACGCCTATAATATGAGAACCCCTGGTTAAAAAATAATATTTTACAATTTAAGTAGCTAATTTAAGTATACATTTTTCATGAGCCAATTCAAGGATCGAATTTATATTTACCCGAAATCGGGAGCCAATTTAATGGTAGCCAAACCGCGTGCCTATATTATTATCTTAATAGAATTAGTAGATTAAGTAGTCTTAATAGAATAATTAATATTTTCTTAGTCAAAATACTGATCGATTTTCCAGTCAGTATGATGGTCGTAGAATCCTTTGCTATTTTATTTATCTTACCGTTTATTCGCTCCTCTCCAAAATGTTATTTCTTCGCTTGAGCAATTTACTCTACGCGTCATGCAATGTGGCAAGATTTGCGGAAAGGAATTTATTAAAATATCGTGCCTATACTGTAGTCTCAGCCGGACGCCTCGCCGGTAAATAATCGTTAATGTTTTCGCCAATTTCTAGTTGATTTGTGGTCGTGATTCCAGTATAGTATTTGTCCTTTGTTCGCATCGGTGACTATCAATCACATTGACCCTTTTTCAAGCAATACGGATACAGGGTGTATGATATATGCTGGGAGAATATTTTTTGGTGAAATTCTATTCGATTTGGATAGTCGCATAGAAAGCGACGTGACTGGTGACTGTGTGAGCAGGTGAAGTATATTATATCACCCTACATCGTATCAAAGCGAAAAGCTTCACAAGGATCCGTGACGTGAGCTAAATAATCACGTTAGAGCGAACTGAGTGAATCGAATAATTGAAACCTATATACGTATATAAAATACAAATATAGACAAAAACAGTATTAGATTCTGAACATAAAGTACAATATATTGGTTGTACATCGACGCGCTCAATTTTATGTTTAGTGTCTGTCATCATGTTTTGAAGTACCTACCTAATAATTTGCTCCAATCTCCAACATTGAGGGTGGTTGCTGGTAGATAATTTCGGCCATTGATATAAAATTTCCAATTCTTTTCTACTCTTTTAATTGAAAAGCCTCCGTGGTTCATTCGAAATGATAATATACATAAAGACCTCCAAATTGCTAAAACTGCAGACCTCATACGCGCCTTATCAAGAAATTTCCATAACTCTTTACTCAACTCAACAGGCTCGCTTCACTACAATCTTCATATCCATCCACCACTTCAACGACGTCTAAAACGCGGCCGCCCCCACGACCTAATTAGTTAAACCCAACCTCCAGTCTTTACCTGTATACGGTTATGTTTATATAATTTGTATTAGTTAGTAATCATGTAATTACCTTATACTTAGTTTAGTTCTCTCATCTGTCTATCTGTGTAAATTTGTTCAATTACTAATATTTTATTTATATTTATATTTAATTATCATTTTAAAATAGCCAAAAAAAAAAAAAAAAAATTATGTTCATTTAACTATAGATGTAGATAGCTATAGGCTAGGAACGTTTTATAATTATTTAAGTTAATAAAAAAAAAAAAAAAAAATTGAAAAGCGACTAACCAAAAACAGGGGAAAACGGGAATATTAACGCAACGCCTGCAGTTTCATATCCACCTTAGTTATTCTGTGCTATTTATAATTTATAAACATTTACAATTTTCTGATTTAATATACTGAACTTTCCGCATACCTAAGAATTGTTTTATGCATTGTTATACTGTTGAATTCAAAATATGAACACTACCATTTTTAGTGACTTACTCAATTATGAAATACAATAAATCAAAACAGTTTAAAACTACTAAACAGCAGAATTTATTTTCCAGATTTTCGTTGCTTAAAACTATTTTTATCCTGTTTCATATGATATCATAAACACGTTTTATCAATTTAATTTTTAAAAATCTATCATGGACATAGTAAAACTTATATAATATTTATCTTACTGGATGCTGTGTGTAGAATTCCAATGTCAAATCATAACAAAAATGATTGGTTATCATCTCATGTTGTTAAGCCTTCAATAATAAATATTTAAAATTATTTTATTTTTTTATTCAACCTTCCGGAATGTATCAAACGTGTCTGAGGGAATGTGGGAGTACGTACAATATTATTATGTTATTGTATCCTCAAAAACAAGATATATATATATTTTCTTGCAATCTCCGACAGATGCACGAATTGGTTTAGTACTATCGTGGATTAATTTCTCAGCGGAAAAAAAACTTTTGTAAGACATCAACACAAACAGCTTAGTGATCGTTATTTTTTCGATATATATATATATATATACAACGTGTGGGATTTCATTCAATTCTCTTCGGTTGAATTGTTATTTTTTATTCATTTTTTGTTTCTCTGAATGATACTAACAAGAATTCACACATTCCATTGTTATTTAAATACAAACATGAAATGAAATATATATATTATATATAATAATAGGTAGATAAGTAAAATTGTGTTACTATTGTTTAGGACGCTAGCAGTTTAAACTATACAATAATATACATTTGGTAATATCTATGTTCTAGAAAATCGATATCATAATTAATATATCATTATCTGTAGATACTTTTTATTTTATCGGATTGTTCCCCGATACCTACCTAGTCGATGTTCAATTACATTTTAACTTGTGTCTGCCACTTAACCCGTGTAAATAACGTGCCACTTAATCCACACTTAATTCAAATACATTTTTTAATATTTAAATTATTTAAATCTAAAAATAAAAAAATTACGAAAAAAAACTATCAAGCATCTTTTACTGTTTGAAAATCTAACTTGATAATATTCTTAACCAAACAACATCTAAAATTAATTTTCTCTACTTCATAGTCATTCAAACATAAGTATCATAATTCATAATAATATAAAACTATTAACTATTATTTTTATATTATTACGATTAGATATGATAAAGTAAAATAAAAATCTGAGATCGAATTTTAGTTCGATTAAAATGTTAATAGTTCGTTTTGGTTTGAGTTCATTGAACAATTATAAGTTCAGTTAAGATTCGCAATACTTTGACGCCAAAAATTAAGGTTCAACCTATCACTAGTTATAACATAATCTATTATAGACTTAGACTAGTATCTATGAAAGTATATTATTATCACGTTTAACATGATTAATATAAATACATTTTGCAGTCTTTAAAACAATGAATAATTATTAATTATTAATTTATTTAACGTTATTGTTGAAGAAATTGTCATGACCGTTTCACAATATATGATCTTCGAGTGTTTTTATTTTTATGTTTTTTATTATTTTCATTTGTTTGACACTGCATTTTATCGTTGTAACCATGTAATTCGACGTTAGGTACCTACGATGTGTATTCGTGTTGAATGTACACTAATACCTATTTAATTAGAAAACTAACCACAACAACAACGGTCTCGGCATGTTTCCCTACTTTTGAGATTGAAATACAATATATAGGTGCAATGAATAAAGTATCACGGACGATGTAATCCTCCTAAATTTGTTATTTTTGGTGTGCTACAGAATCTTGTCAAACGTTACGTATATCTAGATATATAACACTGTGTAGGTATGTGGGATTGTGGGCCACACACAACACAGTATAAATGTATAGAATGATACAATATAATATATATATATATATAACAAGACGATCACTACTACTGAAATAATTATCCCAAAAGACAAGGTGGTGTCCACAAAAAAAAAATGGCTAGAAATGTATATCCAAAAATATTCCACACGTACACGTGTATAGGGTAGGTCGTAGGTAAGTACGCCGTACACATTATAATAATAAATTAATAATATATCAGGTATATAATATAACTCTCTCTTAATCCTAGAAGCCAAAAGCCCGGACGTCTCAAATGAAAATGGTGTCTTAACTTCTTGACATTTCTTAATAATCTAAACCAGGCGAGGTTCCCAGCCGGCTAAAAAGAAAAAAAATCAACCGTAATGGATTACTGCGACTGATATCAAAGCTTATATCACGAAAATAATTATGTATTTCTTAATATAAGTTCATAAATGATTAATGTGATAAATTAATATGTATATGTACCTACCTATAGGTATCCATTTTTTTTAACAATGACATTCAACACAGCACGTTCAGCTGAAGTGGCCCTTGTGGGTTAGGTTATATATCATAATATACGGGAAGCCCTTATCTAAGTTGGGCAATGTTTTTCTCGTACTTGCAATGATTATTTTTCATGACATTATTTTTGAATTTTGGCTAAAGGTAAAAGTTAGAAACTATACAAAAAAGAGTATCTTCTTATTACTGTTGTCTTCCTCGTTCCTCTTTTTCTTTTATTGAAATGATCTTGTTCACATAACCTCTGACAACCTCTCAGTTCTCTAAGAATTCAGCACCATTTCAATAACTGAATCTGGTGACCAGTCTCTGTCTATCTGCACCTCTAGCGATCCCTGTTCCGTCCATCAACTGTCATATAGCGCGTGTGGTAAATAGCGCGTGGCCAGTATCGACACAAACTGCTTGACAATGTAAACATTCAGAAAAATCTACACACCTTAATCTGAAGGTACTGCCTAACATATCCATGACATTATAGCATCTGCGTCATGTGAAAATCAACGCATCCAAAATTCCTATTCATCGATTTTTTGACATTCGTACATGATAAGCCTCCATGTCCGGTCTCTACCTTATCTTACTCTGTCTGACATTTACTGAAGACTTCCTTCTCGGTTTTCTGTGTTTTTATCTTTACTGGGTGGTTCAAATCTTTTCGCATACTGCATACCGGTGTCTTTCCAACGCCAAGAGATGTACTGGGATAATTCCTGCTAATACCGAAATGGCCTGGTAGACAAATCCTGTCAACGCTATGGATCTTTTCGATCGTTAAATAATACCGATAATCCCTAGCGCAGCGTTTGCCGTTTCTTAAACTTCTTTTATCCGTGGAACCCCTACTTCTTTTTACCTTTTTCGTTTTTTTTAGGATTATTTACAAATAAATTATAATATTAAGCATAGAAGTATAGATTATTGAATATATAGAGTTAGCTGATAGATTATTCCATATGGCTTATACATTATTATCTAATATACAAGTATTATTTTCCATAATGAATATTTTAAAGTAATTTTCTTGAACATTAAAAAAAAAAAATTACTTAAGCTTCGTGGAACCCTGAAATGATCTACAGTTTAAGAAACGCTGCCCTAGCGGAAAACTAGTGCCTCTATCCATATTGGTGACAATTTGTTGAGCTTTTTCCAACATTGGTTGTACATTCTAAGATTTTTCATACCTCTTTTTTATAAACCCAATCTACAATATTTTTATATACAATAGGAATTGTAATTTGGAAATATATGAATTGTTTATTTAAGTAATTCTTATTAATGTATCATAACATATATTCAAGACTTTTACATTTAAAATTACTTAATTTAGTTTATAACATATATACTTGTATATCTTAAGTTTTGCTATAATTAATCATTAAAATTTCGAAATTCATACATTTATTGAGGAGAGTCGGTAAATCCTAGGTTTTACTGTTAGATTATAGATTTAACAGTATTATTCATACTTTTACCATAACATAATAATAATAATAATATACCTAAAACCTTGAAGAGTATTTAAAAGTAAACTTGTCATTTCATATTAATTTTGTACAACTTTGTTTAAAATATCTAACTTTTGTCTGTAATACAACTGTAATTTATCGATTAGGTAAAATAATATTTTTTACAGACGAAGATTATATTTAAATGAGTACCTATCTGAAAGGGTAAAAATCACACCACACATCGAGAATAAATTGATTAAAATTATGTCTAGAAGAATTAAAAAGAACACTAGTTTATTTTATAAAATGTGTCATACCATGTTAATAAATAATAATTATGCCTATTATTATAAATTATTATTATTATTAAAATACGTCTATCTTATACATCCAAATAATACGCGCGGCAGGTGGTCCAAACGTTTTAATTGCAACGGCCAGCGAGTAGTACTTTCGTATATGTGTGACAGTGTCACCTAGCTGTATAGTATATACCCTATAATAATATAACGCCGTTAAAATACAATCACGAGACGATACATAAAAAGTAATGGGTGCACGGTGCACTCATACACTTCCTGGTCATAAAAATGGCAAGTTTATTTTTTCTCCAACTTTGAAGTTATATTTACCTATAAATAACTTAATACTAAATTCTAATTAATAATACATGTTTCAGATTTTTCGATTCATCACTTTCCTATAATTTAAATAAATACAAGTTGATTAATCTATAAATTATATAATAGACTATAACAGTATAACCAATAATTATTCTACGTAAAAATTATCAAATTTAATTTCAACTATATTAACATTGCATCCTAATTATTAAATATCTTAAATTTTTCATAAACATTTTACAATTATATACTACAATAATTGTAGAGGAATCTATTTTATTATTTCTACTAAAATATATACTGATTATAATCGAAATGTACAGTACTAAAACAATTGAATAAATAACTATGCAAGTTCATATTTAAAACGTAGGTACTATACTACACAGTTATTATACTCATCAAATTTCAGAACATCACTTAGGTATTAAAATTTGATAAATATATCATGAGAATTTAAAGAATTTATTTTATTATCTTTATAAGAATGACCGTATTATTCCACTTTTGATCAAAATTTCATATGATCTAATATATTATAATTTTTACTGAACTTTGGTATTACTTCTCTATATACTACAAAAGACAAATAAATTACAATTGAATTTAAAAAAAAAAAATTACTTAAATGTAAAGTCTTAGCGTCCTAAATCACTAAATAGTACCTATTGGAAATATATTGTTAGGTTTAAAATACAATTATTATTAGGCATATATTTAGAATATAAATAATAATTTATGGCTTAAATTTTCAACACAAAAGTTCCTTTAATTTTGCAAAATAATCCTAAAGGATAATAATTTACTTCTCAGTAGAAGTGCAGAAACAGAATATTTAATTTAATTTGATGAGCATGTTAGATATACACATCATTTTCTATATAAATGTGAACATTTTACAAGCTATTAATTTCTTTTGAGTTTAGAGAAGAAAATATTTTGATTATAACTCACAAACATATTTTCTACAACAAAGTTTAGGTTTCAGTTGAAAAATATATGAGATGTAAAAATTGTTACGTATACAAACTTTTCATTAGCTTAAAGTTGAGTTAATTACTAGTTAGCTTGACCCAAGTTGTTGCCATCTTATTATATATTCATAACTTGGTTTACAGTTTTCATTTTAAAATATTATTCTCTAAGAGGTTGATTATGTATACGTGTATCAACAAAAATTTACAAACTTCTAAATAATTTGAATACTTAATTTTAATTTTGTAAGTATCAAAAACAATGTTAAAATTACACTATAGGTAATATTATATAGTTATAACTAAATTTGTTACTAATAAAGTAATGTGCTTATATCATGCTGAGACTTAAAAAGGAATATTAAATATATTAAATCAATACCAGCACGGTTATTGTTTTCCGAATTAACAACTTTAAAAGTGTAATTGTTCGTAATAATCGTAATATAATTGTCATAATAATAATTCTTATTGGTTCGTGTAGCCATTTTAAACTTAAATTAAAAACAAAATACCTACCTTAAATTTAAATATCTGTTTGGAACAATGGATTTCTAATAATTTGTAAGTTTAAACATATTTTAGATTGAAAACTCGAAATTTTAATACAAGGCTCATCATAAATAATACTTATAATAGCAATTTTTTTTATATGAGCATTTAATGTTTAAACTTTAACAAAATTTAATACAATTTCAAACATTTTCAAATTATTTTATGATTAAAAATTATAAAACACTCAATTTTTTTGTAACTAGGAATGAAAATTTAAAACAAGGATTCTCAAAAATGATTCATACTGTAACCAAAAAATCTGAAAAATATTAGCATAATTCTTTTTAGTGGCATTTTAAGTTCAAATTTGGATGTAATTACTAATTACATAATATTAAAACAAATAATGACGATTTTAATTATGTTGTTGTAATTTAAAAATTTATTCGTGGGTACTTGAAACTTTTAAAGTAAGAATATTATTATACAATATAATATGTAATGGTATTACACAATACCATTTTCAAGTGAAATTTTATTCAATAAAAATTAATTTAATCACAATAATATCATACAATTTCCCTACACAGTAATATTATAGACTATCAAACCATATTCGCTCAGAATCGTTTTTCATACAAAATGACTTTAGGTCATTGAATTCAAATGAACATTCACTTTCTAGATAGAAGAGTGTTACCCATTTACCCGTTTTTTTATATCAATCTTATAAATCTTAATCCCAGGGGTAATAAAAATATTACTATCATATCATATTTGGTTTTTTTTTTTAATTTTTAAATCTACTCTTAAATGGTTAAATGGAAACAAAATCATTTTTGAGCTTTGTATTTTGAACTGATATTTTATGTTTATCCATAATACCTATAGGAAGACTAATGAAAACGGCTAAGAATAATTTTCCAACACATTTAATTGTTTATTATTTATCTTTTCTCTCTTCATTAGACTCCAAGATTCATTCGTACTGCAACGTATCCTCACCTCTTAATCTTGAAATATACCTGACAAGCCTATCTTCTAGGTCTATTAGACAATTGCGCGACTCGGGTTGTCATAACACAATAATTCCTGTTGTTATATTATATAACAATGAAACTACCATTGTACTAGTGTAGGTACTAATGCATAATGAGGAATAATTTATTAGTTAAAATTATTTTTGTTTCAGTATTAAAGTAAAAAATGTCATACAATCGCTACTCTGACAAAGTAAATATTCTGTAGTATACCTACCAAAATATTTTTCGTTTATTTCCATTTATTATGATTAAATTATTTTCGTTAACCAATTTTTTGTTTGCTTGAACAATAGTACCTATTTTTGTTTACCTAATTTATTACTTCAAGATTTGTGATTAGTGATTACAGTTTTTGTAATTATATTATATTTTGGGTAATTGGGGAAATGGTATGGACATTTCCCCAGCACTTGAAAAAGTAATTTCTTATCGGTCATATTGAATATAGCTAATAAATATATTTGTCTATTTATTTATACTATATAGGTTTATTTATTTGCCATTAATTATCCAATAATATGCCTTTAAACATCCCTTTTTACATGATATGTTCATAAATAAATTATATCTATTATTAAACTGAGTATGCTGAAAATATAATATAAATTAACCACAGCTTTTAATAAAATAACAATTTAATAAATAACATTAAATTTATAGTTATAGTTTTAAATAAATTATTGAATATAAACAAAAATATTTATATTTATAAAATTCTAGATGTATATTACGTGCTTTGATTTCAAAATTTTAACCTTTTTGAACTCAGGAGCGTTTTCAACATTAATATATTGTCTTATTAAAATTATTTTAAATGGAATTAGAGCTAAAATTAACAGTTGAATTGATTTTTAACTTGAGTTCATGGCAAACAATTGCTTACATCTATTCTTAAATTTCTTATGGTTATATAATAGAAGCACATTTTACTTACAATACTTACTCTTGGTAAGTAAGTACACTTACTTTTATTTAAATACATTTTTAATTACAATTCCAAGACGATGATAATAATTTATGTATACAATGAAGTAGGGTAAAACTAAACTAAATACATCTTACATAACCAGCTAAAATTTAACTGATATAACACATCTTTATTAGATCCATCCAAAAATAAAATTAACTCGGAAAATCGTTCAAACAAACATTTTCCTTTTAAATAGGTATAATACATGCAAGTAATGTATACACATATATGACATATAGCATATTATTATAATACGTGTACTATTACAAAACCGAGACTTTGTTGCGTGTTGTGTTTTAACATTTAACACGTGTCACATTTAACTTTATCATATTAATATCATTCTATATCCAAAACGTACAGTGAAATTGTATAAAACACATAGTGTTAAGTAACTTAATAGTTAATAACACAATGTACCATGAGAGTAGGTAGCTGAAATTAAATGGTATGAAATATTTTAATATTACAATTTCAAGTAAGAGCTTTTCAAATAATTGAACAAGCCATTTATTTCTTGAGATTTTCAAGTAAAATCTAAAGTTGTGAGTCTAAATAAAATATATTATTATTTATGTATTTAGTTATTTCAAATAAACCTTTTTACATTTGTTTCCAAGATACTAAAATTCATCTTAAATTTTGAGATAACGTACTCATCGTCGAATTTTATTTTTATCTTTAACACGCATTAATGCAAGCGGCACATTGGAATGCTATATCGTTTGTTTTTCAAACGAACCCTCCGTCGAAAATAAAATGCTTGCTAGTTGCATTCCTTAAATCACGTTACAGCGTAAAATATGAGACGGGGCCATGGTCCCCTTTAACATTTCCTTAGGGAAAGTCTTGTGTATTATATTATATTTAGATAGTGAAATAACTCGTGGTGGGTGAAAGATAATACAAACGACAACTAAGATACATAAACCGAAATTATTTAAAGTATAAAATAAAATTAATACTTTAAAGGTACGTATACATTAATAGTTACCTAAATATAATATAATATACGCAAACATCTAAAATTAATGGGCTTCAAAGAACAAAACAATTATAAATTAATATTTGATATAAATATGCATCTAAGTAATAAAGTAAAAAAATTTTAGGTAAAAAATCATATTTCTCAATAATATATTTTGTTACCGATATACTGTATATATTCATATTTGCAATCATTTAAATTAAATTTCAATGATAATTACTTCTACCCTAATTAGTCACTAACATCAACTAAAAATTAAAACGTTAATTTATTATTATTTAATACCATATAATAATTACTAAACAATTTCAAATGATTTTTAAGAACACCACTGCAGTGAAAAACTGTTAATAGGAAAGATAAAAAAAATGTATTTTTTTACAAAATGTTTGTATACCTACCTATATGAGATTCATTATTACATGTGACATACTTATTTTGAACAATCAGTAATCTACCGATTAAATTGGTATAGTTTGGTACCTACAATATAGATAAATTGACGTAGAGGTAATATTAGCGTTAAATGTACAATATTATTTAATACATGAAATTCAAAATTATATAAATGTACTGTTACTAAAATAATAATATTAACATTCCGCTATTTTGATATTAAACGAATGTACAATGATCGTTTTATTGAATTACTATTTACAGTTTCAATTTTCTTGGATACGTGAAATTACAAGCGATAATAGCGAAAAAATAAAAAAAAAATACTCAATGTAAGTATTTTATTCTAGCTGAACCCGTGAATTTCGAAGTCTGTTAAAAATCCAACATCTTATATGTGTTATAAGCACCACGGCTTATGGACAGTGATGCTGCATTATATTTCATATTGTGTCTTCAGTTATATCCGAAAGATGACAATTTGTTGTTCCGTTCTCTGTAGTAGGTGAAAACCAAATTATGTTTCGTATATTAGGTGGTTGCTTAGAAAAGAATATACACTTAAATTAATATAATAATATATATATATATACTTTATTAACTCTTTAAGTTATAATTATTTATTCTGCGTTACTATAGACTGAACAGTCGACAAGACCGATATACAGCCACCCTGTCGCGTATAAGCAAATAAGAGACAAGACGCCTACGACATACCCACGTCTAGCCATTTACTATATTATAGTTAACCTAAAGACCAACTTTATTCCAAGTTTAACATAGTGTTGGGTACATAACATATGCCTCGAACTGTTTGTTAAAATCGTTTCCTGTGATTTTTCTAGAAGTATAGTACTTTTAATAATATGTAATAATAGATAGATGACGGTTAAAATATACTAAGTAATAATCTTACAACGATATTCAATTTAGTTTATCATTATGTACCTTTATTCGTTTTATCGAGAACAGTCTGACAATTCAAATATTCGATTAAATTATACTTGGGCCTATCATTTTTAATTTAGCCCCTCTTCTACGCATAGGTCTAATATATCTCTGTCGCAATCGTTCTAGCCATTAAGGAATGCATAAAGGACAAACATTCAGAAATCTATTTTTATATATGTTTCTGAAGCTTGTATTGCCATTTTCTTTCGTGCTTGAGACATACAACTACCGATCGATCTTTTTTGGGGAAGCATAACTGCTTAGAAATGGCGTTATTATAACAAAAATACAAAAAACACATAATATAAAAGGTAGGATTTTTTTACGGATTAAAAAATTCATAGTTAACAATAATTCAAGGATATGTATTATAATTATATAATAATAATAAGCAACCATCGCTAATAGCAACCATTCATAAATGAACAAAATTTCCATCGTAAATCTCAAAATGCCTGTTTGAGTAACACCCCGCGGGTTGGACCCATCGTTTTTCAACTCAGTCCATTTTCTGCCCATAGATCTAATATATCTCTGTATCAAATTTCGTCGCAATCGGTCCAGCTGTTTAGGAATACATAAAGGACAAATAGATAAACAGAAATTCATTTTTATATATCTATAGATGTAAAATAGCCTAACTGCCTAACTGCTGGGTAACTACTCCACTCAAGCATCAACTCCCAATGTATTTCTTCACTTATACGATTATTGTGATTTTGTTTACAGATTGTATATATTCTAATCAATGTTAAAAAAAAAGGTTCACAAGCAATTTTTATCTATTTTATTTTCATTTGTATTACAATAGTCAGATAACTTTCAAATGAGTAGTAAATTAATAATATCACATTTATATTATTTAAATTCAAATAACGATTCGTGACTTTTAAGAACACTGATTTTTGAAGAAACTACACGAATAAATTGAAAAATTTAAACACCATTTTTTTTTAAATTTTACGTAATTTTTATCATATAGGAAATTTCAAATAATGTGGATCAGTTTCACCTAAAAACGCAATTTGTATCATAGGGTCAGTATACCAATTGCTTTGTTTATATTTGAGGCTTTGCTATATCATATATGTATGTACCTTTATAATGGATGTACCTTCTAATTATGATGAACAGTTTTTTTTATCTGGAAAAAAAGATGATATTTATACCATAAATGATTTTTAATTATAAACGAAAAATTAACTGCAATATAAAAAAAATAATATTATAATAGTGATTTATTTAATTTTAATTATATATTTATGTATATAAATTATTATAAAATAATTCACATATTTTATTATTGAGTTTTATGCTCGTTGAGTTCCAATATAATAATTTTATACGTACTATTAAATAAAATAAATACTACCTACTAGGCTGTTATTTAGCGCGATCAACCCTAAAAATTTCCGAGCGCTATTAGTCTATCGACTCAGAAAAAATTGAGCTCAATTGGTATATCCACCCAGAAAATGACTGAGTGCAATATTGGTATATAAAAAGATATTAAACTCTTATTAAAAAAACTGACTTTGGACGTTAAAAAACCTATTGAAAATCCGCACAGATAGTAAACCGTTCCTCAACCACACAACGTTGCTTCATGGGATATACCTACTGGACCGTTTTCAATAAAAGTTATATCAATAGGTTTCTTGTTATAGCTTATAGGAGAATGTTTAGTAGCTTTTTCAACCCAAAATGATTGCTATATAGAGTTGCTCACAAATAAATTTAGTTTTGGAACAAAAAAAAAAATCTAACACGTTTTATTTGTTTAAATTTTTCTATTGATTACAGATTACTATTATAATTAGTATAAATATGGCATGTAACATTTTTATGAATACAATAACTACCTACAAATTAAGATGATTACTCGAGTGTTTTCTTTCTGGAAATAATTGTGATGTAATCATATTTTGATAAATACCAATCTTAACAATATTGTATTTTTGTCAGATTTTCAGCATTCGAAGATTCCAATCCAGTTTTTTATGTTACATTTACAAAAAAATTCACAGAATCAAGAAGTGTTTAATCATAAATTTGATCATTGTAATGACTCAATGCAAAAATTATTAATAAAGTGTGTTATGTTCAATGAATCTTCATGTTTAGTATACCTACAATATGTATAGTATCTAATCATTAATATATAGTGTCAATGATATAGTGTAGTTACTAGTTACTATAAACCCATAACACGTAAAATGACCTGTACACAGATCAGCAAACTTTCTAAAATATTATTCTAATGAAATTCATTATGAAGTTAATTGCTAAAAAATCCAAATCATCGGATCATCACCTAGTTTAATTCCGTGCAATTCCCTTCAATCATAGCAGTTAGTCCCATTCAGATTTTTTCACGTTAAATTCCATTGTGCTCATAGCTCTTGATCATAACGAGTATGCGATGATAACACACCAAATTATATAAGACTCTTATCTCATAGTACTGTTTTGATGTATTTCAAGTAGTGGTTCGTGGTTTATCTAAAATGTTTAGAACAAGCGATGAACCGATAACCGAATATCTGGACAATAGACATAATTTTTGATGATTAGTAATCTAAAAACAAAAATATTGCTCAGCAGGTGTGAATATATTTTTTTTTTACACATTTATAGAGGTACTCCACTGTGTTCCTCTTGACGACCTGCTGCCGCGGAAGTCGAATCCACAAGTGTCGAGGGATCTATTAATCACTTCAACAGGCAACGGCGGTGGTGGATAACAACAACCCTTGTGCGTAACTAGAACTACGGTAAATGGTGCCAACTATAAACGTTTAATGGTCCCCTATATGGCTATATATATATTTATATAGTTGCTCCTTTTCTCGATTCTCTACTACTCTCCTAACCGCTGTCTACCGACACAACCTAACCAATTCTGATAGCCAATACACCTCCGACGGTGGTCGGAAGCACTCCGTAAACGGTGCCAAAAATATCACGTCATGAAACCTGCAGGCCATGCTTGCTGAATTTTAACGAAGATAATACAGGTAAGTATACATGTATGTTAATATAATATATGCATGCGTTGTTGGTGTGGTCGGATATCCGATAAATTTAACAGTACATAATTTATAAACACCATACAATCTGTGTACCTATATACTCGTAATGTAATGAAGAGTATGGGATTTGAGCTATGGTAAACGCATATAAAAAATTAAAATATCTACCCCACCCCTCTTCGTCATATCAATCTGCATGTCTTTTGAGCAGTCGTTCTATTAACTTATTACTCCAGAAAATCACCTATGACAAGGCAAAGGTTGAACTGATTATAGGTATAAATGATGTGTTACCTATTTAATTTAAGGTTTTCCATGGACTGCCAATGTCAGCCAATATTAGGGGGGCTTTCATTTGGGCGAATAACCCAAAATAACATATCATTTGGGCAAAATTTACAATGACCCCTAATTTATCTAATACATCGTTTGGGCGAGCTATAAATATATATATTTTTTTATTATTAAAAATAGTGAATTTACAATCTATACAATGGTATAATAAGTAGACTAATAGGTTTTCCTTCCCATTTTTAGGACTCTCAGTCAACTCCAACTGGTATGGTTAAAAATCTATTATATTATCATACATATTATATGAAATATATAATATTTATTATTATTAACTAAATTGTAATTAATAAATGTCACACTTCAGTATCTGATTAGATTAGACAACGGCAAAAAATTAAGACCCACACGTCTTAATAGGTACAATCTAACAAATTATCATTCACTATCTATATTTTGTAAATTGGCATATAAATACCAATCAGCCGAAACGATATAATAATAATATTTAGCTGTAGTAAATATTATAAAAATTATTGTAAACGTAAGTATGTTACTTCCCTATTATTCAATAATTTATAAATTCGTCTAAACGATCAGTTAATTTCTTGCCCAAATGATATATGCTTTACTCAGGTAAATTTTGGGTTATTCACCTAAATGAATGACACCCAATATTAGTAAATATATCGGGTTTCTAAACATAATTTTAAATCAACTTTTATCCTTATTGTGTTTGTTCGTCCGTTAGTTACCAGTATTAAGTTACGATTGCATGTATTAAGATTTTATAATTAAAGTATTTAAAGTAAATTCATACCTACTAGCCAGTATTGAATAATAACAATATAGGATTATTCAATATAAATTTAAAAAATGTATTTTAATAATATGACCTGTAAACTTGAGTTATGGTTTTCTATTAAAGTCTAGACACTGTGAATTGTAATTAATATTTTAGTATCTCGATTCAAAAAACCAAAAAACTAAAAATATATAAAAAAATAATGATAATAATAATAATAATAAACAATGTGTATGAATTATTGTATAATGCCTTAGAGAGGAAATAATTATTATAATTATTCATTTTTATTTTTATTTTTATAAATAACATAGGGAAATGTTTTCAGATATTGTAGATATTCACTAATTGAAAACAATTTTAATATTCATTTGCCAGTATCATCATGTATTTATGGAGTATTTATGGAGCTACTAATTTGCAGCCAGATAGTATTTTAGTTGTTTGGTGTACAGCTAATGGTCTCTCTATGAATAGATCAAAATGTGGACATATATTGTTTCATCGTTATCAACGAAGAAATTGTTCAGGTGGATCAAGTTCGTGACTTAGAAACAATCTTTTCAAAGGACCTTAGACCTTAGTTTTAATGCTCATATAAATTAAATTTATATCAATGTCCTAAGAGTACTTGGTGTTTTAAAAAAGCATTGAGCTTAATTTACAGACAAAAATTATCTTATTGTAATTTACTAAGAATTTGTGAAGTCTATTTTAGATTTTGGGCTTAGATTTTAAACCCGTGGCACAGACTAATCCAATATCCAAGAGCTTGAGAAACCCGTAAACCACAAAAACGTTTCATTTAGTTATTATTAGTGCTAGGATAGTATAATAACTTATTAAATAGGCTTTAACGATGTGTCTACTGCAGATACTGCTAACCTCGTTGATATAGTTACTTTAGATTCTAGTATTAATAGTTATTCGATAGCAGTATTCTGATGCAGTTTTATGTATTAATTATCCTGAATTTCTATCAAAAATTGTTTTCAGAGTCTATGCTTTTAATTCTAGAAATAAATCAAGTTTTCATGTACCTGCACATATTTTTTGAAATTTCATAAAGTCTAATACGTCACTATTGCCCAAGTCAAGTGATGGATTAGTAAATCTCAATTTTAATTTTGATACAATAACCAAATTTAAATGGTATGTATTTAATTAATTGAATTTCGGTACATCGAATGTTGTATTAATTATTATGTGTTAAGTATTTTCGTGAAACTTGTTGTACCTTTACCTCTTAAAACTTAATCATTAAAATAAAGTATCTTATAATATAGCACATATTATTCTTTTTTCTACCAACGATAATATAATTAATAGTAACTAATAGTGAGTGGCCACCCATCTGAAAACGTCCTTTACCATCAAAACTAGTATCAAACGAATTAACGCTTCGGGTATTTTAAATATGAGCTTATTTTTCGGTTTAGTGTTTACACATCACAAAAATCACAATGCATGCTAAGGACCGTAGATAGAGGTTACTCGTTCTCTTGAAAAATTTCTATCGATAATATCCACTATGAAATATGGACATGCCTGTTAGGTAACGGAGCAAAAAACTATTCTTTTTTTTTTTGGCGTTTGGGTTTGTGTTTTTTCCACAGCACCTGAAATCTACAGGCTGAGTGTATTGTTCCCATGATATGGTATTGTTTCTATTTTTTCGGAGGGAAAACGTACTTGATATAAGCACCGTGGTGGTGGTGGAAGTAAGAGAGGTAGGGTTCGAAATGTTCCTTTACCTCCACGGTTATATATAAAAATTCATGGTACTCTTACATATTATTATACGAGTATATATATATAATATAAATAATATATTCCCCCTCGATTGTGCACCTGACTCGTCCACCACCGCGAAGCTCGTATAAAATACCATCAATATATAGGCCACGTGTAAAAAACATTTCCCGTGTTTTTTTCCGTTAGTCATGAATAACATTATTTGTTTCTATTAGTCGGTGTAGGCGCCTCATTTTCGACACGTTCAATAATAATATATAATGTATTCAGCAATACGCCGGTAAACATTTAGGGAACAGTCGTCCTTTTTGTTGTTGTTTGGTTAGGGCCATTCGATTTAGCTCACATTATAATAAATTATGTAGGTATTCCGTAAGCATTTTTTTAAACCTAATGGTTCGGAGTTGAAATCTTCAGACGGAGCTTCAGTGTCGATCATCGGAAACATCCGCAACGGTTCATTACAACCACGACGTCAAGCCTGACAAAATATAAACAAACCATGCTATCAAAACGATATTTGTTGTATTATTTATTATTATTATTGTTTTTGTTATATTATGTTGTGTGTTATCAACAACATAGTATCTTAAGTAAACCGTACACATTATTCTACTTACAATAAGCAATACTTCTGTGAATATAATGAATTATTCCCCTATAGTCTATATTGTTTGTTAAAAAAAAAATTAAGCGTCTTAAATTAAATACGAATAAATAATAATTTATGAAAGTTAAACTACAAATGAACATACAACCGCCGGGATTGTAACCGAAATTAAAAATACCGGTATTTTAACCGGAACCTATTGAAATATTGGAACCGGAACTTTACCAAAACCCTTTTTTGATTTTCCTAGGAACCTAAACCGGAACCGAAACCGATATTTATCGGAAGATAATTTTTCGGTCAGTTTCGGTTTTTTTCGGTTAGGTAAGCTCTATTTAATTATTTAAGGCTGGTAATACATATTAATAAATAATAGTAGATTATTAAAATAAGGTTGTAAATGTAAACGGATAATTATAATTGTATATTTTTATAAGCTAACAGTTCCAGGAAACAATAAAATATGAGTATTTAACAAAATAAATATAATAATTAATATTGTTATTCACCCGTTGGTTTGTAAAGCATATCATTATGATTATTTCCTTATATTTTATAATTTATAAATAGTTTTAGATACAATGCCTGGTAATGTTGATGAATGATGTCTAAAATAAAACGATTATCAAAACAATCAAAATACACACTCGTATAAATTGTTATCAGATTGTGACAATGACTAATAATTAATATTCAAATGGTCAAATGGTATACATATACATATTAAATATAATTCCTGAACAGTTTATTTCTCATCTCATAATAATAAAATAGGAATAATGGGCGATAACGTATTATTATTGTAATATCTCAATTCGCAATGTTCGTAGTTCGTATATCCTTATTATAAGCTACCTATCGAATAATCAAGTGCACGGATGCACAATTGAATACCGTTATTTGTATTGAACATTCTCAACATTCGGATATAACACTATCGAATTATTTATTTTTGGCATAAAATGTATGTTGTGTTTTATTTGTAATTAGTATACAATATATTAGTATATTACATTATAATTGTTTCAATTGTAAATGTATATTATAGAGTTTTCTAAATAATTTTAGTAATCTTATTTCCACCATCAGATACTAAGTACTAACTCAAAACAATTACTATTACTGCATTTTGGTCTTTATAGTTTTCTGTTAACTTTATTTGTTAATGTAAGCATTAAGCAATATAAATTGATGTATGTGAATATCCTATATATTAAAATATATTATGAGAGACTGAGTACAATATTCTAGAGTTTCTTTAGTTTTTAGTGTTAAGAGGTTAGGTTATAAGTGATTATTATTTTAGATTCTAATATTAAATAATAAATAACTTGACATATTTATTTCATTGCTATAATATGATTATTCAACCTGTTTTTTAAATCCAGAATTCAATTGTTTGTAAGGTAATTAAAATTTTTTATTATATTGGATTTTACATGAAAAATAAGTTGATATATTTTGTCTTTTAAACCATCAAAAATACTATTTTTTAATGTCTAGTCTAGATAAAAATCTAAAAGTAAATAAATTATATTTCAATCTCTTATTATACTAATATGGTCTCATATTAAATTAGACAAAATTATTAAAAATGAATCTAGATTTTGAAACTTAAAAGTTGAAATAAGAAAAAGTAAATTAATCAAAACAACTTTTAGTTGGAAAGTAATTTTGTCATTTAAATTTATACTAAAAATCATCAGTTAAGTATTAAATTAAGTACCTATCTTCATAAGATATGATTTTTATAGACAAAAATTTTTAAAACCTATTGTACAAGTTCTGGTATAAATGTCTGTAGTTCAAATTGAATTTTACAACTCACAATGCCACATCTACAGAAAAAGTTAGGCTTGGCAACATGCATATCATACAAAATTCTAGGGTATTATTTAAATAAAGCCACTTTTTATAGAGATTATTGAGTGTTTGATTCATGATTGTATCAAATGTTATGATGTACTGACTTCCACTTTTTACAACATGAGTCAACCCTATTTTTTTATTTTTTTTTTTTTTTTTGAGCGTATTTAAAACAAAATAGTAAACTTACTAAGTCCTTTAAGTTATAACCCAACAAGGCTACTATAATTTAATTTTATCATTTTAGATAGGTAACTATAGGTATATGCATAGGCGCAATTTCAACTTTTGACTTGGGGGGCTGAATATATTAAAGGCAAGCAGACCATTGCAATATAGCATTTTAAAACTGTATGTCATAATTTAATTATTTTTTTTGGGGGGGGGCTACTGCTAAGTTTGGGGACTTAGCCCCACCAGCCAACCCCCCCCCCCGCAAATTTGCGCCTATGGGTATATGAATGAAGTTTATACTTGGTTTTTTTTTACTTTTTGAAAAAAAATATACCCCTAAATACCGGTATTTACCGGCACCAGAACCAAAACCTTAATTCTGTAATTTTAAGAACCGGTACCGAAACCGGTACCAAATTTTTGTTTTTTTGAAGAACCGAATTGGAACCGAAACCGAAAAAATCATAAAATAAAGCTCTGTGATACAACAGTAATAAAAATATATGTCATGAAACTCTGCTGTCCACTTTTATTTGTACATTGCCGCTTATTAATTCCTCGTAGCAAACGACTCGTTTTAATTTAATTTTGATGTCATTTCTCATAACTTTTAAACACTAAAAGATTGTCAGTCTATATTTTATAATAATAAACAAATAAATAAATAATTTAATTTCAAATAAACCCATTATATCCATACATCATCCCCTAAACAAAATAGATTCCAATATAAAATATTTGTAACATTAAAGCTTATATACAACAATATATGACTGATTTAAGTGAACAAAAGATATAAGTTCACTGTCATTGGTTATTTAACTGATATTTTATTTTATCAAATTAACATAAAAAATCTAATTTCTGATTTCAATATAAACGCAATTTGTTTATATTTTAGTTTGATTTCAATTTTATTTACATTGACTTACAATAAAGTAACAAAAAAAATCCTATCTTATTTTACCAATTAATTATGTGCTAAATGTATATTTATATCTTTAAAACAAGATATTATATAAATGATAAATAATCCTAATGCTGTTTATGAATAATTAACCGATATCATATTTTTTTTTTTATTGGCTATTTATCTGCAAATTCGTTTACGGATAGTTTAGACCTTAATAATTATTTAAATTTCCTACATTCAATTGTTTACTTTTTCATTTTTGGTACTTCAATAGACAGGTTAGGATTAACCTCTAGTACCTAATGCATATTTAAATTGGAACACATAAAAGCTCAGCTGTTAATCATAATAAGACAAATTGACAATTAGGGTCGTCTCTACAATTTGCGAGGCCCGGGGCAAAACTCTTTTAGCGGGGCCCACAAAAAAAAAATTCATACTCTCATTTACATTTTTGCGGGCACCCTTATTCAGTATGTAAAGTATTTTTACCTATTACCTTTACCAGTACCTCACATAACCATTTTGCACCAAAGCACCAAACACAAGGTGTTAGGACATACCCTGATTTGGTAGATATATTTATGATTGTTAGACGCTAGACGCAGTTTTACGGTATATAGAATCCAATCGTTACCTAAACCAATACATTTCAACCAACAGAATTCTGTAATTATATTTGCAATTTGTAAAAATGTTCACTCATAAAGTCATAGCCTAAATATCGCTTTTTTATTATAGGTTTATGACGCATAGTGTAAACAAATATTAGGCTTATAAATTATTGAACTAATGGTGATTTATAGCATTAAAATTAAATTATTTGTTGTTCATAAAATAAGGTCTGCAATGAAAAACGACCATAATAAGTGTCTACGTTAAAGATTTGAAAATAAAAACAAATTTAAGTCATATCATATCTATCATCTTATCTATGATTAAATTGCTGTATATTTTTATAATAGATTGATAACATTATTTATTATAGGTAACGACAGAAATAACAATAATTAAAAATTAACTTTTCTTGATTTGAGATCAGCAAATGTGCAAATAACATCATCCAAGTCCAATCCATCTACTATTTCACGTTCTATAGATATTATTGCTAAATTTTTAGTTTTCTCTTGACTAGTGTTCTTAGGTAATTTTTTACCAACTTTAATTTTGAAAACGATCTTTCAGCTGTAGCTGTTGTAACTGGTAATGTGAGCACAATCCTTATTGCTATAGCAACATTAGGATATACATCACCAACACTGTTGCAAAGGATTTTTTGTAAGACTCTTAAAGGTGAGGTACCTTTATCAATTATTTCTGAAAGAAGGCCAAGTTCATCATACAATTCTACTCCAATAATGTCCGTGTTTTCCCCTACCTGTAACATAATCTGTAAATCATGGCAACTTTTTAACTATATATTTGAATCAGCCGTCGATAGATTACCAATATCAAACAGGAACCCAAAATAATTGTTAACATGATCTAATTGGGGTGAATCGTTGATTTATAGATACAATTCCTTGATCTAAAATTGGTAAAAAAAAGCATTGACAAAACATACTTCTTCATTTGTTGAGCATAATACAGGAGAGCTTTCATAACTAAACATTCGTTTCTTTAAACTTCTTCTTTTAGATTTAAACTCTGGTGTTATATCAATTTGTCCTAAATTGTTGTACTTAATAAAGAAAACTTGAGATTTTTCATGTGTGTGAGCGCGGGGCCTAAGTGAGAAGCCCAAAGCGTGGGCCCCGCTCGCCCTTGCCTAGGGACGGCTGAGACAATCAAATTGATAACGTGAAACTCTATAACGATAGAACGGTAAAAAACATACCTAGTCCACGAAAATGAATTGCAATAAATTCAATAATTACAATTTTTTTCATTAGTTACACAATAACTTATTCTAAAAAAAATTTTATAAAATTTTAATTTTAATTTTGAAGTGTATATTACATTGTTAGCCATAATATTAATTAAATATTCAGTTTGGTTGACTTGGCAGAACATTTTATAATGTGAATAGGTAGTATTTACTTGTATACAAGTCTTCGTTATTATTTTGATTTGACTCATAACACTGAAGTTGTAATATTTGTATTAGAAACTTAGTTCCACAGTAGCGATACTACTATCTATTACTACTTTACCGTTGTAAAAATCATATTTCTATGAATTGGTATGCTGTTTTTTTTTTTTAATTTTATGAATGACATATCACAATAATACCCATAATTGAAAGACAACATTATTATATAACCACTTCAGAAATTTGATGAGTTTTGAAAAAACTAGGTAAATTTTTTTAGTTAAACAAATTTTTTATCGAACTTTTCATACCTGCTACACATTATGATGTTATATATGCAACATATAGTAGATATTTTCGGTATTAACTATGCAAGGAACGATACAGCCTAATATAACCGGGTTGAGGTAAATACATTTTTTAGATTCTCTTCTGAATGCATCATAATAATATTATTAATAATAACGTGAAATATTCGAGACACCATTATACAATTATGTTACCATATATACGACGGTGTAATAAAGTCCGGGTCCTTGGTTATTTTGCATTTATCTGTCAACTATTTCCACGAAACGTCAAATGTTAATGTTGTATATATGAGCATTGTTACAGTGGCTGTCTCCTAAAATCATATTACATACCGTACATTAGGTGTCTGGTGTATATTGGATGGTTATACTCGTATTATTCGAGAACACAGATACACGAAGAACATAAAGTTAAACTACAACTTCTCAAGTTTTATTTTCTTTCCTATGTTATTATCATTGTAGTAGCTTTATTTTTAATGTAAACTAATTTTAAACGAGAATGGCGTCGACGATATATTAAATTACAAATCGAATACTGTTTATTGGGATGTGACATACATACGTAATTGGGCGCCATTCCCGGATACGTATGTGAGTATATAATATAATAGACCCTCCTTAAGAAACGGGAAATCAAGTATAATTGGTTAGAACGGGACGAACGCAAATTTGAATACACTACGCAGAGATCGTAATTGTGTTGAATATAATCATTTTCATGCAAACGCTATGGTACTATGGCATAATATGTACTGATAATTTACTGCAACAGTAAGCCACGTTGATTTTGGCTTATTAAAATCGTTATACTATTATTACAGTCCATAATAATATTACTGGTATTGTATTTCTATAAGGAAGTCGAAAGAAGAGAACATTAAAAGAACTTGGTTTTCTCAAAAATTGTAAGATTCTTTTCTAATAATTGGCAAATGCTTAATTCTAGAATATACTCGTATATAGTCGTATGTATTCTTTGATGATTTTTTTTTGTAAGTTATTTATGACAATCTACATCCAGTTTTCAATCTATATTCGAATTGTATGAATTCGGTTAATGTCTAGTAAGGCATAAACAATGCATTTTTTCAGATAAAAATAAAATGATGAAACGCGTAAGCGTAAGTGCGCAACTATACCACTCGCTCAAAATCTGGAATAATCGGTTTGTTAAATAAGATAATATTGATTTAGATATAAGATCTTAATGTTTTCATTTCTGTAGATATATGGCGAAAAATCGTTAAGTATAATATATTTTTGATTTAATTTATCAATATATTATACAAGAAGGTGTTTCATTATACAGACATTACTTTCAAAAAGATTGAACATACCTTGCATAGTGGTATAGCCATTAGCCGATAATATGTGATATAGATTAGATAATGTGTGTTAAATTATATACAGTGGTATAAAATTATCGAATTGTGTAGCAATGTAAGAGTTTAGTACGAAATTAAAAAATGTGTAATACCTGTAGTTAATATAGTAACTGTTTTTTTTTTTCATTTCATTTTTGATTAATTGGTTGATATATATTAATAATTACATTTTCACATATTTTTAAATATAAAATAAATTCTTGAGGTACAGTTTGACGCGGTGTCTGGCTTTCAGTCATAAAATATGTCTGAGAGCCAGCACCATTAGGTGCCACTAGTTCCTGGATGGGTGACCATCCGAGTTTTTAGCGGCAACTTCTTGCCACAAATACACAACTTTGAACCAATTGTATCAATCATACCAACCATTCCAACCGTAACTAGGCTCAAGATAAAAAAAAAATTGTCTATATTTTATACACAGAGGTTAATTACTAACCTACTATATTATTCATAGTTTGTAAGCTAAACATTATACACAGCTCATGGATAATGAATAAACCATGAGAAATGTTTTCAAACTTAATGCTATTTATTGTGATGTAGCCTGTACTTGTAGATAGGTACTGTAGAAAAAAAAATAGGTATTGTCGTATTCACTACTCTATATATTTTATCCTATGTATATATTAAATGCACTTTGGAGGTGTAAAGGCTAAGGCCCCGCGGCAACGCCAAGTTTAGTATAAAGTGTGTAGTACGATAACTATACATTTTAGCCTTTGAAAGAACGCGTTTCATTCCATTCTACACATCAAACGCAGTATAGATTATATGAAAAACTCTAGTTATGTCACTGATTGTATACATTGTTTTAGATTAATAATTTTATGTTTGTTGTATTATATTATTATTATTTATTACTATTTCTAAGTAAACTTATTTTTAGTTGTAAGTTTATAAAGATTTGTATAATTAAATATATGTGTACAGTGTACAGTGTACAATGTGTACTTACTATAGAAGTATAATTTATACATATATATAGAGTATAGACACTCACCGATAACAACTTTTGACAAATAAACACATTTTCACAGGATCTCTTTCCACTTCCTATTATCCAACTAAAAAAAGCCGTTAAGTTATCAGATAAAATTCTTTGTAGCTTTATCAACTTTTCTTTTTTAATCACATTATTTTGAATATATGCTAAAAATATAAATTTAAAAAAAAAAAAATGTTTTTATTCAGCACTAAATGAAAATAGTGTTGTTTTCGGCTTATAGTCGTAAGACGAGTTGTTAAAAATAGTTTATTTTTACAGCCTAGAAATACTATAGTGAATGCCGCAAACAACGGTCCATCTACAAAAATTAAATTTGTTTTTATTTTCAAATCTTTAACGTAGACACTTATTATGGTCGTTTTTCATTGCAGACCTTATTTTATGAACAACAAATAATTTAATTTTAATGCTATAAATCACCATTAGTTCAATAATTTATAAGCCTAATATTTGTTTACACTATGCGTAATAAACCTATAATAAAAAAGCGATATTTAGGCTATGACTTTATGAGTGAACATTTTTACAAATTGCAAATATAATTACAGAATTCCGTTGGTTGAAATGTATTGGTTTAGGTAACGATTGGATTCTATGTACCGTACAACTGCGTCTAGCGTCTAACAATCATAAATATATCTACCAAATCAGGGTATGTCACTCTACTGGGTGAAGCTTGTAGGCGTTGAGTGTAACACGTTGTACATGTTAAATATTTTGAATTCAACGATATATCATTAAGATGTATAGTGGAGATATTCTGTCAGCATAATTTCTAAGGTTATTTTATTATACTTAGGTATACTTATATTGCTATTGGTATAATGCGGTAGTTTGAACTATTTTACGAACATGGAATGGTATAAATTTATTATGTGATAATTATTACAATATTTTATACAACAGGTGTTACTAATTGTCTATTAACTTATAAATCAATAACGGTTTAAAGTAGGATCATGGTGTAAATAGCTTAAAATTAACCTAAATATTTTAAAAATTTCATTTTGTAGTAAATTATAATAGTAATTAAAAACTCCAAGTTCCTGTAAAAATATTTCTGTTTTGAATTACAACAAAATAACTAAAATTGTTAATGTTTGTAACAAATGCGGGTATCACGTCGTCTCAGTGGCGTAGCCAGAGGGAGGACAGAGGGGCCATGTCCTACCATCAGACGTATTATTTTTTATTATTTTTTTTATATCAGTACGTCTATAGGATATAAAAAAATTAGAAATTGTATTTATTTTCTATAGCTAAGATAACGTGTTCGGTTACAAACGTGAGTATGGTGATACGACGTAGCTAGTATCATCACTTACCAACCCGTCTCCATGTTACCAATTGTTTTGTCTAGGTGATCAGCAGTAAATTTTAGTCCCTTACGGTAACCTACCGAACTCGTCTTTCCTCACTCACCACATATTGCCAGCACGTTACGGCTAGCTCGTTCTCCAATCTCTTGTATAATCTTGTGCTTACGACTTCAACAAAATCAGTCACATTATTTGCAACTTTTTTGGCTTTCTCGAGCTTTACGCGTGAAGAAAGATTGAATTGTTTAGCATTAGCTACAATAAATAAAGATTAATTGGAATATGATAACGAAGAAAAATATGTAATGACTGCATTTATAAATAAATCTCCTAGAAAGATAAAAGTTGTAGATTGGACATAATTAGAAATATTTACCTTATATAGTTGTATGCAATAAATTATTATAAATGAAAAGTTGTTAAATATTTTATTCATTTCAGCAGGATGTATTTAGAATTATATGTGGTCAAATAATAGTAAGTATACAAATTATCTCTATATTTTTATATATAAAGAAAACAGTACAAATTTAATTTTTACAAGATTTTTTGCTGCCCCCTCCCCCCATTTTAGAAATCCTGGCTACGCCATTGTGTTTGTTTAAAAATTTGAGTTTTCAAAATTATTTAAAAAATTATTAACCAATACTTTCCTATTATAAAAGGATTTTTTTTGTACACAATATTTTCGTTCTACAAACAATTGTAAACTAGCGTTTAGTAAAATTATTATTTTTATTTTGACTATTTATATAGTATTATAACTATTTTTCGCCTGGCGAACTGAAAATATTTTTTTTTGAATTTGCTAAAACTTTTTACTTTATCAAACTGTCCGAAATGTAAACGTGTAAAAGCAAACTACAAATAAAACCAATGGTTCGTTATATTGAACTAAAACTTTATATTTAGGTTCATTATGCAGAGCTTGAACGTTTCCTTTTGTCTTTTGGCTTCACACATCGTTATTATATAATATAGTGAACAAGAAGTATGTACATTTATTAAAAAATTACAAAATTGTTCACTCTAGTCTCGAAATCATGTTTCTATAGTGTCTTACCGTAGTTTCTACAACTTAACTGGAAATTCTAAAAACAAGCACTTTTTTAAAATGATATAAACATAATATACCTATACAATGTTATTATACAGTACCTACTCTATACAACTTAAGTGTCACTTATTCTATTTTTGTACCTACTAACAAATTTTACTAATACGTTTTATCTAACATGCATGGGAGTAAAACTGATTGATGGACAAAATATAAAAACGTTGAGTTACCTATACGAAATTAAAAATACATATTTATCTAAAATTTCAAGTAAAAATATTTTAACTTAAATCTGTTAACTACGAATATATCTGTGATAATATTGTAACATTGATAATCACGGTTTAAATTATAAATATATTTTTATACTGCGGTTTACTGCTTTGCTATACCGTAGGTATTAGCATTGAGCAATTATTGTTTAACTAAACATTGTATAATGTGTCGGAACAATCTTCATTCTATGTACTCAATGGTATTAGGTACATATACATATTATTCGTTTTATGTTGTTTCAATTAACGGCAATTCCGTGATTTATTTTAATTGGTAAGTGGGGTTGCATATATTATTACGAAACACATATGTATATTATATTACATTGTGTGCGATAAGCAGTTTTAAATCAGTTAGGTTAGCCTGCATTGTAAGCCTGTTCAACCTTTTTAATTCAACTTTACCTATTTAATTTGTACATACAGGGTGATTTTTTAAGCATGATTACCCTAAGTTTCCATTAAAAGTTCATTTATTTAGGTTATAATTTTTAGAAAGGCCGTATTTTCAAATTTCTGATATTTTTTTGTAATACCTACTTAATGAGATTTCTGTTGCAACACAAAATTCTATTTTTCAAAGAAGAACCTCCTCCCCCTTTTTCTGCAAATTATTTAGCAATGATATTTTTAAATCAAAATTTAGCTATTGAGTAGTTTCTAAGGTATAAAAATATTTATATTAAGGAAAATCGTCCTTAAAAATGGTTTAATACAAAATATAAACTACCTATAAGTAATATTATTTAAAATATTTGTAATAATATTTACTCAGATTTTTTTACAAATTATTTATATTGATAGATCAACACTCAACAGTAATTACTAACTTTTTCAAATTGTTCAAGTTCACTTATCTAATTAGGTATCCCATTACCATAGATATATTACTTAGTGGACAAAGTAATGTAGCATAAAAATGATTCACCTGAATTTTGATTTAGATACATTAAGATTCTTAAAAAAATTATCAGTTTAAAAAATAAAATTTTAAAAAGGGGTTCTCTTTTGAAAAAGAAAAGTTTGTATTGTCATTTTGAATCATAAAAATGGTACAAAAAATCTCAAAGATTGGAAAATATGGTCTTTATGCATAGTAAATAGTTCCAAAAATCAGAATTAAAATATATGCATAATATGAGCATAAAACTACTGTAAGTATGCTTAAAAGATCACCCTGTATAGGTAAAGTTATAAACAAAAGCTAGATTTTATTAATGCCGTTCTAGTTTTAATCAATGGCCATAAATATACACATCTTATATTAAGAGCTACCACGATTTTTAATAGCGTACAAAAAAACTAATAATACTAATAAAATTTAAAAAAAAAAATGTTTTTTGTTTGTTAGGTTGAAATTTATTTACAGTGTCACTGAGGTAATGAAATAATGGTTTGATAATCCATGTATAATTTATGTGTTGCTGTCATTTAATCGGTGTAGTATATATTATATTGTATACAAATTGAAATCGAAACAGTACAACCAAAAGTCTATTTAATTGGCCAAGCAATATTTTTTCCAAGTCACTTTCGATTTAATTAAAACAAAGAAAATGTCTGAAGGGAGGGATATTTCAGAAAGGTTGGTGCAGAAGTGCGAGCAAGGGGCATGACAAAAACACGCAATTCCCTAGACCTTAAATTACGAAGACTGCCTTAAACCAGTACTACAGGAACTTAGAGACGTTTACACCATAAATCTATCTCGCTAGCTAAATTGTTTGTCCACTTTAAGAATCCCCTTCCCTAACGTACAATTCATCGCCGTATAAGAACGCCTGTAGTTTTATCAGACCATACATCAATTTTCCAGCACTTTTCTCCAAAATAAAAACTGTCAGTATCCCAGTTTAAATTTGATGTTTATGAGGTATTTTTTAATATTTTCTTTCTACCCAAGTACTACAGCTTGTTTAAAATAATCAACTTTTATCTAATGAATAACAAATATTAATCGGTATACACTATAGGTGCCTAGTTAAATTAAAATATTAATTCCAATCAAAATATACTTTGTTACTAATCATTTTTAGCATTATTTGTTCTATATTTTTAACTTTTAAGTTATTATAACAAAAAAATAAAATTGGTGTTACAATTTTTTATCACAACGATTTTTTTTTAGGTTTATACTGTTTATAAAATAAAATAATCCATATTTTAGTTTAAGTGGTTTCAATTTTTTATATATTATAAATATTAAATAGGTACTAAATTTGAAGTGAATTATTTATAAGCATTTTCAATTTAAAAAGTAGACTGGAAATAAATAAATACATATAAGTATAGTATACAATTATTTTTAATTTTCAAGAGTTCTTTAGGTGAAATCCACTTTTCCTTAGTAAGGCATTGGAATAAAAATAATATTAATAATCTTAGGTTTTCTGAACCACACATTTCTCAGATAAAAATGCATTTGAAAATATGAACATTTCAAATTATTATAACTATTTTATAAATATGTTATTGATTAAGATTGACGCTTTGGATATTTTATTTAATAAAATGTACAGTATTATTTTGGCATGTAAACCTAAAAATATTACAAACATCTATCAATAAACTAACATTTATTGCTTATTAGATATACCTAAAACCAATTTTTTTTCATATTTGTTAGACGATGGTATCGATATTTGATAAGACCTTGGTTATTGAAAATCCGGTCAGCTGTAGAAATAGATTCCATAGGTTTTTAGTGTATCCACCACTAATCGTATATATATATATATTATATATAAAAGAAAGAGAAATATAGAGGATTATTTTTTTGCTCACTATTACATAGATACCTATTTTTTTTCATGTGAGGTTTTTTTAGTTCAGAAGTGTTCAATCAAATAAAAAAAATTATTACAAAAATAGTGAAAACATAAAATAGAATAAAACTAACCTATGTAAGTGGGATTTTTAACAAGTTTAATTTTGAACAAAATTATTTTTATCTTGTTACAATTTCTACGATGAAACACAATCATTGTTCACTATTACCTATTTAACAATTTAAATGTATTACAAGTCTTATACAATTTTCAAAAATGTTTAAATATAGTATGGTATTACCTGTTTATAAACTGTTAATGAGTTTATCTGTTAGTTAAAATTCCAATTAACTGCCTACATATATATGCTATAATTTCGTGGAAATATACAGAAAATATACAATTAACACCTACCATGTTCGTGTGTCCATCTTAAATTTCGTTGCTTTGGAGAGCTATGACCAATAACATTGTTGACTTAAAAACAATTTGGACCATTTAATTGGCTTAAGCTGATCCTTTAATAGACAGCTATCATTGTATTATTGTCTTTACTTTAATATTAATTAATTGACGTTTGATTAATTAAATATTTTATTGTAAACATTGTACAACTACAATCTATTGAGTATTTATTACTCTTCCTACAAGTATATTAGCCATTGAACCATTGTTTATCATGTGATTGTCAGTGAAATGTGATTAGTATTTTAGGAATTTCAGGTTGAACATACAATATCGTATTGAATTGGATAGCGTATAACAATATTTATTAACTTACTTTTCAACTTAGACTCATAAAGGTATATTTTTTTTATACCTATATTATATTTCTTATCGTATGTAAGTACTAAGTAAGTAATAGTAAGCAATATGTTATTAATTATTATAAATATTAATTCAATGCACTATTAGATTATCTCGATCCCACGTCTCTTTGACATAACATAACCCAAATATTTTAAATTAGAAATATTATTGTAATGATGTACGCTTAAGCCATCATATCTATTTATTTTTTAGCCATTAAGGATAAGATAGGACACATACACACGCACACACACATACAACATTGGGTATAAGAAGCTCCCACTTTAATCACTGCGCCAGACGTGTCGTCATCGTTCTTTTGATATAGACGTAATATTGTTAAAGTTAAAAATATATATATGTGTATTAAATATAAATTAATAAGTTAGTTAAAACTATATGTTAATGTGCGTTAGACAAAATTAAATAAAAGTAATATTAATAAACCAAAGAAAAAGGTTTTATTATTTTAAAATACAAATCGGTTACCTCGCCTTACACCTCAGACGCTAACCACGGTTTCAATTGGGAAGTCAATTCAAGGATTGGAGATGTAATATAAAAATAATATTATTATAACCCTTTTTTTAATCCTTACATATTAATAGACCTGATAACTTATTAAGAGAACGCTACGCCCACATGTGTTGTTTCCGTCTTACAAGTGCATAACATAGCAAATTTACGTTCAGCAGATCACGTTCAGCTCCGTTAGTTTAAAATTTAGAGTGAGTTTACCTCTTATAAAAATTAACGGAAACAATATTATTAACGGTTTTCTTAGGATTTTTATTATATTTTAATTTTAAAGCGAGTTATGAGTATTTTAAAATCGTAAATGGTTTATATATCTTAAATACTCATACCTCGCTTTAAAAGTAAAATATAATAAAAATCCTCAGTGATAACCTAGATAATAATGTTACCTTTAATTTTGATAAGAGGTCAGTTCACTCTTAAACTAACGTAGCTAAATTGGAACTACTGAGCGTAAAATTTGCTTTGTCGTGCACTTGTAAGAAGTAGACAACTCATTCAATTATGGCGTCATCTTATGTATACAAATAAATATTACTAAAATTATTTAAGATTTTTGTTTTAATCTAAACATACATCTAATATTAAGTATAGGTATAGTATGTTATATATTTTTTTGTATGAACTAAAATTACATTTGTATTTTATTTGTATTTACTTTTTTTATTTTACTTTATACAAACTAATTGTATCATGTATTATTGTGTTAAGGCATGTCTGCCTCAGATATGGGTAAATCATATGTTTTCGAGTTAATTCAATTTATCCTTTGTATATTAAGTGTATCTGAGCTCCTACATTATAATTAACTATTGATTGTTTCGTTGTTTTTGAAACACCACAATTTTGGCATATTTTTTTCTTCTTATTTATTTATTATATACTCGTATCCATTATTAGTGAAATGTCTGTGGTCTATTCATATTATTACTTCATTCCCTCTTTTACATGATGGTGAGATGATCAAAATTATTTAAGTATTTTTTACTACTCTTTACTATTATAATATCTACGTGGTAGATTAATATAACAATTATCTCAAATATTTTTTTAAATGGCTAAATGAAAAATACATTTAGTTAGCGTACGAGTATAATAAAACAATTCACCATTTTAATTGCATATTGTATAATTATATCATCAATACTGTCTAATTTATTGTCAATTGGCAATTTGATTTTTGGAACTTTCATACATTAAAAATACGATTTTAAGTAAATCGAAGTGGGTTAAATTTATATTTGCACATATAAATAGGAAACTATTAAAAAAAAATGAATTTTTCATATTTGCATTTGTATAAAATTAAATATCATCTCCCATTAGTTTAGTAATAACGACTGTATCAACGTTTAAGTATACATTTTTTTTTTAATGCCATAATAACCTGTAGTTACATCTAAATCAGTGAGTCCAGACGTGGGCGCTACCGCCCCCTTGTGGGCATTCTTTATTTTGAAGGGGGTGCTAAAGGGGGGCGCACATCTATCATTTAAAATTTTTTTGTTTATAAAATTATAACTGATTGTAATGAAATGTATAACTGCGTAGAATAAAATACCTAATGTAATCCACAGAATTTGAAGAACAACTTTTGACCCAAATATCAAGAAATAAATTAGAAATATGTGAAAGAGTAGATTTAAGACTAACGCTGACATCTATTGAGCCAGATATCATTTCGTTAGCAGGAAAACATCAACCCCTGTGCAGTCATTAGTCACATAAGTATTTTTTGTGTTATAATTTTATATTAGCGAATTCGAAATCAAATTATATAATTATTAATTATTAGTAGGTATTTAAATTTAAAATTAACTAAATTGTAGCGTTAAAATGTTAAATGATATTTTGTCTTAAATTAAATAGCTTATTAAAAAATAAAACGTTTATCACTTTAAAAATTAATTGGGGAGGTAGTGTGAGATTTTTAAAATCTAAAAGAGGCGTTGAGTAAAAAAAGGTTGGGAAACACTGGTCTAAATTTATTGAACTAATAATCAATGATTTTTTTTCGTTATCGCCTATAATTATTATACTATACTTAAATCAAATTAATATACAAATAATATCATCACGTGTGACGCGAAATCATTATGACTTGTTCACAAACCGTAAATAAAATTATATATTACATGGAAGAAATGAATATGTACATGACTGTAAAATAATATACCAAAACCAATTTTGTATTGCTGAGTAATTTTGGGAACACTGAGTATGAAATTGGATACTTATAAGATACTTAAACAAATTCTTAGATATCAGGGTTTCATGAAATGTATCTCTTATTCGAGCCCAAATAAAACAAAAACTTAAGTATATATATTTTTCATACGGCAAACAAGGTAAGAAATACACAAGGACTTAGTAAATATTCTTTGATATATTAAAAACGTTTCCGGTAACACTGTCTTGGTGTTTATTATCAAACGTTAATGTGACTTAGTTCGAAATATTTTAAGTTCAACACTCTTAAAAAAAAAAAAAATATTGTTTTTGTTAAGAACTCCAATTCATACTTAAAGCTTTTTATAAGATATTCAAAATGCCATGCAAAATGAAATTTATGTTGAATTACAGTGTTAGATTATAAAACATTATACGTGTAGCGCCTGAGTTTTGAAAAATGTAATAGGTACCTATCATGAATTTAAACATATCTCCTCCACCGGAAAAATCCTGCCTTATAGTGGTTTAACGGTGATGTTACGGTATAATAATTATTAATTTTAAATTACCTATATGATCTACTCATGTGCAAGTGTATGGAAGAGAGTGACGTTTTAAAATATAATAGGTACTATATTTCCATTTAATAATTTTTAACTGATGCATATTACATTTACAGTTAACAAGTAATACATAGATATACCTTATTAGTATATAAATAAACTTGAATTAATATTTTAAAACGCCTTTAGATCAGTTTAAACATTTTATAAAATTAATTTAGTAAATAGAATCACTATAGCGGACAAGGATTATTATCATTGTGTTTAAGCTTCCATATTGTACCGAAATATCTTCTTTGTTATTAATTTCTTTATTTGTATTTATGTATACTTACATAATCTGTACCATCCGACACAATAAGAGTATGAGCTATAAAATAAATAAAACATAAAAAATTTGAATGAAGGAGCCACCCATTGATGACGCTTTAGTCTTTTATTAATTTTTTATATTTTTTTGTTTGTTAAGGATTGTTATCTAGCAGATATTTACACCATTTGCGATTTAAGCAACGAGAAAGATTTCCTAGGATGGCAAATGTAGCTAAGTTTTTAATAAGTGAATTTGTTCTTAATGTAGCTGGTGGAACCGTTAACTCTTGGCTTCTTCATGTATAATTTCCTATACATGTGGGGAATCGATAATTTTCATCAGTGTCATATTTTGAAACCTCTATATTTATTAAAATTAGATATTTTTATATTTCTCTGTAACTGTAGGCCTTCTGAAATATCTCATAATTAAAAGTTTAACCAAATAATATTTTTACTGAAGTAAAATTGTAGTTGGATATTTCATTGTACTTATACAATTGATTTTTTTTAAAAAAAAAACACTAGTTGTAAATTTATAATATCAAAGAATAATTAAAACCATAAAAATATTTTAATAATCACAAAAAAAGAATTATTGATTCTCTACCTTCAGGAATATCAATACTAAATAGAATTATAAGTTTTTCATGACATTTAACAAAAAGATTATATTAATTTGTTAATCAAGGAGGTAAGCAAATGTAATACTTGATTTATAACCTGAAATGAATTATAAAATTTAAAGGACTTATACCTATGTTAAATTCAATTGACGATTCATAGGAACTATAGGTAACACTGTTTTTTTTTAAAATTACTTATAATAAAAAATAGGTATATTATAATGTGATGATGGTGTAACCGTCAAATCCGTTGGATGCTGAAGTATGAAGCAGAGCAGACCATAATATAAAATAAGTTTAAAATAGTAAAGTTTACATTTAAATATCCATACCAATCGACATATTTGATATATTTGAACATACCTATAAGTGAATTACCTTCCAAGTCACTGATAATAGGTACCTATCTCAATTCTCAAATTTTACCAAAATATTAAAGTATTGCACCTAAGTACCAACGCTGCTAACAGAAAATAAAATTGGTTTGTTACAGTATGCTATAAATAAATCTCTCCACGAAATATTGTAACAAAAACTAATGAAAATTAGAGGACGAAAGTTTTAATCCTCTGATTTGCATGTTCTAAATGAACCCTAGCTTTTGCAATTTTGATATTTATTTATGGTCAAATGGCTTAACAAATACCTAATTAATGATTTAAAGTAGTTTAGGCAAACATTAGTTACAAATAATAACATTACTATACTCAGTTATTTTTTATTATTCATAAATGGTGAACAAACCAATATTATATTAACTAAAACATATTGTGTCAAAAACATTTACAGCGTGTCACTTTGTCACCATATATATCACTCATAAAATATAAATTAGATCAAACCATTTAGAGTTTGGGATATTATAAATGTAATTGTATAATTTCCTTTGAAGAATGACTTTGTTCTAGTTTCACGTGATTGGCATTTAAGTAAGTACTTACATTGGAATTTCCGCACTACCAACTGTCATTCTGGTATTTATACTATGTATAATTTTAGAAAATTTAGGAATGTTTTTAACAATATAAGACCTTAAATATCAATAGGTCTAAAGATTTTAACAAAAAATATAATAAGTAAAAACAAACTTCTACAAATAACAGATAAATTACATGTTAGAACTCTTTATTAGGACGTCGAAATTTTCAGAAAAAAAAATATGATTAAATATTTTACAGAAAAAAGCCCCCCTTCTACTGATCTGAAAACAGAATTTTGTATCGTCACAAGGACATGTCTTGTGAAGTAGTACAAAAAATCTAAGTAGAAAAAATTCGAGATCGATGGAAATATGATTTCGATACATTATTACTTTCACAATTAATACTGTATAGCGTCAAGCAACGTAATTATAATCATATTTATTTCGAAAACACAATGGACTAATGCCGATTTTCTATTATTGCTGTTTATGTTTTTTCAGTTGTCCGATGAATGAAATAGTCATTTTGGGATACAAAGTTTTTTTTTTTTTTTTAAATCAGGTTTCATCGTTGCCGTGTATTTTGCTGCGGACGGTTCAACTTTTTTGATTAATATCCAAAATTTTACCAATCTTTTAATGGAAACGTATGGCAAAGTATTAAAAATATATACATCTCCGCCGAGACGTTATCTCGATACTGCACACATTTTTTCCATTCTTTTCCTATGTATTCATACTCGTCGCATAACCTATTCCATTGCCCATTATTATATTCAGCACAGTCTCTCTCCATTAAAACATGGACGGGAAAAACGACTACGTCGCTGGCGGAGTTTGCAGTATAATAAAATAGGTACATGTAAATATTACATTTAATTGTATAGTTTCGTCTACACGCGAGTCACATTCACGTAAAAATATATGACATTACGTAATACACATAATATTACATGATAAATAATAACCAACGTTGAGACTTGCAACACCAATCTAAGTGCATATTACACTTAATTTATTACTGATTGCTGCCAACACAAAAACAATAAAGATGAACGTCTATATAAAATTTGATTGAACCACAATAATCTAAAACCAAAAATTATTACTATTTTTTTTTTTCAAAACCAAACATAATTATTTAAACAAAAATTTATTTAAATTCAAATCAATTATTAATAATTTAAATGTAGTAAAATATTTTGTTATTACCTCCTACTATAAATCTAACTACCATGTTGAAGAAGAGGCTACAAAAAATAATAATGGTAATAGTCAACGAGCTACATTGGAAACAAAAAACTATCGTAAGAGGTAAAACCAAGGGAAAATGAAATCATCTGAAAGTATATACACAACACCGGTTGGCAGATTATGACAAGATTGATTTGGTCTTTTAGTCGTAATTTCCGTAAGAACCTGACATTTTTAAAAAAACATTTATTTATATTTCTTATACTATATCAGGTTAAAATACGAAAGATAGATAATATATACGAGTACATTAATCGGGTAAGGTGAGCAAATACTTCACACTACCCATACCTATTGGAAAATGTAAAGATATTGCTTCTTATTCTTAAAAAAAACAGAATTGTACAAATTAATTTAATGTAATCATGTAAATACTAAAATACTAACAATGTAATCAAAAATTCGTGTACTAATGGCCTAGTTGTCGATGTATATTTCAGATCAATAAAAAAAAAAAGAGAAAAAGATATTGCTTATACAATTTTAACATTTACCTACTACAGCAACAACAGGTCAAAATACATACAAAATAACAATCAATAATATTTAATATTTTTTTTTTTTCAAGTATGATTTAGTTCCTAACCCTAGAATAACCAGAGGTGTATTAAAAAATTTGGCGTTTTAAATCATAATCATTATCACTGTTACCTTATCCCCCAAAAAATAAAAATAAAATCAATGCTATATATATTTGAAAAAACCAATAATATAAAATTATATATAAAATATAATTTGACTCAATTATTAAAATTGTCAAAGAGCGTAAACGTTATTCAGTTATGATTTAATTATTTTTATAGCTGAAAAATAACAGTCCCATACAAACATTTTCAACAGAGGAATGCAAAAATGACACCACACTTATTGATTCTTCTCTGACCCACAAACAACATAGCAAAACCAATCTTATTTCATTGGATTTAGTGTAAATATGAATTGTTCAATATCATCAAACTTTAATTTATAAGAACATAACTTGTGTCTATATCACATACTTTGTAAATTATATTCTAATATTAAAGCGAGATATGAACATTTTTAAATTGTATAAATTTGAACATACCTACTTACTCACACCAACAACTTGCAAAAAAATGTAAATATCTTAAAAGCCATCGCAGTGTACATTCTGATTGACGACGTCGTAATTAAACCATTTGAAGTGTTTAGCGTGTTGATCATTGACAAACATAATCAGTTACGATTTATTATATTATATATACCACAATACTTTGTGGCTAGTTAAATATCTATGTTTGACAGGATATCTAAAATCTAAGAAGAAATAAGACTTAACATTTTATCCACATCAAATCGGCTAGTGTATAAATAATAAAATTTGGATATAACGTATTCACTATACATATTTGAGGTGGAGATGTATACACTGCAACGTTGTTTATATGGACATAACCCAAGTAAAATCAACACTACCCGATTTTAGACTTTACCCGTAACATAAACATAACATCATTTTCAAATGGTTTCAATGATATTATTTTGATATTATTCAAAAACTATAAATTATGGACATTTAAAATCTTTCACTTTCACTTAAAATCGTTATTTTCTATTAATTTTCAACAATGTTATTTATACCATAATCAAGGCTGTAATTATAGAGATACAGGAGTAAAAGCCACCCTCCTCGAAATGTTTAAAATTTAAAACATTGATAGATATTATTTATTAACTTATTCGTAATGAGAATAATTTCCTATTTTTGTTAAAGCAATAATAACGAGAATAAAAGATTTTTTTATATTTTTAACGTAAAAATTATAAGTGTACTTGCAGTATCTATATTTAAAAAAATTTGGACCACCACTCTCGAGATTTCTTTCAGTTACCAACGGCATTGAAAGTTTGAATACAAACTTTTCCACTGTTAAACGGTAGATAAATCGTTATAAACTCTAAGTTAATAACAGCTAGTAATACTATATGGAACTACCTGATCTAACAGACGTTCTACTATTTAATAAAACGTGTTAACATATTCAACCGATATAATATTTACTAAAATGAGTAAAATGTGTTTACTGTTTAGTTAGTAAAATAACTAATTACTAAAAACTATCTTAATTAATAGCATGGAAAGAATAACTTAAATCATTTTTATTATAGGTACTTAAATTTTTTAATATACAAAAAATTTCATCAAAATTAGTCCAGCCGTTAGGGAGACTTACATATATAGAGAAGAAATATATATATATATAAAGATCATATTTTAATAATAAGTATACTATATATTATTATATTTCATTCTGTTTTTGTCAAAAATTAATTCAACCTACTGTATCAATTATAGAAAAAAATAGCATAATATAATATAATATAACCGTCTTAGAAATTATCGGTCTGTCAGACTGTCGTCTATGCTCCGCAGAATCGTTTTTCTTCTGCAGACTGCGATGATTTTTCATTTGTTTTCAATCCTTATTCATTACATTTAACTAGGAACCCGATGATACGGTACATCCTGTGCCTACCATACAGCAGAATAATCTATTTTAAATTTTTTTTAAACAAATTTTCTTTTAAAGTCAAAACAACGCAGATGATTAGTTTTAAAAAATATATATTTTTCATAAATAATTTTAAATATTATTAATAATAATGAATAGTACCTATTCATTAAATTTTTTAAGTCTTAGAAAAACTGGAAGTTATCCAGGTCTGTTCCCAGTGCATTGTTATTTTTTAATATTTCTTCTTGTGACGCGTAGGTATGATACCTGTGTCCTAAACATAAAACTACAATGCGCCCAAATATATGTCCATGAATAATTTATGTTTATAAATATATATGCATAACCTTTTTCCAGGGCATATTATTATTACAGGTTTTATCGTTTTCCCTCAACTGCAACACGCTATTTTGGTATTTTACAACAAAATTAAATTTCTATATTCAATAACAGAAAGTTTTTTTTTTAACCGAACAACCAATTAGGCATACCATCCAATAATATGAAAACGCATTATTTCTTCAAGATATTTAATATACTTTAGGTATATTAATACTAGCGATTATTATTATTACTTTATAAAACTTTGTGTACACATCGTCTTCTGAAATATGATGCACAACTGTTTAATGTATTTAATGTACAATAAATGTGTGCGCATTTATGTGTACTGTTCAAGATAATAATGAATATTCAAGACTCGGACAGGAGACGCGTATACGTGCAATATATATAATATGTGCATTGTGTATATATACATAATATCATTATTTTCGTCGCGATTCCAATCTACAACAACAATGGAGCTTGCTTATCTTAATCTTTGAAACGTTAAAAATAAAGAAACTTTCTTGAAAATTTTTGTTTCAATCACTTTGAGATACAAGTCTGCAGACGTGAATTATACAAGGGAAAGTAGGTACACTAGAGTTCTCTGAGTAATACGAAGAGCAAACAATATTCAATGACTCAGCACTAAAATATAAGATAAACATGGTTCCTTTTCCTTTTTTTATGTCTGAACAAACGAAACTTATATTCAACTTATATTGTAAACTACTTAAAAGAATTTAGGCCGTCCTAATATTCGAAAACCCGAATTAAATACAACCAAAAAAGGAATATATTATGCAAGCTTCATCTGTATTACCTACCTACCTATATATAAAACCACGTTACAGGTTTTAATGATTTATAATAGTATGGTACTGTTCAATAGAAAATTCTTTTACCGTCTTACTTCAATCTGAAATCTCGCACAAATGGTAATTTAAGTTTTGTAAAAATCATAATTATTTTTTAAATTATAATTTCAAACAAAATAATATAATCTAATGTTTAATAGTGTACCCATGAAAAATCAAAATAAACCATTCATGATAAATCAACGCTACACAATATGTAGTTTCTAAACTAATCAAAATATTAATATTAATGATCCAATAAGAATAAAATTTAGTCTACAACCTGGTATTGCATGGATATTATAGTATTTGTAGATTTTTATTAGTTTTTTCAAAATTATTTTTTCATAATTTCTACAATTAAAAACACTGAAATGTTTTAAATTTTACAGTTAATATTTTTTGAAACAAAACGATGAAAAATATTATTATACTATTTATACTCCGTTTGAATAAACAAATATACAATTTTGTCGATATTTTTAACTTCAAATGTTTGTTAAAAAAAATACTTCTATATTGTATCTACAATAGCGTTATTGTTATAAAAAAAACTTATGAGAAACCTTGTAGTACATTTTTATAATTTTTTTTACCGTGAAAGAATTTCATTTAAATTAAGTAATTATTATTAAACATAGGTAGTGTAGTTTTTATGAACAATTATATTATAATATACACATATTACATAAAATATGTATGTTCTCTAGCAAATAAATTGGGGAAATTATTAAATTATATACAGGGTGATTCTTTTATCAAACAACACTCATTATTTCAAAAACTATTGAATTTTTTCAAATTTTTTTTTTTTCAAAATTTTGGAACCATCATGTTCTAGAACTATATATTTTTTAAATATTTTCACCCTTATATTTATCAGGCTAACTATTATCAACTTTTGATTTTCAAATGACAACCTATACTTAAAATTTGATAAACTAAAAAGGCTATTTTTTCAATGAATTTTCACGTTTAAATTTTCATTTTTCGTCAATTCGTTTACAAGATATAGCCTCCCAAAGTTGGGCGGTGTTTGTGTGTTATAGGTGTATGTTAGGTGGTATTTACACACAAACACCATATAAGTGTTGTTTGATAAAAGAATCACCCTGTATAATTATATAGTTACGATTATATAATATTAATTTTCATTACTCGCACATAGGAAGTACAATGTTTTTGCATTTGAAATTCATTTCTTTGTGACTGTTTCAGAAAAGTTTTTCACAAAACATTACATAAATTTAAATGTTACAATATAATAAAGCATTTTAATTTTACAATTTACAATAACTTTAGTAAATTACAATTTAAAATATTTTATCGTACGTTTCAAACATTTAAAAATTAAAATAGCCGTAAAAAACATTTTTCCAAATAAAAGTATTACATTGATTTTCTTGGAAAATAATGGATTTACTAATATAATAATTATTAAAGTTTTAACTACATTTTTATGAAAATCTTTCAGATTTAAATTAATTTAAAATATTATGACACATAGTCATAATAACAGACGGTGTGTTTAATTCTAATTCAAAGATATTATGTGATTATACATGAAAAATGATTCAGAATAAAGATCCCATTACTAAACTATATTACTAAATAATATTATATAATATGATATATTTATATTGCTTTTAAAGTACTTAATTTTACTAATAGTACTACTATAGATTGAATTAAATTTTACCGAAAATATTTCATTTGGAAAATTCATTGTTTGATTCCCACCCAAACTGTGTAACGCGGTGCACTAGGCTACTGGGGGCACCGTGGTCCACACAATATAGACCTATAAAAGAATGGACCACGCATATCATATCCTAGTAATGAATTTGGCTGAATCAAAGATATGTGCGTGAGAGACAGACTCGTGTTAAAATTTTCAAAGACATTCTAATCAAAATATTCTATCGTCCTTGGATATTTATATATTTTTTAATGATAATGACAACCAACGAATGATAAGATTTCAAAATCATTCCCCGCGTTATACCATTTTGTTTATTTGATTAATAACTTGTGTTTAGATTTATAAAATTTAAATTTTAAAATTAAAATGGTTCTTATGTGCTCTGTGGGAACTATTATTAATAACTAAATAATAAAGCACCATGTTTACTTACTATTGTCATGTATAGCATATAATATAATAATATTAAGTTCCTAACCTCAATCTACACAAATTACAGACTTACTATAAAGATTAAATACATCCCATTAAAGGTATACAGAAATAGAACGACTTCAATAGTTCAATAAGTATAATATTATAAAATATAGGTATCTATATTACATACTAATATGACCCGAAAATAAAATATTTCAAAGACTAATAAATATACTTTTTCTTATATCGTCTTTGGTATTTCTAACATAGTGCTATTTCTCTCGCACATATCTTTGATTCACGTATCTCTCTTTATGCGCGGTCCATTCTTTTATAGGTCTATGGGTCCACAGGTCATAATAAATAATTTAAAATTTTTAGAATTTTTTTCAAAAATTCGTTATTAATTAGTATTATTTTGTCCTGTCTTTCAAGGTTGAAGGTATTCCCAGTGGCTATATTTAGTCTAAAAAAGGGCACCACGTAAAACAAGTTTGAGAACCGCTGCATTATATGATTCAAGTACTTATCACAATTAAAATATCTAATTTCGTCCAATTTTAAACTTGAAATGTCTACAAAATAGTGATGTATCTAACTATATATATAATATATATTATATACCAATATACCCAGTATTTACTATTTTTGAGGAAAAATGTATTAATTTTTCAAACATTAGAGCAATGAAAATTGTGATAAATTAGGTATAATATTGTGCCAGAATATTATCAATAACTTTTAAATCATATTGAAGAATTTAAAAGGAAACTTTTATTAATATTTTTTAACATTTCTAACCAGTGAAAAATTATTTACAGACATTCGATGAAAAAATAACTAAAAATATTTTTTTGTTTTAAAAATTACTAGTAACCTGGTAAATCTGGTGTATTATTGACCTTCTAAAATAAAACTAGATCTAATTTCCTAAAAGAAACCAACTCCAATGTTGAAAATCGATACAATTTTCCTGCACCATAATGACACGAGAAAAAACACATCATGCATTTGTAAAATCATTATAATCATCACTCTATTCAGAACCTAAATTTACAAAACCTATACTTTTTAGCCATTTAAATTTGCTAAAAAAATGATATTTAATAATACAATAGGACACAACAAAGCATTAAAAATAAATGTGTTTTTGAACACATGTGTGAATGCGAAATTAATCGTTAGGTTAAAGAGTAATTAAGTTAGATAAGTTATGTCCCTTAAATTATTATTATATATATATAGGTATATACAGTTTGTGGTCCATTTGTTATAAATTAGAATATGCATAATTTTGGTTAATTGCTATAATATAATCATTTTTTTAAGATATTATCAGATACAATTTTTAATTTTGCATAATACCAAAAATGTTTGATAGAAAATTATTATTGTGCCTATCTATTAAAAATAGAATTGTTTATATAATATAAAAATCAAAATTAATTGATTTACCCACTTAAATGCAAATTATATAATCTATACATTATGAAAACAAAGGTTATAGACAGTTAAACAAAACTTGGACCTCTATACGCATTAAAAAAAAAAAAAACAAATAACCATAAACACCATTAATGTCTAACAATTATTATATTATGACAGTAAATTTTAGTTGAAAAAACTGTTAATGAGGTGTTTTGCCAGTAAATTCCTAAAAGTTGAAATATTGGCCATTTAAAAGTTAAAACTGCGAGGTTAACTCGTTCGGAAAATCAACTAGTTTGCTGTGGACAACTTTTTATTTAATAGCTTTTTTTTCTTTTAAATACTGACTTCTCTATACAATACTTGGTATTTCTCTAACTTATTTTACCTTAAATATTTTATTTTTTACAGCTGAGTGAAGAAGGAAACAAATAAACTTGGTTAAAAACTTTTGAGCATGAGTATACAGAGATGATTTTTCTTTTCATAAAAAGTTTTCTTATTGCACAACCTGGATAACTATTTGGCGATGCGTCCAAAGGAGTTCTAAACAAACATCAATCGTACTGAATTTTGTTGAAATAGAATTTTGTCACTTTCCAATATTGCTTAAAATGGACATTTATTCTATTGTCGCTATTTGCACAAACATAGAACATCAATAATTTATATTGTCCATACATAGCCTACATACATAGGTATTGAAACAATGTATATACATAGGCAATGTATACAACAAAACAAAAAATGTTGGGTCCAAAAGTTTATTTAATAGTAAATTCTTGAAACACACATAATACATTGTACTTATTTCTGTTGTTCTATAATATAATTAATTAGGTAGATAATTGGCCTCAGCAACAAATGGACCCGGTCAGCGTTAAGTCTACTAAGTTGAAATGTTTATATATGTTATGGGTTAGGTATTCACATACATGTCCCCAGCCTCAACCATCTCAAATTTTGCAATTTTTTATATTCCAATAATTAGGGTTGCCATAATTTCATCAAACAAAACCGGGACAGACTGAAAAATAGTAAATACATTTAGAAATAAATATCATTAAATTATATGAGCCATTGGGTATGTATTAAAAAAATGACACAATAGGTTATAGTGTTAAAACTTATACACTTTATTACTGTAACAAATGAACAATGTAAACTTTTTTTTTAAATGTATTGTTTAATAATATTTAACAATATTAAATTCGTCACGAAAATGACATTTTCTTTTTGGTGCCATAATAACAAATAAAATAATAAAAACGAACAATCTAGGCTACGACCTATGTAGTATATTCTACTGATATAAAAGTCATTAGTCTGCCTCTGTATCAGTGTATCACCCGTATGGATATGGACGTATTGATGATCGATCGAATATAAAAATAAAACGTAAACTGCACAGTACACAGCACACGACTCGTTTGTTGTCCTCGAATATTCCCGATATTATTTTATATTTAGCTTATGGATTTATCAATTATTTGTTGTCTCTAACAATAACATTTTGACTCTCGATTTCAATTATTATATGAAAAAAAAATGTCAAAATTAAACACTAAACATTTTTCCTAAAACCGGTACATATAGGCGTCCCGAAAACATTTTTCGGGACACCGGGACACAAAGTCGAAAACCGGTGACAGTCCCGGTTTTCCGAGACGTATGGCAACCCTACGAATAATTAGTGCGGCATTCCTATGAATTCCTATGATTGGTTTCGGAATCCCTATGAAAAAATTTCAGCCGCCTGAAACAAATTTCTATGGATGGGGCCGGGTACACGTTTCTCCAAGCCCACCCATGGCTTATAATGGGTTTTTCTCAATTTTTTTATTTCTATAATTAGTACGCCGTTCCTATGAATTCCAATGACTAGTTTCGGAATTCGTACGAAAAAATTCTGGCCGCCGGAAACAAAACCCCGTAGGTGGGGCTGAGAACATATGATTCCATCCCCACCCATGGCTAGTTATGGGTTGTTATTTTTTTTAGAAAGAACCGAATATAAAGTACCAATTTTATACATTGATTAATTGAATTATGATTATTAAATATAGAGTCAATAAAAAATATATAAATTTTAATTTATTAAAATGAATTTTAAATTAAAATTAAAATTACTATAAAATTATAAATAAAACTTTTTAATAAAATAATTTAAAAGGATTAATGTAATAAATTACTCTATTTGTATAATTAATATAAATATAGAATTTAAAAATAAAATTAGTGTATATTTGTAATTAATTAAATTAAGATATTTACGAAATATTAATACAATTAGTATATAATTGTAATTAATTAAATTAAGATATATACGAAATATTAATACAATTAGTATATAATTGTAATTTATAAAAATACCAACCATATTTTTATAAATGATTTTTTATTAAGTAAGTATTTTTAGTATTTTTAGTCGTTTAATTGATTTGTTTAATCTAAATTTTTATTAATTGTTTTTAAATATTTTATTTTTATTAATAACAAAATATGCAGTACTATAATTTATTATTATTGATTTTTAAATATCTTTTTTATCAAATTATTTTAACTTATTTTATAAACATTTTTATTAAGTCTTACTAAATAGGTATACATATTTACTAATTATTTTAATTAATAATGTTTAGAAATTTTCTTTGATAATCATAATTTAACTAAAAAAATTTATTTGAAAGATATCTCATAATACACATTGTAACTATAATTATTATTATTAATACAATTACAAATTCACCAAAATAAATAATAAATTGAATTCTATAAGTTTGGATTGTTCATGTTTATAGAATTTACATAGATCTAATCAATCGTTTTACATTGATTATGTTTAATATTGATTTAAATTACATTTTTAATTACAAATAATTTTTTGTTTAAATTCAGTTTTTTTATCAAATATGGATTTTTTTTATTTGAATTATTATTTTTATTTTATCAAGATTTTTTATTGAATACAGATCAAATAATGTATATAAGTAGTTATAGATAAAATATAGTATTTTTACTAATATTTATTTTTTATTTTTTGTTAGGTTTGTTTCATTTTAATTAGATTTATTTTATTAAATAAAGATTTTCTTATTTAATATAGATTTTTTATTAAAATCTACATTTTTTCATAAAATAATGACGTTTTTATTAAATATTAATTTTTCACAAAATATAGATTTTTTTATTAAATTTGTCAACTTTTATTTTATTATATTTTATTTTTTTTATATAAATTTATTAATTGCAGGCATCTATGCCATTTGCTAGAATCAGAAAAACAATTATTTCAGCAGATTTTATTAGGAAAAATCAAAAAATCATTAACCGCCAAAACTAACGAGATTTTTTTACTATATATTACTTTATATTTTTACTCTGCAAAATCATGTAGTTATAATAGAAAAATATTTAATAATGTACTTCCTCATCCTTTCAAAATGTTTCCAACATTTCAAAAATGGTATGAAAGTGTAGACTGTTCCCCTGGATTAAGTAATGAAGCTTTAGTTGCTTTTCAGAACAAAGTTGCTGAACAAATTGGCAGACATATTGTGTCATTCAATGATGTTAGATGAGAATATGTGATAGCCATATATTAATAATATAAAATATTTGGTATTGAACTAAATAACCCATTATTAGCCATGGATGGGGGTAGAGACACGTGTCCCCAGACCCACTCATAGAAATTTGTTTCTGGCGGCCGAAATTTTTTCGTAGGATTTCCGAAACCAGTCATAGGAATTCATAGGAATGCCGTACTAATTATATGAATAAAAAAAATTGAGAAAAACCCATTTTTAGCCATGGATGGTGGTGTAAAAATACACTAGAATATTTTACAAGTATTTTTGAATTGGAGCTACAGGCTTTCTAATTAATTAATATACTAAGGTATACTCTAGGTATTATACTATACATATATGGGTGGTCAATTATGTTAATATAAAATGTGACATTTTGAAAATGCATGAATGGGGGGTAATTCAGGGAGCTGTCCCGTCTACCCGCACGTATGTGTATATATTGATATAGTCAATTATTATCGATGGCGGCGCCGCGGAAGCAATGCGAAAGCAGAAGTTCGCGCGGCGTCGTCGGTTAAAAATAAAAAGAAAAAAAAAGCGGGTAAGTGGATGTCGCTCTACTGTACATTAAGCGGTGGGGTGGAGCTCTGACTAGGGTAGGTTAAATTTGAATGCAATGATAGATATCATTATATACGAAAAACGATTCTAAACGGAGATGATTTGTCAGTCTAGGATATATTATATTTAAATATTGTTATATATTCTATTTTGAAACAAATATTTTATTTTTCAATTAGGACGCATTTTGCATAAGGCATGGTTAATCAATTTTTCCAAAAACATTGCATGTAGTTATCATAATTCATAATACCTTATATTATCATAGATATACATATACCTGGTTGTCCTGGTTTAAGGATAAATCGTTATCGTTACGTGATTTCATAAAAATTTAAAACTCAAACGCTCAAAACATTTTCCCTATCATGAGGCTTCGAGTTTTCTCTATAGCTTGAAGTCTTACGGAAAACTTAGTGTTGGATTTTTAATTTTTAGTTATAAACACAACAAATTTTATGATTTTTCAACTTCAAAATTACTTGCAAAATTTCGCGTTTTCGACAGATTTCGTAAAAATTTGAACTATAAACGCTTATAAAAAAAAATTGTTACTAACGATTTTTAATTTTTTTTATTTACAATAAGAACAACTCATAAGGAACCTTGTATTAAATTTTCAAGTTTTTTTGGTCGTCCAACATTTTTTTACCGACACTTCAAAAAACAATTTTCATAAAAATCGAAAATTTCAGTTGTCTATAAATAACTCAAAATAGTCAAAAAAATTTTGAAAATTAAACTGTATATAGATTACACTAACATAAACATTTGGTGAAAATTTCAAGTATTTACAGTGATTAGTTTTTGAATTACAACCATATAAATAAATCGATTTGATCGAAAACTGGTTTTGCATAAAATTTCCTGTTTTTTTGTCATTTTTTTTTTTTGTTTTTCTCAATTTTTTTGAAAACTGTTGGAAAATGTTAACTTTTATAATGCACCAAGGATATTCACTTTTACATCAGAAACCACCCCCAAAGTTTGAAATTGAAGCATTATTTCGACTAGTTATGCTGTACACAGACACAAAAACAAAACAAAAAACACACATCATTGTAAAATCAATACATTCATCACTTCGTTCAGAATCTAAAAGGAGGTCAATTATTATTATTATTATTAGTTATTACCAATACTATTATTATTATATTGTTGTATAAGACTATATTGTAGACTCAATTCTCCGAAAACGTGTCCTCTGCGTATTTTACATTTGCCATTCGCCCATTGGACAGTGAAGATTCTATAAACTTTGTTTAGTTTATGTAGTTCGTTCATTCACATATCACATCGGCTATAAGGATAATCGAATCTAGTCGTTGTGTTATTTTATACAGAGTGTCCCGCGAAGATTTACCCATTGTTTGCGATATCTTCTGAGATCATAAATCTGTTGTTATTATTAAGCTCACATAGACAAGGGCACACCTTTTTGCTTTCGCATTCTTCCGCAAAGCCGCCATCATTTATTGAGAAACAATTACAGCCAGCCTATCGCCACAATAGGGGTAGACAGGACAATCCCTCGACTTACCCCCTCACAAGACAAGGGCACACTAATCGCTAATCGCACGATTTTTAATAATTTTGTTAGTTAGATAAAACGGCAAAAAAACTGGTTTTTATCCGGGCGACAAGTTTCCCTCTACGGCTAGTGGGTATATCCTCACGGGACACCACCCTGTATATTCGATATTATATTCGTTCACATTGTTCGCAATATAAAAGTGTTCTAACGAACACTTAATTAAACATTTTGTTAAAACTAAAAAATGGAAACGGTAATTTATAATAAAAAAAACTCGTCGTAAACACGGTAACACATTTATATTAAAATTACTGCACCCAAGAGTGCTCACTATTATTATTGTACATGTTGTTACGTTTTAGTGAAACCTTGTAAGAATAATATACAATATTCAATTCGAATATAAATCAATCGTGTCAAAATTGAATTCCAAGCGATTAGTTACAGCCTATGAGTATGTATAATAGTAGGTACCTACCTATTTATAGTTAAGATAGATGAAGTGTTGGAACCTAGGCGTCCCGTCCCCTAAAAATGCTTGTCCATTACTCCACTCATGAAAACTTTAAATATAGAAGTATGTAGGTACCTACTCGTATTATTATACAAACCATAATTAATTACACGTGCGAAATTTAATTTTTGTGTACAGAAATTCTCAAAAACATATTATATACTTAATATGAAATTTAATACGAATGCTGACATTCAAAAAAGTAGGTATTCAGTAAAAACAATTATATGGATAAAACATAATAACAGTTGAAGTTTTTTTCAAAAATATTGTTTTTTAATGACCGAAATACTGAATTATCTAAAATAAAACTATATTACCTAGGAACCTAAAACTTTTAAACTTTTCGATTAAATTACTATTTACCATCAAAAAAATCATACCCTGAATCTGCTTAGAACACATTATAATAATATATATTTGTGAGGGGTGTAACAACCGGTCGTTGGATGACGATAAAAAGTAATCGGCGAGTGTCGTGCTGCACTTACATTCGTCGTGTTCCGGTTTGTGTAAAATAAACACGGAAGCTTGGTGGTAAAATATAAAAATGTGGATGATTAACAACCCTATACCGGTTTTGATCACGCCGTAGATTATCGCCTCACCGACTGCTGCGTCCATTCCGCATTCGCAATATGGACAAATCGTGAGATGACGTTCCCATCATTCGAATTATAATATACACACACTCACACACACATACGTATATTTTGTAACGATTCGTTTCATTTAGACAACCGTTGGCCATTACGATGGACTGCATATAGTACAAAGTGTAGGTATATATATAATAACGTGGAAGTAGAGATATATACGAGATAATATTATTTATGTATTTTATGAATAATGTGCGTCATCGCAGTTGAACAATGGATAATGGGTAGTGTTAATATCGATAACTGTTGACTAATAGGGATCTAGGCTAGGCCGTGACAGAATACAACGCAGGGAGATTAGTGCAATACAGTTCAGAGTATGCGTTGTACGTATTATGTGTTTGTGTGCGAGTGTGTGTGAAAATTGGTGCAGAAATTATGATGGACTACGTGGTAGCGGATACAGTAGCGTGTGTACTGTGTGCATCATAAATTATAATTTGGTTTTTTTATTTTATCTTTATTTTAAAAATTTGTTTTAATAACGATATTAGTTTTTCATGTATGTTTTTAAATATAATTATGACAGTAAAGTTTATATTATTCAACATAATATAGTATATTACAGTATTACCTACCTACCTATAAATATAAAATTACATAAATAATTTATTTTAATACCAACCATCTTTAAAAACTGCAGAGTAAACATAACTAGTAACAATATAATACAATATTGGCAAGAAATTAAGTATGGTTGTATATTTTATAAGCTTCGAAATCCCAAAAAAATATTTCTCATGTTATTATAATTAAAATTAATTTTATATTATTATAATCATTATTGTTCATTATTTCCATGAGTATTTATAGTATTAATTCAATTTCTTTTATTACAACATAATAAATTTGAATGTCATTTGGATTATTTGAATGTATCTGGTCGTAAATACTAGAGCAATGAATACATCCTTATGTCCAGATCCTTTTTACGTGACAGTCAAACGCGAGTCTAAATATGTTTCATCGTGCTAGACTACTTATTAAGTTAATTAATTTTTCCCAAAGAAATTATATCGTGAATTGCCAACAGAACTTCATAATTTAAAAATATATTTCTTGCCAATACGTATACGATGAATAAATAGATTTGAAATCGATCTGGGTAAATTTGTGAGAACATAATTTGATTCACGACAAATTTTGTTAGGAGTTCAAGACTCTGTGCATCATCAACCATGTCCACTTCAGTTAAATTTTAATTCCTTTTTTTAGCTGTGTAGTCGATAACCATCACGTACATTCGTACATAAAATACAATAAATATTATATAATAGTATTATAAAACAATTTAAACTCATATAATAGGACCTTAATAACTTCTAAAAAACGAAAAATTACTAGGATGCCTAGATATCTGTTTTTGTTTAATATTTATCACAACGAGTTTCATATCAAGTTTTTTTCTATTCCGTAGAGAGTATGAAAAAAATGAATAACAGTTTATTTAAAAAGAAAGGTTTACATTTTTTTATGAACATTGTAAAAACGTTACTAACAAAATAAGACATTTTTTGGAAACGTATGAAAAATGAAGTTTTTGAACTCTACATTAAATACTAAGTCATAATATTCGAAAAAGAAATATCCATTTAATATGATGGTGCATATAATACATAATTTATTAATAATATTATAATCAAATTTGCTACTTTTTTATCATATAAAAAATTGTAATAATCCATTATAATTAATATAATTATTATTAAAACAAATATAAATGTATATATATAATACTAATAAAATAAAATTAGATATTTATTATTATTTATGTTTTTTATATATGTATATATATACAAAAGACCTATACGTATATATTATATTTAAAATATATTTACTAATTTATTTATAATAGTCCTGTGGGGATAATTGATGTCAAAATACGTAATAAAGTAAAACATTTATATTAAAAATGTATAGAATATTAAAAATCCACGAGCAAAAATGTTTAATGGAATTTAAAAAAAAAAGTCGCTAAAAGAGGTCATGTATCAAAAATTATAAACAGTAGGAAAACCTTTTTTATCAGAATCGTTCGTGTACCGTATAACGAGGATCGTATGCAAATTAATTTAATCACCCCTTATACCCTCAAAATGTGTATCTTTATTTCCCATCATATGAATGTTAAAAAACCTATACTTTTTACGATTACAACAAACGTAAATATATTTTAACGATTTTATTTGAAACGCCTTATTATGAACGTACGCTGCACGGAATCTGAATAACTAGTAGCAAAAAAAAAGAATAAAAAATATTAATGTACCATCTAAAATTTAAATAGTTCAAGGCAGTTTATTTATTACGATTTTTGTTATTGCTTTATAATAATAAAACCAGTACATCGCAGTGAAATAGTTTTAGCCCGCAATTCATAAATAGTACAGTAACAGCCAAATATGATGATTCAATACAAAAGACTAAAAAAAAAAAATCATAAAAATATTTAAACGTGAAAAATTGATTTTATAAAAAAACTAATTGCTTGTGAAGCCAAATTTTGTGTATGGAGCAAAAATAAATGTATTATAATATACCTATAATATATTTTTAAGGTACAAATTATTATAATATAGTTTTTTTTCTGCAAACTTCCATATAGCTTCTCTCGAGATTGAAGTTATTTTCAATTATCTATAGATATATTGTACAAAATATAAAAAGCTATTTTAATAAGCTGCGCTACCAATAATATTTCTATTATTATTATTATTATTATTATTATTCAACTGCATATTAGGTAGGTAACTGAAACAAAGTTTCAGTAAAAAAAAATAGAGGAGTAATTGAAAGTTTTGCCAATGGAGTACAATTTTGAATAAATAGTAAACCATTTATACAATTTCCCTAATAATATAGGTACTCTTCGTAATAAACACAAATGTCGATTCCTTGTTTCTGACATATGTGAGATGGACATTCATTGAGCGAGCTTATGTAAATATTTAAAAGTTGAATACCTACTTTAATTACTAATATGTCCGTTCAGTATTCAAATAGTTAAGAAGGTTTCTAAGATACTGTAAAAAATAAACCCACTGCAGTAGTGTACCCAAATTATCTATTCATGATGTGTGATTTTTGTTCTTGAAATTTATAAGTAATTGCATTTTATTATTATATTTATGATATTATTTGAAAAAAGTGTACCTACCTACCTACTTACACATAGAAGCGGTCGTTATTTACAAAACCAAACACAATACCTAAGTCACCATGTGAATGAACATAAAATACGCGTTTATGTAGAAGCTTATACGAGTTAGTGAGTTAGACTCTTAGAACTTACCAGGTAAAACGTACATAAATTCGACTAATGAACTTAACATTATTATGTAACGCATGAGAAACACCAATCCGATCGACCGACACGGGTATACAATATTCAGCTTTCAGGATTTTAGAGTAGACTTGCGAGTTGCGTTAAAACTGTCAAAATAAATATCCATTTTCTCTCGAACGCTCGCACGAATCCATTCACTCGGGTGAAAAGCTAATGTTTCTGTACTTCTAAAAACCTACCAGGAACAAATATCGATAAAATAATAAGGGATCTAGTCCCAGCTCGTTATCGATGGCCTACGTAATAACATAATATATTAAATTGAAAATAATATTCCTCAGGGTGGTATAAAAAAATAAATATTGACCCGATTCATGCATTTTCCTCCCTGCACAACATATTGTAATGAATACTAGGAATCTCATATCTGACACACTACGTGAACTTATGTAATATTATTTAATTAAATGTAATAGAAATATTAGGAAAATAATATTTTTTTGTATGCAAAGTTTCTGATTAAAGTACGTTATGTACACGTATCTCGACATATTTATAATCACAGATGAATCCCAAAGCTAAGTAGGTATATGAAAAATTAAAATATTGGAAAAAATATCAAATAAAAAAGACATCGAGTAGGTACTTTGGCCACTTAGCTATATGCATTACATATAGATGATGAGTGTAGATCATTCGTCATTGAGTAGGTAAGTCATTATAAAATAATAGATATTATGTTAAATTTGAATTGAATGATAAATAAATAAATATATATTGTAATACATTTTTTTTAAAACACACTTTCCTATAAGAACATATTTAAAAAAATATAAATATATAATATATTAAATTGTACTTAAAAATAATGAAAAATTTAAAAGTGTGTGGTGCATCATACAAAACATTTAAAGCCAAGCCAAGTCTCACATACACTTCTTTGTTCAAACCTGTTTATAAGATAATGACTGGGAGTATAATATGTCAAGTGTAAGAGCACCACACACTTTTAAATTTTTCATTATTTTTAAGTACCGAAAATTATTTTTGTCTTTATAGTGCAATTTTTAAAATATTTTTTAGTTCAATTTAATATATATATTTATATTTTTTTAAATATGGTTTTATAGGTAGGTGTGTTTTAAAAAAAAAAATTTATTTTTTATTTTTTTATTTTCTACTTTTTAGTTGAAAGTAAATTTTTTTATTAAACGTTTAAAAAAGATTTATGAAACAAATTTCTTATATTTAATAAAACGAATCAAACTACTGATGATTATGATTAACGATGTTGTCTCATTCTTTCGATTTCATCCAAAGCGTTTTTGATCGAGTTGTAATCGTTGTTGGCGCTGCTCTGTTGTTTCGGCACTTCTCCGTTGCCTCATATATTGGCTGTAAGCATCGAGTCTGATTCGTTTAACAATACGATCATCATTATCCCTGTTATCACGGTATTTATCACGAGCTTTCTCCAGCCGTCGTCTGCGTTGAGTGGCCGTCTCACTCATTTTTGCGGATAATTATCCAGTGTACTGTAAACCTAAAGTTGATGGCAGCGAACTCGACGGACAGTGGCGGTGATACGAGCGCGCGTGATGGAAAATTTAAAAGTAAAGTAAAAAATTTAAACATAATGTTGATAATATATTTTTATATTTTTGATAGATGGTAGTTGTTATGGTTATATTTTTATATTATTATATTATTATACCTTTACTTCCTCGGAGATGATTTTGCACGGGGTTTCATCGATTCCGTCAGACCTTTTTATACTTGGGGATAAGGTTTATCGATTCCGCCAGCATCGATTCTACCAGTGTAGGTAGTCTAAAAAAAACCTACCGATTATATTTATTTAACTATGTATATTGTATTATTTTATATATAGTATATTAATTCACATTGCATTAGTTTTGCATCATCATATTATAACAATACCATTGTATAACTTAAAACTAAATTTAAGTAAATTAATTTATATTTAAATTAATTATTGCATTATTTTGTAGATAGCTATATTATAATTATTGTAACATTTTATTTATTTAACTATATTGTATTATTTTATATATATAATATATATATCAATTCACATTGCATTCGTTTTTCATCATCATATTATAAAAAATATATTTGAATAAATTAATTTATATTAAAATTAATTATTTTTTTTAAGCATTTGCTAGGCTAAGGTAAAACTTGGAAGGTAGCGGAATCGATAGGTTGTTTTTAGACTACCTGAACTGGCGGAGTCGATACTGGCGGAATCAATGCTACATTGGGGGAATCAATAAGTCCCCCTTTGCACACCCGTTATCGCCTACCTGGAGTTCCGTGTCCCAAAATGACAACGGATTATTGTATTGTCATCCAAGACCAAGGTCTATACCAATTTTCAGAATTTTTCATCGTCAAAAAGTGCCTCAAATCGAGCGCGCAAGGTTTGATTACAGACAAACAGACAAACAGACGTGAAAGCGGCCTTAAGAAAAGTGTGTAAAAAACAGTTTTCGACGAATGCGGTCCAACTGTTAGGTAACCAGGGTAACTAACCTATCGTTTTCATATTATAATAATATTAAAATTTTAAAAAATCTTCGAATTTTTTATTTGTGTAATTCTCAATCATTTTAAAAAGTAGGTAGGTATTCCAAATTTTTCTTTATCCCCCCCCCCCCAAAAAAAAAAAAAAGAAAAAAAGAAAAGTACTAAATAAATCCAATTTTCTACGATAAATTACTCTCAACGTTGAAAATCAAATCAGTTTTATTACTTACTGTAAAAACTTAAGTGCCTTCGAACTAAAAAAAAAATTAAAAACACATAATTTAATCGTGAAATCAATACATCCATCGCTCCAATCAAGATCTAATGTTTAAAAATAAATATTAAATTACTCTTGCAATGCGTTTAGATTTATTGACATTTCCGAAAATAGAAATATTATTCATACACATGAGTGTATACTCGAATTATATTACTTCAATCATAAATCAAAGCGCATGGGAGTAAAAAACTAAAAAAAGAATATAATTAAGTTATATAATTATTTTCGTATAATATTACAATTGTAGGATCTAATCAGCTGATGTTTTATTTGTTGATTTATATAATTTTTTTTTTTATTAATATAATATTAAATATTGCATCATTATCGTCTGTTATAATATATAATTGCTACTAAGATAAATCATTAAAAAAAATAATAAGTAACGAAAGTCCATTTATTTTTAATCAGCCAAGCTTATTAGTTATTATTATGTTTTTTACTTACCTACAAATTTGATATTGTATATATATACTATATTACTTGCAGTGAAATATCATCAGATTTAACTTATTACAATATTGTAAATGTTACCTATTTATGTAAATCAAAAATACAAAAGATTATACGCCCACTATAACGTATATTAAGAATCGGATATGATAGCTTATTTGGTTTGATTAATTTACTCTTTTGAACATCGTTAACCTGCCTCTTAGTAGTTACTTAAAATACTTGCATTATAAACATTAGAAATAAATTGTCTTTTCTCGTTTTATTTTCAAAAAATAGACTTTTGTTACTTTGACTTTTTGAGTACCTAGTACAGCACTAAAGAAACTACCTATCATTTGTTAATTTTTATAATAATGTAATATTTTTCATTTAAACTTGTTAGTTATTATTTGTAAATTATTTTTTTTTGTTCATTTTAAAATTATAAAAATAATATTTTTGAGACTATTAGGCTGTATGTAATCTACGGATGATGTTACAAATATATTAAATCATTTTTATCATTTTTATAAAATATTCAACATACATAAAAAAAACCTTTATAGCCGACTTCGATATAATTATAATGTTGCCAATAAAATTGCTACCATTCTTATCTATAAGAGGTGAATATATTAAAAATATGTTGTATAAAGATAGTACTAATAAATAAGGACAATATTAAAAGTGGTTATTTGTACATACATGATACAACATAATTGTGATGTTAATAAAAATAAAGTATCTGATCATATATCGTATTACATTTATTTGTAAGGAGTCACCTGGTAACGATTGCCACCCGTCATATTGAAGACGTTATTTTAAACGTATGGACTATATAGTAGTCGGCTATCTAGTTTTTTTATTATACCAATCTGTGAGATACCTATATATACCTACATAAATATAAATTTGTTTTATATCCCGATATCTTCTAAATGTTAAATCTATTAACATAGGTACAACGTTTTAATATAATTTTAGTTAAACATATAAAAAGTAAAATATTTTACTCAGTAACCTGACTGGGTTATTGCTTCATGCTCAAAACCATTAAACTGAAATAAAAATAATAATCTAAATTTAATAATTTTTTTATGAAAAAATAATATTATTTTAAATAGTAACTCGTAAACAGGTAAGGTTAAGATTTTTCAAATTTGTATCATAGACATAAACTAATAATTCTTAATGTAAACTATTGTTTGCTCTGTGATCCACAATAGTGGAGGTCTAGTCCTGATTACACTGTGAGAAATGATCATAAAAACCTGGACATCATCTCGAGTGAATTTTTCATTGTTACCTATTAAGACATGGATATTAAAAAGACCATTTCAATGTATGACGGTTAAACAATGGATATTATTGAAGTTATTGTGTCGGTTGTATACTGCAGTGGTGTCTGTTGGCCGATGCTTATATTATACGCAAGACTCAGGTGACTCGTCGCATCGTGTATGGGAGTAAAACTATATCCACCAGAGTGCATTACTAATTAGTAATTATGTTAATATTTTGTCAACTTTAGTGGTCTTTTTTTATTATTAATTCCACCGAATTTATAATAAGGTGGGTAAGTAATTTACCTAGTTAACATCACTTACAGTTATGTACCGTTTATTTATTAAAAACTAATCACAATAGGTCAATAGATTAAATAATAAATAATAATTAAGTAATAATATGAAATAATTGATAACTTATAACTTATAAGCAGGGCTCGGGACTTAAAGCATTTGCTTATTTTATGGATTGACTTAAAATGTAGCATAGTGCTATGGAAGTGTATGTCATGTTATAATACGTTTAATTATGAAGTTTGAAAGTGCTTTTTTCGCTTGTTTCAGCAGTTTTTCAAAAAAATGAATATTTTCAGTTTTTCTGATTATTTTTGCTTATTTAACCAGTATTTGTACGTTTTTATAAAGTTTTCAACTATTGTAAATATCGTTTACATTTCGTTTTTCAGAAAATCCCTCGGAAAATCCATAAAAACATTAAAGTCTCAAAAGTGAAGTTTAATTTACTTTATAATATAAAGATAAAGATTTATTTAATTTAGTTTGATTTTTTAGTTAGAATTTTTTAGTTTTTTGTTTTTTGATAAATATTTTTGCAAAATTTAAGTTTTTTAAATGCTTATATGAGTGCTTATAATGATATTTTTAAGAGCTTTTTAAGCGTTTATTTTAATAATTTTAAGTGCTTAAAGTCTCGTACCCTGCTATAAGAGAAACAGTGACGACCGCCTTTAAAGGGGCTGTAACATATTATGTTTTAAGGAGTAATATATAGGCAATTCATATGACGTATACGTGCATGTTTCCGAAAATGACCTTCATATCGTGTCGGGCAAACACCGCTGAATGCAACCTCGTAAGCAAACACATGTCAATAAATTGTAAAAAATGAAGTACAGCATCAGTTAATCTTGTTTGCATAAGTATAAGAACTACTAAAAGTGGTAGTAAATTAAACATACTTCCTGAATTTTGTTTGTCATTTCAAAAATAATTTTGAATTCTATATATCGTTTACTAAGAAATTATTGTTACAATGATAAATTGGTTTCTGTAATAAATTGTTAGAATATAAATTATATATTTAGGACCAAGTGAATGCGTGCATAGAATTAGGTATTAATTTGGTGATATTTAATCATTTTCAAAATCAAACGAGTAGAATTTACGTTCGCAAGTTTGCGGCTAATATTTTTTCCCTGCAATGGTGAGGGTAACATTATAGCATGGCTCGTTTTCGTCTCACGACTTACGAACGATGTTGGTTAGAGCGCGCTCCAGTATTATTTATCCCAGAGGCGGTTTGAATGTATTATACTTAGTGGTGCAAGACAATATATAGACACCCACCCCCCCCCCCACCACCATCATAATAGAAATTACAAATAAATATTTTTTAATAAGTTTATAGTTTATAATTATAAGGCCCTTATATTCTTAACTCGACGCTTTCAACAGTTTCAGCCACGATTATCATTTATCATATGTCATTGATTAGGTACTTTATTACTTTTTTCATTTATTAAACATTAAAATTAAACATTGTGGTCAGCACATGCTCAACCAAGACCACCCACCCCCCTAACATTGGTGGTGCAGTGCACCAAAAATAGTATACTCAAACCGCCTCTGATTTATCCATCTCGATGATACGTTTAAACAAAGACTAACAAAAAATGAAATTCTTTGTTCGCAGAATACAGAAACAAATATAAATAAAAATACATTATTGATGAACGATTTCTTATTCTGTGGTTTAATATAGTGATAAGTAAAGTCATGGGCGTCCACGGGAGGACATGACGAAACACTTCCCCCCCTAGAATTTTAATTTTATTTTCTAAAGCATGTAACATGTCAATTAAATAAACATAGATTACTTTTAAAATGTAAGCATAAAATGTTTAAAAAATCTTCATTTATTTTTTTAATTAATTTTTCCGCTCATTATAAACTCCCCGAGGACACTTACTCGTATGTCCTATATGTAATAACTAATAATGTTATAATATGTGATAATGGTTAATATTGATATTATGTATTGTGACAAGAGTCACATTGTCACGTTTAACGTTAATTTAAATGTTTGTTGTTACGTATAATACTCACGTATATAGTTATAAAGGATTGAAGTAAAAAGCAATGAATAATCTACTTCATAATTATTAAACCTAACAAAGTAAAGACAGTACAACTGGTGACGATGATAAAGACCAGATAACAAAGTCGATCAAGTCGGATAAAAAAAGAAAAATCAAGGTAATGTATGTCAAAGTTTGCATTTGGACATATGGAACAATTTGAAGAAAAATATATCAAACTATTTGTGAAATGCAACAATGTCTCTAAAGTTCAAGTGGTCCCGATATCATTAACTATAATGGGGGAAAAAAACTAAGATTTGGCACACCAACAAAACCAGAAGGAAAAACATTTAAACAAATTAATGATTGTTTACAAGACTGTTCGAACCAAAGCTGTACTTTATATCTGAGCGTGTCAAATTCAATAGGTAACAGAGGGCCTACAGAGTAAAAATTAATCAATTCAACTGTACGTAAAATATTATATCAAAAAACTATCAAGTTATAGCAAATATAGAAATGGACTAATGAAACGGTTACAAGATCGATTAGTAAGTGGCGTATTCAGCAATAAAGCTAAATTTAAATTTGAAAACAATGATAGCTTAACATCCAACAAAGTCTGGGAAATAGCGGCACAAACAGAACTTGTTATGAAAGACACAGAAATATTCATCAACCTGAAGAATTAAACTTTATGAAAAAGAAAACAAGCAAACAATGGACTTGGCAATTTAAATCAAATTCGCAGAAGAAAGTATCAACAGTCAAAAGAAAAAGAGTATTTAAAGAATGAAACACTGAAGACACCTAAGAAATCCTTGTAATTAGTGTAAACGTATAGGATATTTAGCGTATAATTATAAGAAAAAATGTGAACGTGAAAGCAATAGAGGTTAAGGTTAAAATTGAAGGAATTAAATAGTAATTGTGGAATTAGCACAATAATTAGATACTGGAGCATCGGCATCAATTATATCAGAGTATGAGTTACAGAAAAAAGTTTGGAGATATCAAATGGATGGGTTAAACTTACAGTACTATACAAAAGAAATGGTGGAGACATTAGGGATCATTCAAGTAAATGTAAATTAGGTTATAAATTTATTGTAACAGATATCATCCTCTATTTTTTTTCTTTATGATAAACATTATTATTATGTCTCTTGGTAAGCTTAAGTTATATTTAATGTCAAGCTAAAATGGGCATTCAAATGTAACTGATATTTCTTTGATTTTGTTCTATTTTACGGGCAATCTTACTCTCTAATTTTCAGTTATATTCATTATTATTTATAGTCCTATAAGTTATTAATTTAAAATTCAGAAAATCTTTTTTCGAATTTTTTTTACTTAAGAGTGTGTACCTTTAACTCTTGTACATTGAACCAAAGAAATCCATTAGGCTGGTACAAAAATTGTTTTATCTGTCTGTTTTCTTCACTATAATGTGTGTACTGTCTCCTTCGTTCTGTGTATATTCTTCTTCAAGAAATCTCTGAGTAATTTTAATCTTGAACTTAAATGCAGCATACTGTAACATGAAAAACACAAAATGGTTTTGATTCTAGCCCACATAATTTTCAGAGTAGACGGAACATTATTTTATACCATCCTCCACCTTTTCTTGAAGAAACATAAATAAAGATGTAACAATTTCATTTACATCTCTTTTAACTTTTGAAGTAGTAAATTTGTGTACAACTTAAAATACTTATAACTTGCTTCAAAATAAAAATATATTAAGAACCCAAGAGGTCGTCTAAATAATAATTTTACATTTAAATTTTATAAGAGGTCAATTCACTCTAATTTTCAACTAATGTAGTTGAATGTGATCTGCTGAGCGTAAAATTTTTTGAGTTACACATTTGTAAGACGGAAAAAACAAGTCCAAAATAACGGCTGCATACGAATTGCGCCCCGCGGAAAAAATTCCTTCCGAATTGCGTCCCGGGTGTTTTTTGAGGTTATACTAATTGCGTCCCGGGTTTTTTTGGTGGTCATAGGTACTAATTGCGTCCCGAATTAAATAAAACAAGATTTCCCTTCTCATTTTTATGCAGACTTAGGACTGTCTGTAGTAATAGTTACTACAACATGTAGGTTAAAAATATTGGTTTTGCTTAATATATTAACAACACCACCGTTCTAAATTATTTTTTAAGTACTTGTGGAAGCGAAATCTGTACACAACAATCACAAATAAATCCCTTTGTTTTTCGCTAAACGTAGTTTTAATTTCACTCGCCATAGTTATTAAATGTTAAAAACTTGGTTTACAGAAAGTGAAACGTGTGAATAAGTGAACCGTTAACACTGCACTGTGACAATAATTGTGTTTGACTACAGAACGTAACTCACTATAAAATTATCAAAGTTTTAACATAGTCGTTTTTATTAAATCTATAATAAATTGACAATAACCAATAATTTCGCTTTTTAAGATATTACAGGTAATAGGGACGCAATTAGTATTACACCTTTTTATACCTTTTTATACCTTTTTATACCTTTTTATACGGGACGCAATTCGTAAGCAGCGAAAATAACACGGGGTATCAGGTCCTCTTAAATAAGAAAAGTATTCACCCCTTACGACAACTAGCTGTTAACCTGACACTGACGGCTGTCAATCGTGTTATCAATATTATTTGTAGTCTATACTAGCTAAATACTTACCTGAAGAGGTATAACTAGGTATACTGATATACTGTGTTAAATAATAATAATAAAATTGTTATAAATTCTAAACGAAAATCAAGCTCATAATTATGATTTCACCATTATTCTTAATTTTTTTAAATACAAATCAGTGTGGTTATGCGTATAAATGTGCACATTAGTTAAAATCATTAATTGGCAATCTTTGGGAGAATTTAACTTCCAAAATAATGATTTGTGTATTTTTTTAACAATCGTTCTTAAATCTTAACTTGTTAAAATATCATTATATCAAAAGAAAAAAATCAAGAAAATCTCTTGTTAGTTTGAAAACAGAAAATAACAAAACTCCCATATAACTTATGTACAATTACCCTATTACCCATATATATTACTCTTCCTATGACAAAATTCCTTTGCAATTGAAAGATCAATGAAAAATACTGAGTGATTGTGTTATATTTCTTAGTATTAAATTGGTTAAAAATATTTTTACTCAACGAACTATAACATACTGTTATCGACTTTTAATACAAAACCGTTGTCGATAATTTGCATCAGCGCATAATTATTATAGTTGAGTCCCAGACTCAAAGGACGTTAAAAATGTTCAATGGTCTGATATAATTTCAGTTAAGTTTTTTCAGGTAAAAATGATAAATGTGTTAACTCGACTCGAATATAAATAATATGCACAGATCGTCTCATTTATAATTTCCAATTATCTTATTTCTTCGAGATAAATTTAGCATTACCCAAAGAACACCATGAGAAGGCAATTGTCATTATCCTCAAAAACTATTTTGTTTCATATTATCTGTGAGAATAATTGGGCCGACTTTACAAAATAGTCGCGGGTCCAGTTTATATTTGACCCATGGGACACTTACCTGTAGACGACTGTAGTATATAAGCAGTTTGGTTCCAAACTCAAAGGACCCTTACATGAGTGTAACCATTCCGGGGTTGATCACTATTGTAGCCTCCTGAGCGGTTTAAATTTCAGGGCCCCATAATAAATAATTACCTATAGGCTATATTTGTCCTTTCTAGAATCAATAATTAAAATCTATAACCAACTAATTTTAATAAATAAAACAATTTTTATTAAAATTTTTCACTTAAACTCATTACTTTACAGAAAAATTTCATTGGAAATATTTTTATTTATATGCTTATTAAAAAAATTATTCTTAATCAAATAACTTGGTTTAAAAATTAGGACTTCAAATATTTACGGCGATCAAAACGTTTCATATCACGAGAGTAATAATACATTTGTCAACGCTTGATATTATTATACAACACCAACATATTATAAAGTATATTTTATAATTCAACATAACCCCTAAAAAACTATTCTACTGCATACAATAAAGGTACAGTATAATATTAGTTTTGATGTACACTAAATACTGTACCTAAATACAATATATTAATATCATTTTTATAGGACACCTATAGACAGGGTAGTTATTAAAATCAAAATATTATAAAAATGAAAAGATAATTTCTTTAAACAATTTTACACAAAAATATAAAATAAATAAAATACCTGCCTATTTAGTATTATATAATTTTTATGATTACAAATTGTCCAACATTTTGAATATTTAAATGTGTAGGTATATAAAATGATAATATTTGAGTAGTTATAATCGGGATGTTTAATTATTTTTTTCGATTATTTACTTATGAATCAAAAATAATACAAATTGCTTGAGGATAAATCAATTACTATTAAAATTAAAATATACTAATTCCATCTACAAAATAAATTATAATAATTATGCTAAATATATTAAATAAAAGCAATGCTGTAGCGTATACTGTTTTAAGGAGTAATATTTAGGCAGTTCATATGACATGCACATTTGGGCTATGTACGTTATACTATATTTAGGTATTAAATGAACATTAAGCCCGTTTACACGGACCACTTTACGTGTTACACAGAAAAGTCTTATTGACGCGCCCCACGAACGATACAGTTTTCACACGTTAACTACAAATTTATTTATGTCTGGCGTCAACAATTTCCTTTGCCGTCAGCCATCCTTTATAAGTTCTAGAAATATTTCAATCAAATATTCCAGCATATTCTATTCCTCGAATTTAACGAAGGGGGCTACTAGCGAAGGCATATATCAATTGCGCCAAAATCACCTATTTACCTGTAAAAAATCTATCATTTGCATCTTGTATCAACTCCACCCAACTTTTTAACATTGATTCCGCCGAGTGCTAACTATCAATCCCCTGAATATTTGTGAATAATTTATTTTAATAATAATATAGGTACACAGAATGATGAACGATGGATGGTCTCATTGGATTTACTCCAATGAGAATCACGTAGTTATTATTGCATAGGTTTTCATATCTTAATCAATATAATCCATACATGTTCTATTGAAAAAGACATATTGCATCACATGGTGTGACACCACAAAATTGTGGTGCCTCAAACGGGTTTATGTGGTCGGTCCCCGCTAGAAATAGCACACAGTGATACATTGAAACAGAACATTCATTTCATACGAACCATGCCACGAGCGACCACAAGCTGTAGTATCTATTAGTAGCTTCCTAGAAAATTTTTTTCCAAAACAACCCAATAATAATATGCAAACATACAGTTGCGTGGCGTGAAACATGGTGGCCTTAAATTATCTTCTGGAGAGGAGGCAGAGGCCCTTTTTATCACAGAAATATAATTATTAAATAATGATGCTATAAAGAATTTGATGATACAATTATAACAATTGTTTAAAACAATACAGTATTATTGTATGTTTAAGAATTAATTATTTAAGCTTTTGTTTAACTAAAACAAAATATATTCCCAGTTTTTTTTTTAAGTCGCAAGATAAAAATACTGCACCCAAAGACTTTGACGAGCACTAGGGGCCAGGGGCTAGAGCATAGGCGTATGGACTAAATACGACTTTCAATGCAGAAAGCTTTTGGCGCCACACATAAATACATTTGTAGCTATCTTTTGAAAACTATGTCATTCGTGTGGCGCCACTTTTCTGTGGGGATATATAGTGGTCCGTGAAAAACGGACCTTAGTGTGTATGCGAGAATCGCCGACAAACAGCGTCGCGCAACCACCACCGGATCCAACTCTCACACAGTCGGACAGTCACACACGCACGCATATACCACATCAATAAAGTATGGTCAAATATGAAATTTATATTTGTTTGTGTAATGTAGTGTAGTGTGAAGGTCACAACGATTGGTGGCCGGTGCTACAATTATATTATTTAAACGATGAAGCACTACGTTCGTTACAATCTTAAGAGGTATTGAGAGAGGTGGGTAATAAATAAGTTAAACATTACTCGTTACTTTAATGTAAAATAGAGTATCGATAATAGAATAATTATATAAATTCAAATATAAAAATAATTAAGCGGATAGCCGTAAGCTCACTTGACCTTCGACTGGAGTCAACTATTTTCCTAAGCAATATTAGGTACTCTACCAATATATTTGTAGGTTCTACCTGCAATGGGCAAGTATTGTGCATTATTTAGATACCTAATAATTTTAAAACAACAATTTTTATTGTTTTTTTCCGGTTTTCTATAATTTTCAGTATTTTAAATTTTAAAGAATGTGCCAAATCCCAAAATTAGTTCACATTATCCCATCTACGTGATTTTCAAAAATTGACATTTCTGAGTAGATTATTATAATATTAATAACAACATATTACATAATTCATATAAGAGGACGCTACACACATATTTTTTGTCTCCGTCATACAAATGCATAGCATGGCAAATTTACGTTCACCAGAATACCAGATTACGTCCCAGCTCCGTCAGTTTAAAAATTAAAGTAAATCGGCCTATTATGAAACTTAATGTTAAGAAAATTATCTGTGTTTGTAAAGGGTTTTTTTACGATACTTCAATTTTTAACAAGTTATGCGTATGCTATGGACTAGCGTCCCGCATTGTCTAGTTCACGGTCAACTAGGTACCAGCCGAACCAAGATAGGGTAGGTTGCGACCAACTTTGTAAATTATAAGAGAGAAAGCATTTCGTGGAAATCATTAACGTTAGGGCAACACGAAATCATGTGGTTAGACGACTATGAAAGATCGTTGATAGGTGTGCACAGGATGTGGGGTTATGCATCATTACAAAAGTTACAAGAAACAATGTCATAATGTAATATTATAATGTATATTTTTACATAATAATAATGTTAATAATAATATAAATTATCGAAGTCTGTAGCCGCATGGGATACGCATTTAGCTCGTACGTGGGCGAGTGGCATTTCCGTCAATCTAGATAACTTTACCACATCCGTGAGAACAGCGACAAGAGCAAGTAGACTATGGGGAGTAGAGGGTAGCATTATATAAGGGACCCCGAAACGGCCTGTATTCAGACGCGACTTGACCAGACTAGCCAGAGCACCTTCACGCCAGTCTGATGTTTAATTTAATTCATTGGACTTAGAAAATTTCTTATAAACAATATTTTGAACTTAGAAAATATTCGAATCAAACCGAATTTATTCTATCATTCAGAATACTTAACTTACATTCAGCTTTCATGTTATAAATAAATATATGTTTTACCACAATAAATAAACAATTAATCTAATTAAGAAGAATTCTACGTTGTGTAATTAACTCAAGAGTCACCTTCCAAACATCATCCTTGACTACTGATACCTGTAGGCGACGTGATCACTACACGTATATAAAAAAGCGTGAATTAAAAATGTTAATAACTCACTTAAAAACTAAGCTATCGTAAAAACCTCACATACAAACACAGATATAGTTCTTATACCATCAAGTTTCATAATAGGTTAATTAACTCTAATTTTTAAACTAACGAAAATAAACGTAAACTGCTAAGCGTAAATTTGCTATGTTACGCACTTGGAAGACGGAGACAACAAATATATTTGTAGCGTCTTTTTAACGATAAAATTAAAGTGTCCAGATAGTTCAAAACCTTTAAATACAGTATCAGTATACGTTAAATATAACATTCTTTTTTTTTTATTCAAATTTATTTGTATAATTCAAATTGTATTTTTATTTAAAATAATAATTAATATTAACTATACGATTATAAACATGTATAATACTGTACAGAAAATAATAAATAATAAACTGTTTATTATTTAAATAATTTTAAAGTTATCTGTGCACAACACTGTGACAATAGCGGATGCCGGATAGTAGTTTGATATAATATATTCTATAATACAACTTCCAGCTACTGTCGAATATCATTATACGAAGTGGTTAAACAACTTGTTGTTTTCACCTTTGGTCTAGGCTTCCTGTTATTTAGGCTTAACAAGTACCACGCCATGCATTAACTATTAATACCTTAATTATACATAAAACATAAATTAAACTAAATGTATTATTTATTATCTTCAGTAGGTACATTGAAATTCAAAAGACAACTATATTCGATTACCGTTTATTACATTTGCATAACCAAAAATATGTTTTGAAAATTAAAATATGGCTTATGATTGTGAATTTTTCGGCTGCATACAATTTGCGTCTCGTGGAAAAAAATCCTTCCCAATTGCGTCCCGAGTCTTTTTGGGAGGAATACTAGTTGAGTCCAAAAATTTTTGTTTTTAGTTCATACCAATTGTGTCACATATATTATAAAAAGTGAAAATATTTCCCTTCTCGTTTTTATAGCTTGTTTGTAATAATAATTTTTTACAGATAGGTTGATAATATTGTTTTTGCATTCTATATATTGTTATTGTATTATTGCATTTGTAATTGTAACTCTATAAGAAATATTACAGTTTTTGCCTATTGGTCAAAAATATATAGTTTTTGTATGAATCTTATAATTTTAATTCTAGTAAAAATATTATGGAATCATTAAAAATTTAAAAGATAACTTTTTTATTAATCTACTAATTTGTTTCAATAGAAAATCTGATGTTATTAGATTCGAAAAATTGTCTTTATTCATACTAGAGGTTGTACTTTTTTTTTTTAAGTAAATGTTACGTTGTGCTATAAGTGTAATGTAGACAACTGTTTAAACTGTACCATGACAATAATTGTGTTTGTCTACAGAACGTAACTTACAACAACATTATCAAAGCTTCAATATGATCGCTTTTATTAAATCAAAAATACTAAAATAATTGATAATAATATCCAATAATTTGGTCTTTAAACATTTTTGATATTACAGATGATGGGGACCCAATTCAGAAGTGTTAAAACAATGGTAATATATATTATTATAATATATATTATTTGAGTTGCATACCGTGGACACTTTGTACGGTGATATTAAATTAGTAAACATCGATCGTGGACACTTTGTACGGTGATATTAAATTAGTAAAAATCGATCGTGGACACTTTGTACGGTGATATTAAATTGGTAAAAATCGATCGTGGACACTTTGTACGGTGATATTAAATTGCTAAAAATCAATCGTGGACACTTTGTAAGACATAAATAAATCGGGAAATATATTTTACAAGATAAGATAAAATCAAATTACTCAAAACTTTAGATCGCGAATCGTGTCATAAGTGACTTTTATGAGTAAAGTTACTACAAAGCTTTAAAAACTGATGAGTTATGGCTTATAACTTATAGATCATTATTTTCATATTTATCATTTTTTTTTTAAATATTTTTATTTATGTCGTAGTATGAATTCTTTACAAAATGGACTGATTATAACCATTCGAGTGATAAAATATTAAAGCAGAAAACCCTTGCATTAACCGATATGAAAGATATCAATTGAAAAAAATCAAAAATTATGTTTCTTCTGTCTGCAACTTCTGAAAATCATTCAAACCGGATTTGAAGAAAATTCTCGAAGCACGATTTTATTATAATAACTATTCTTCTTATTATTATTATTTATTTCTGTTAACTACCTGTTACAAATTATGTGATACCTATGCATAATTTTTTTTCTATACCTGAAATAGTACAAACTATCAAAGGTTTTAATTTTTTCTAGGTGACCGTATAAAGTGTCCTACAACCTAAAAAATATCCGTGACAAAATTAGTAGTATACATTTTATATCTTTTTATCGAAGAGCAATTCGTAAGCAGCGTATTTTTCTACTAACCTTTGGGACTTTCGTGGCCACTATATTATGGCTGTTAAACTTTTTTGATCGCAAAATAAAATGGCATAGGACTGCGCGTATGTACGTAACGGGTTTCTAAGAATCGTTTATATTTAATCACAAGAAACGTTCAGCGAACTAACGCCTCTAATTTTCAGTCACTACACTCGCCCACTACACTTACAATTAATATAAGATATTGCCAAAATCCTATCCATTAAAAATAGCTCGTTTTCAAAAGCCTTAAGAAGATGACAACGCATTTTTTTTTTACTTAGACAAATTTTATGTTCATAATACTGATTATAATATTTATAATTTATAAAACTAGAATGAAATTATCTCTTATAAAATTTAAAAGTAGGTAAGAATGTAAAGTTAGTGTCTAGGCCCTAAGGCATCTCACTGGCTAATTATGAACCTAAGTAGAACCTCGATCATCCAAACTAATTGGGACCACACCGAGGTGAAAATTTGAATAGTATAAAAATGTATTATTTGTACAATAAATATAGAATTATTATTACATATTATCGATTTATTATACTTATTACTACATATTACATATTAAATATTATTTTATTACTTATTACAAACATAATAATATTACTAAGTACTTATTATATATTAATTATAATATTTGTGTTATTATTTGATAATGTCAAACTGATCAGTTTTTATTCGAAGAATTGCTGCTACATACTATTAAACTACGGCTAGGCATGTATATCATGATATTTTACGCATTGACGTTTGGATAAAAGAACGTTGGGATACATGAATTTTGATGCGAAATAATGTTTGTAAAAAATAGGGTTCAGATAATCAAGATTCTACTGTAATTTAATTTTAAAGCAAATTATGATAGCAAATTACAATTTAAAAATTGGAAATTGTTTGTGCATCTTAAAATACGTAAAGCTCTCATTAAAATAAATTATATTAAAATTCCTATGAAACGCCTCTATGAAATACCCCTATAATCTTGGGCATAGATAAAAATCTTAGCTTTAAGTTTTATAATAGGCCATTTCATTCAAATTTTAGAAATTATCAAGATTATAATCATTATTCTTAACGTAAAATTTGCGTGTAAAAGGGTCGGAGAAAGAAAAAAATATGCTTTAGGTAATTATTTTATTTATTACGACGAATAACCATAACAAATTCAAAAAAAAAATCATACGGCATACATTCACTTACTCAATCAATAGATTTTGGTCCAAATTGCAGTACAAAATTTAAACACCTTTTACGTGTATACTTACAGTAGATACCTCCCTAACCTTATTTAGTTATTTTTCATATTTTAGTTACCTATACTGCAATATAAAATAAATAAATAAAATTGAAAAATTTGTTTAGGTAATTTAAATGATCTATTGGTAGGGTTGCCAACTTTTATAATTTGTAAAACTGGACGTTTACTGAAAACCTTTTTTTTTTAGTCATAAAATAAATAATATAAATATATTTATTATTTTAGTTTGTTACTATTGCGATAATTCTGATAAATGATAATACAATAAGTAATTTACAATATTTACAATAAGTAAATGTGGTTTTCTAGTTAAAATTGTATTTGTTTTTCGCTTTTTGCCGCCTTTACGAGTTGATGAACACTTTAGTTATGTTAATTAGGTACCAAAGTCCGTACATGAACGATAAGAATAGTATCGGATCTTTTATAATTTTTATTACCACGATTATTTATTGATATATGTATAGAAGGTATACATCATAGGTACTTATATCATCTAAAAGTTAATACCTACTTGTCTCTATCGCATAAATACATCGAGGGACTTAGGAAAAACCTAGACATTTAACAGTTTATGGCGTCCAGTTGAAAGGTATACCTGTACACTGGACAGGACCCAGAAAATCTGAACTGTCCAGGTGAAAACTGGACGGCTGGCAACCCTATCTATTGGTGTGCCTACACGAAAAACACAAATGTTTAGAAACAATATATCGTATGGATTGTGATATATGTGACATTTTGACAATTCACATTTGGCATATACCATTAATGATATTTTATTTACCTTTAGTAAAGTTGTAATTGGGTAGTGGCGAAATGCAATAATCCATAAATTAAACATTTAATATCTGTCAATCAAAATTAAATTTATTCACCCTCTATAAATATTAATAATCGTGACCCTTGTTCAAACATTTGAACCTTATCATTAGTCGATATGTTTTATTTTCAGTTATTAATTCTTTATTTAGAACTCATGCGTGATATTAGAACAGGGACAAAACCTATATAAAGACCAACAACGGCTGACAGTCATTAGTTCACCACAATTCTACAAACCATATCAACATTTACATATCTGAAAACACTCATTCAATCGAGGTATGTAAGTCTTTAAGTGTTTAACCATAATATTATACCTAGCGATAATACTCTAGTTTGATATTTAAAAATTGTATTTGATTTTAACTGAGAGTTTATTTTTATTATCCAAACATTTGGTGTTTTTTGTATCATTTCAGAACACAATGAAGATTAGTCTATACTTCAGTGTACTCTTCTTGACACTGGTGGGCAAAATTCTAACAACTAATGTTGAACTTCAGCATTCACCTCAAAACTACTGTGGTTCTAGATTAGCAGAAATCATGAAGGTTGTGTGCAAAAGCAATTACAATGGACCAAATTTACAAAAAAGAAGTGTTATTGGTAAGTTTTTGGTTTTTACCTTAATATTGCTGTTGATTCAAATTTAAATCATTTACAAGTTTTAATAGAAAATAATAATACTAAAAAAATGTTTTGGCATTTATTGTTCTCTCTGTCTTACAATAAGTGCTTAACATACCAAATTCACGCTCAGCAAATCATGTTTAGCTCCGTTAGTTTAAAAATTAGAGTAAATCAACGTGTTATGAAACTTTATGCTAAGAGCATTCTTAGCATAAAGTTTCTTTCTCTGCGTCTGTATGTGGTTTTTTTATGATGATTCAATTATTAGCAAGTTTTAAGTATATAATATAGCATAAGATAAAATTATAGTAACTCGCTTAACAACTATAAATCATAAACTAAAAACGTAAAAAACCCACATACAAAGATAATGTTCTTGCTATAAAATTTCGTGCATACTTTTATTTTTTTATTTTTTATTTTTTTTTTATTATTATACATATAATATGTATATTATAATTATATAATAATATAAATAATTCATACATTCACTCTAATTTTTAAACTAATGAAGCTAAACTTTATCTGCTAAACATAAATTTGAAATGTTACTGTCAGTGTTACGTCCTCTTAATAATTATCTACTTGTAGCTAAATTGTAATAAAGAAAAAATTTACTTATTTAATCCAATCAAAATCTAAACATAATTATAATAAGTACATTGATATTTTATTAACAGACTCAGATCTACCTAAGAGCGAAGCAACGACATTAATGCCCTCGCGTTCAAGTCGTTTTGTCAAAAGAAGCATCATCGATGAATGCTGTCGAAGACCCTGCTATTTATCTGAGCTAAAAGCTTATTGCGGAAGTCAGTAGTGATAGACTTGATTATTAGTGGCTTTAAACGCTGAATAAACTATTATTATAAAACATAATGTATCTATTTATTAAATTCCATTCCTCGTTAGTCTGCATAGGGGAACAATTGTGCATAGGTAAGCATATTATTTTTAAAAGATATATAAGTCGCAGCACCTGATACGGAATATTTAGAGAATATTTGAGGTTAATCTATAACTAATCGGCATAATATGTCTTCTGAATCAAGCTCAATGAAGCCACAGCGTAATTTGAATCTAGCAACAACTTTTAGATTTTGTGATCCTACTATGTAAGGTAAGAATCTTTTTAAATCTTAGGTGAGCATTAACTAGTTAGTTTATTTTTTAATAAACTTATAAACTTAACTAGTTTAACCGACAGTTGAAATTTCTCTCTTTTCTCAGTTGATTTAAAAATAATCCATCAAGGTAAATACTAAATACATTTTGAAACTTTTCGTTTATATGTAGATATTAATATTAAATAAATATAATCTGATACTATAATAGTAAAAACATTCTGTTCTTTTTCTTGAAAAAATTTTGTATACTGATATATGTTATTAAAATATTAGACACATCATTATGTGACTTACATACTAATTTAAAAAAAATAAATTAACTTTTTTTAAACTGAGTTAAGTTATTTTTTTTCCATATTAATACTATTATAACTTATCGACTTTAATTAATAATTTGTTAACTGTTAACTTATCAATCATGTGTCCTCTTTAACTAACTTAACCTGAGTTTATTAATTTCATTAACTTGCATGCCTTTGGTTTTAATCAATTGAAAAAATTTTAATTTTCTTTATTAAACATTTAATACTTATATTATTATTAGAATATAATATACCTTCCAACAACTAGCAAAAAGTTTTAGATTTTGTGATCCTACTACATAAAGTAAGAATCTTGTTTTAATAAATTGAAAAATTAAAAATAGTTTGTTAAACATTCAAATCATTCAATACATACATTTTTATTATTATTAGTTAAGATAATATGAATTTAAAGTTATTATTAACATTAAAGTTATTTTTCATTCATTAATTAAATAGAATTGATTAAATAAGTGAAAATCAATATTAAAACACTCTAAATCGTCACAAATCCATAATATGATTTTTGAAAATTGTGTAAATTATTTAACTCAACATTGCATATTATCAAATATTAAATTAATTATATGTTTTTTTTTTTTAAATTAAAAGATCCATTACTCAAAAAATAATGTAGTTTAATTCAGCCAAGACAATTATTTTTTTCTTAATTAATAGCAATTTCATACATTGATATAATATACATTATACCTTATATATATTATATTTACCTTTCCTTAGATGACACATCTAAATAAGGGATATCTTCAAATAGCAGATGTCTTATGGGAACAAACAACAAACTGACAACTATAGGGCTTTAAATAGCAAACATATCCATCATATAAATATATCATATAAACAAAATTCTAGTGATTGAGTCACCAGTACCTACTATTTAGATGATTCCTTCTTCATTATATGTATTAGACACCTGAAAATGTTTTCATTAATTAATGGAAAAGCAAAATAAAAATGAATATCAGTTGAAGATTATTTATTTTAAAATGCATTTATAGTTTAATTTATTTATAAATTTATAAACAAATAGGTAAAACCAAATTTAAACTATTAAAAATTGAAATATTAAATATAACAATAATACTATAGAGTATAGGCGATTTGGTACAATGGATGAAAAGTTTATTCATTGTTCTATCTACTAAGTTGTCTGCAGGTCATAAAACTCATAAATTATCAATTGATAGAAATTTCTCTTATTATTTTCAAGACATCAAAAATTAATATAGCTTATATAACATGATCATTTAACAAAGTTTTTTATCAGCCTAAGTTCGCATATTCATCTACATAAATTTTATAAACTGGGCACTAGTACAAGTAGACTTGGTTAACTCAATTTTGAATACACCGGTTAAAATGTTCGAGTATTCTAACAATGATACAAAATAGGACATTTTAGGAATCGAGAAAAAATGGCAATTATAAGTTGGCAAACTGATGATACTGTCAAACAAAAAATAAAAATATAATAGGTATCTATTTGATAACTTATAATTAGGGCTCGAAAGTCGTAGTAATTGTATGATTAAAGTTGGCTTTTTGGTATATTTGAATTTTAAAGCGGATGAGTTATTTTTAAGATTTACAAACAATTTACTATTTTAAAATACTCTTAACTCGCTTTAAAATTAAAATATAATAAAAAATCTTAATGGATACCCTAAATAATAATCTAACCTTTGAATTTTATATTTTTATAAGAGGTTATTTCACTTTAATTTTCAAACTAATGAATCTAATGTCATCTGATAAAAGTGAAATTTGTTATGTTACGCACATGTAAAACTTTTAGTGTCCTTTTAAAATAGTTTTTTTCAAAATTTCCATTTAATAATACTACATTGCATTTGTATTTATTTTGTGCTCTTTGTTTTTAATCCAAAAAAATGATTCCAGAAGAGCATAGTCTAGAACAAAGATTCTCTAACTTTCCATGATAATATTTCGTTACTTTATGAGCGGCCCATAACTAATATTTATTCTAATTGAACAACAGTTTTAAAAAAATAAATATTGATTTGGCTCTATAAATTTTGATTTTAAACAGTTAGTGTCCTCAGTTTTTAATATTTATACCACTTCTAGGGTTTTTATTCAAAAATAAAAATAAGATTAACTTTAACATTTTGTTTTAAAATATTTTTGTATTAACTACTAGTTAATATTGATGACTTATTTACTACAATTTATGAGTTCACAATTCACAATAAGTTTCAAATTTGAACCAGACTTTGATGAAAATAAAAACTAACGGTAGTACACAGAGTCAGTGATATATCATTAAACTAGAATCAATAATTTTGTACTTTTAATAAGTTATTTCAATTAATATTGTAGTTTTAAACAGTTTTCAACTCGGTATTATAACTGCTATATTGTCAATAATCATGGACAATATTATTCATGAACGTTATATTAAGATGAATACAATTATTGACATAAAAAAAAAAAAATACAGCAAACAAAATTGTATTTATTATAAATGTACTAGTGTACACTGTACACGGAAACTAAATACTTGAAACAAAAATATTAGGCATATAGAATTCAGTCAACTTCAAGTCCATTGCGAAGGCAAACATTATTGGTTGGAAGACTTGATAGAGGATTAGTTCTACTGGAGGATAGAGATGAATTTTGAATCTCATCTGACTTGCTACTAAGGCTATAATTCAAAAAATACATAGGTAACTAATTTAATAATTTATTCAGTGCAATGCCTACGATTAAAGTAAAATTCATAATTGTTTTATAACCATACAAGGAAAAATATTATACTATTTCAATATTAAAACCTACATAGAAATAAATCAAATTTTCTATCAATCTTCTATTCCTGTCTAAATTTAATAACAAATTAATCATTAGATGTAATAGGAATAAATGTAAAAAACTATGTATTTAAATAAATTAATGGTATCACTAGACTATAGTGACTGGAATGTTTTGAAACATACATTTTCATTTTTAGCCTAGAATCTGAAATATTTAATACTTAACTGTGACCATATTAGCAATGATGGACATCATCTATAAGTAATTTAATTTATTTAGAATATTATTATGTTATTTTTAATAGTATTTTTCATTTATTAAATTTCAATTGTTTCAACATAACCATTATTTTTACAATTGTTTTAAATAATATTTTTAAAAGGTACCATACTGTCCATACTATATTGAATATCAATGATTGAAATGAATAATTTGAATACTGATTTATTAAAAATGGAAAAATTTGTGTCGTTTAACCAAGTTAAACAAGTCAAAAAATGGACTAACTTGAAATTTAACGATGATAGAAATGAGATATTATTCATAAATAAATATACTCTCGTATAAAACGTGTTCATCTTGGACCTGGGATTGTTAGTCACGGGCTTTGGCTTGGGGTGGAACTTTCTGTCATTTATCATTATCAATAAGTTGCGATGCCTACGCCGATAATTTCGACGTCGTTGTCATTGCCACCCGACAATTCCAAATCTTCGATGCTCATTTCATCACTCGGACTCCAACTTGTGTCATCATATTCGTCTTCATTGCCCGAGTCGTCGTCATCGTCGTTGGTAAAGGAAACGAACTTGGTTCAATTTGGTGACTTTGTCTTCGACCAAATCCATGCCACACGTATGGTCGTACTCGGACATGATTTCTGGATCGTAACACGGTTTTCACAAGTCTACAATGTAAGCACGCGTAAGACCCCTGTGAAAACCAACGGGGCGACGAAGAAAATCACAAATGGCTTAATTATCAATGATGCATGATGCAATGAATATTTTGAAACCAAACAGGAACACGCGCAAAAAAACTATGGAATTTGGTTTGGCTACAATGTCGAATTGTCGAACGTCGGACACGAACGTGAATCAACGTGCGGGCGTAGACGGGGGAGGAATGCGGAGTGATCAACTGGTCCATAGATAACAATAGCCGTAATCGACTGATCCCACAGTCAGGCGCGATTGTGGCGCACCCAAGATGAGTCGGTTGACCGAGTAATGGACTGTTTATTCTGCGGACCCATTATATAAACGCGTCCCTAGCACGATGCCGTCGTCCATGTTCGAACGATAGCCTACTGACCACATCCTATACCTACGTGTTTAACATGGTCGTGGTACTAACGCGCCGAGTAGACGAAACCACTAAGGTACAACAGCTGTTGCCTCTGTCAAACGAAATTTTATAATCTACCCATTGTGAAATAAACTGGATTTAGGTTCATGGGCGCCTATTGGGGAGGGGGGCGAGATAGAGCACTTCCACACCACCACACCCTCCCTAGACAAAAAATAATATGAATCAACTGTGCCTAAATATATGGCAATACAAATATAAAATGCATATTCATATTATGTGAAAATAACATTAATCTTCACTTTCTTACATTTGAGATTTTTTTTATTTTGACCCTCCTTAAAATTTTACCCAAGTCCCAAGAGCGCCCATGTTTAAGTTAGGTTATAGGATGACACCAACCATCATGATACATCATCAAATGTATATTTTCATATTTCACTTTACATTCAACGTTAATATTTGTAAGTTACAAAAATTAATATTAATATTATATAATATAGATGATAAATGTATTAGGGCCAGTGCCCAGTTGTACAGTCTCTGATTAAAGTTAACCGTAGTTTAATCGGCCGAATTTGCACGGTTAAATATCTGTTATCAGCTGATTAAGCGTAATCGATGTTTAACCGTAGACGGTAACTTACTGGCCCTAATATTTATCCCCGCTACTCTAAAACTGTACCATAATATTATTTAATTATTATTTACTATTTTTTTAGTTACATTAAAAATTAAATTTTTATGTAAATAAAAATAATAACAATAATTTTGATATCTGCAATAAGTAGTTTTACCCATAAGGCCATAAATCAAATTAATATACTATGAAAATTCAAATATACCTATACAATTAAAGAAGTCTCCAATCAAATTAAATTATGTACATTTTTAACATTAGCGGTTATTTTATGTGCAAGTCAGAATAGCATAAATTTTGTTATAGGCAAACAAAAAAATTATAGCATCCAACGCAAATTTTAGAATTTTTACAGAAAATCAAAAACCACGATTTAAGATACAAGATTTTCAAGAAAGAAAATAATACGTATCGATACGTATTGGGTCAATTTTGAGCGTTCAAGAAGTTACACGTGAAATATACAAGCGATACGTACCGACTCGTATCGGACTCTGACTTCGATACGAGGCGGTACGTAACTATTCCCTGTGGATACGTAACGCATTTTTCTTCTTGAAAATCTTGATATACTGATTTACGAGTTTACTAATTACTAATAAATTACTATACGACCGTTCACGTTACTACTTCATACGTGCAATATTACGTGCTGTAATAATAATAATAATAATAAATTATTTATTATTATTATTATTATTAATATTTTAAATAGTACGTTTTGGTTTGTTGAGTTTCCACCTAAATGCCGCTAGATGGTGCCAGTCAGTAGTTCCACAGCTGATTTAGAGACTCAGACGGCATAAAATAATACATTATATCATAGGCCGATGTTTAACCTGTAATCTTAAATCGTGTCAAAAACTAAAGAGTTCATTGAATTAATCAATTCACAATCCTGTTCAACAGCTAACATTCAAATTTTTGAAAGGAAAATAATGTTAATGTATTAATGTAAAATATTTTTTAAGTTTTAATGGTGACTAAAAATCATTATTCACGCTTACTTTTACAAATGTTGTTCATATTATGTTAAGTATATTAATATTACATTTACATACAATGTCATCGCCTATGACCAAAAAAAAACTTAATCTTTCATTGGTTTGTAATACTATATTGACAAAATATTGTAATTGAGTGTAAAGTGTTCAATAGGTAATTACTAATTATATGTTTAAATTAATATACACATACAGAAGAGAATTGAATGATTATTAACTATTGTATTAGGTATTACATCTGTATATATTAAAACGAGTCGGTTCAAAGGGAAGGCTGTGGCGAGCCGCGACTTGAACACTATCTTTATTAATATGACTTATGCATATTTATTTATCTAGCAATTGAATATTAATAATCATTGAATAACAATTAATATCAAATATTAATGACTAATGAGTAATAGGCAAAGTAATAACACATGGCATGCAGTTCTTGGGTCCTTAATGGAGGTTTAACCTACTGGTACTAGGTTACATACGTATTCCAGATGGGTTCGTCGGGAATTGAAGATAGCAGGGATAAGAAACAAGAATGTTATTGTGATCAACTGTTATTGTATGTACCTACGCTGTAAATAAGACATGGCCACAGCCAGTCTGTTCTGTTGAATCATGCTCGTGTTCCTTCATGTGCACATTAGGTTTTTTAAGATGGAAAATAATGAAATACACTTTACTTTTTAACCTACTTTATTTTTTTATACATATATATATATATATATATATTATTCAGTATTTTAAGGAGCAAATTATATATGTAATATAATATACCAAACTAATTGACCGAGCAAACATTGTTTAGATAATATGGGACGTCATTAAAATTTTTATTTATTAACATTCAAAAACTAAAATGCATCTTATTTTTCAAACAATAATATTCTACTATACAACATGGTAAAGTTACACCTATCTTCAAGTTCAATAGTGTTAGATTTTGGGTTTCAAATTGTTTGCAACCATAACGGGTTGTGAAAAACATCAATCGTGCTCAATTGGGTTGTCATTTCGATTCAGAATTTTTTTAAACAGTTTCTACTGAACTATACCAACGATTTAATACCCATACATGTCTTTACTTTCCACCAACGTTATGTACCATAATTTATATTTCATATGTATATTAATATTATTTAATTTTAATTATGTATTTTAATGTTCTGTATAGTACCTATTTATTACAATATTTTTATTGCATACTGAAAATAATTTGGATTTGTATGAACAAGGATCAAAAATTCAAAACAACTATTTTCTACAGAGATATTAATTACATTTTAAAGACCAAACACAAATATTTTAGTAAATTTCAAAATTGTTGTAATTTTTAAATATTTGTTGGTACTTGAGAAGATTATAGTACTTTATTATAGAGCAGTATACACACAATGAACATTTCAAATGTAATTTTTTTTTTTGGCAATATTGTAGCAATGAAAAGGTTAATCGTGATCTATCTTTTTGTCACTCATACTAGTGTATTTTATCATAGTGAATAATTGATAATTAATAAATAAAATACTAATGGGATAAAGTAATCACCTTTTACTTATATAAAATCCATCTTGCAAATGTTTAAAAATAATGCAATAGTAACAAAAAAATGAACCAGTTTCTATTAATACAGTAAAGAAAAAAAAATGTAATTGCTGTTGAGTAGAATGAAGTCTTTTAAAAATATAACAAATTATATAAAAATTAAAATGCTTTCCTCGCGTTCAAAAAAAAAGTTAAAACATAATTAAAATCAAGATCAAGAAATAAAAAAATCAAATATTTTGGATACAAAACCATGAGCCAATAACATCAGCAATATGACACATTGCATACATTCAAAATACGATGTCATTTCTTATGAAGCTACTTAAAATAGCATACATAGAAGTGTAACACCAAGGCATATCTGAAAAATAAATTTATGAATAATTTAATATTTAATTATGAACAGTTTATGACAAATGGTAAATAATATATTATATATATATATGAATGTTGTCAAAAAGCTTATAGTATTGTTTTTACCTATGTTATCTTTATAAAATTTTGATCTTCTTCCAATAGATTTTGGCATTTTATGAAGATAAATATTCTGAGTTGTTAATTGTTTGATGTTTTCTTTGAGTATAGTGATGTTAGTCCAAATAAACCGGCTTCTTTGTTGGACATCATTTGTCTCCATACCGATGATTATTGGTTGAGTGTTCAGAAATCTTAAATATACATGATAAGTTTTTTTTAAGTATTTCAACAAAACAGTAAGTTATAAAAAATATATAACCATTATTTAGCTATTTCATGGCTTAGTCAATGGTGGTATTGGGAAACTAATAAAAATGATCATTCCCTCACTCTTGAGACTAATTCTTTTTAGTATGTTGAATTATTAAATAAAATTAAAATTATTTTTTGGAAATAGAAATCATTAATCAATAAATATTTTCTTGGTATTTTAATAGGTTAAATGAGAGCTGCTGCTTAACTTAAGCTATAGTGAAATTCATAAAAAATACATTACTGGACTTTACACAGAAACATTTTATAGTCGTGACTACAATATTGTTGAATTATCAGCAAATGTTACCTCGAAATTGTTTTTTGTTCTCCTATTTTAATTGCAGCACTTGTTTCAAAAGCCCAAAAAATAGGCTTACCATCCTTCTGCAATGCATCCATTTTGTTTTTTATTTGTAAAAAGGAGAAAAATTTTTTAATGCAATCATTTTGATCTATAAAAAAAATTAACAGTCTTTGAAAATGTAACCATTAAAAATCAACTTAGCTTTTATTTTACTTACCAAAAAATTTATCTTTGTTATAATCCTCCTTGTTTGGATAATATTGAACAACCAACTTGGCAATATTCTCATTGCAATCATCAACAATATCATTTAAATAAGTAGTTTCCAGGATTTTAAAAGGAACTTCTAGACTTTCTAAAGCTTTTGGTACTTTGAAACAAACAAAATATTTATATTATCAACCATTTAGAAAACTGAGGCTTACAAACATTATTCTTCATTAAGGGTGTATGTCAGTTTTTCGAATTTTCTAAAATTCCATACAATTATCTTTTTATCTTTTAAGTGAACATATGTTATACTTATATTATATAAATTGATTATGATTATCACACTATCACTTAACACCCGGATTTTTGTTGTTACTAATTTTTATCCCAATCACATTTAAATTTCTATATCCACTCCCGATTCAATATACGAATATTCATCAAACCATCAACAAAAATGACCTCACAGGAAAAACCCTCATGCATTGATCATTTATATATTTGAAGGATGAGTATTTTATGAAAGTTGGATGTGCTATGTACTGACGTCCCGCTAAGACTACTATATACGCATTTACCCATAGGTATACATGAGTGTCCCTGGGGCATATGATTTCACCACCGATCACATTGTGTCAAATCTCAATAGCCAGTGCATGTAGAATATTAAAATAAGAGAAGCTCATTATACGAAATTATTGTGTTGGCAGGAAATCATTTAGATACCTAATTAGGGCATCGAGTTTATTGAGATTACGCGTGTCACGAATAGTAGGATGTGAACAGAACGGCCGCACGAGCGTGGGATGCTACGGTATCCTATAGTGATACGCACGTACACATTTGCACAATTTGACCATGGACACATACTTATCTTATCTATAAGAGCGGAAACACAGGGAGTAGGACTATATAGGAGAGTCCCGAATAGACCAAAATCAGACGTGAGCCACCAGTCAGTGCAAGCACCTTCACACCAGACATGATTCCAAATTAATAATTTGGACTTAGAATATCTTTCAATTAAATCATTATTGTTCAATAATAGTGTTTTATTCACATCGCAATCAAATAAATATCTAATAATTAATCGCAAATCAAGTTATTATACTTATTTCACTCAATCAATCTATCTCAACATCAGTCGTTTGTCCTCCTGTATGCTGGGACACTACAGATGGATCAAAGTCCTAATTTTATTACTTCCTTAAGTACTAAAAAATAAATTTGAAAATAACAAATTCAAATATTTTACGTTTTATGAAATTTAGAAGATCTGACTTTGGTACAACCTGCAAAATGTTTGGCATCATTTAAATAAAGAAAAAATTTTGAGATATGACAGTATGACAATATACAGGGTATGAGTATTTTGTACTATTAACACTTAGACAACTTTAAGCTTCTACAGTCAAATAAACAAACATTAAAAAAATAATTTAAAATTGACGGAAGTGTTTGATATATCAAATGAAACTTAATTAGACCTAGTACTGAACCAAATTATGTGTGTTGGGGAGGGGGGGAGACAATCTATCATATGAAGATTATTTACCATTGTTTTGAATATCTTTTAAATTCATAATATGTAACTCTTTAACTTTTTCCTTGGCATAGTTCTTTTCAGTGTTTGCTGGATACAAATTATAAATCTGAAATAGTTTAATATTTTAATTTTAAATAAAGAGAAACATATTTATTTAATTACATTTTTTAGTTGATCCTTTGTACTCCTTGGAACTAGTTTACAGGTCTTTAAAATGATTGTATTACATGCAAAACATGTCCATGTATTGTCATTTAGAATTTTTTCCAAACCTCTCTGTCCACAGTAAAATTCCAAGCATTCATTGCAATAAACTCTAGATTATAAAATAAAATTAACATAAATAATAGATTTAAAAATTACAATATTAAATTTATTATACCTCACACAAAAACTACACAATACCAATGTATCTTTTTGAGTAAGACAAACGCAACAGCCATCCTATTAAAATATAATTTTAAAATAAAAATTTAAAAAAACATAATCAAAACTGTCCCAAAAAGTATTTAATTTTTCAATTAAAATAAATATCATCAACAAAAATTAATTAATTATGATCAATACTTGCATTTGCACTGTCTTTTGCTATTGATAATATAATATCTTTTCCTTTTATCTAAAAATAAAAGAAAAAAAATTATGAATAAACATTATATTGATAAAAGTTTGAAAAATTCAAAAGTAAATATACATATTTTGTATGTCACATAAATAATGTAGGTAACTCATGAATTCATAATTTTTATAAAAATATATTTGCAGTTAATATTCTAAATCAATTATCTAAATACCATACAAAGAACTAATAAGTATTAAGTATTCTATTATTGCCACAATTAAGAAATCAAACCACTTTTTAGCTTTTGGTAAAATTAGTTTATGCACAAAATATTATCTTAAGATTATTTAATTGCGATCGACTTTGGGAATTTTCATTTTGACTTTAATAAAGTGTGTACATGTACCAAACTCATATAATCAATCAATTAACTAAAAATGTACCTACCTACTTTATTTGTGCTATGTGATTAAAGTTATTTGTAATTTAGTTTATGATATTAGCTAATTCAATTATTCCGAAAAATGTATTACCAAGGCTTCAAACCAGGGCTTGAAACCGGTAACCGATTTATCCAGGTAACCATGACTACTTTTTGGGCTGGTATCCGCTTCCCGGTTCTCGTGTTTCAATTTAGAGAAGTGGTTATCAATTACCGGTAATCGCATAATTCGATAAAGAGAGAAATCTATAACGGTAACCATTTATTTTTAGAACCGGTTAATTAATCAAAACCGTAAATCTCAAAATCAATTAACGTTAAAATAATTTTTTAATTATAACCATCAAGTAAATATAAAAATATAAAAACAGTAAATACCAAAACAAAAATAATCATTGCGTGTTCGAACGCTGAATAGTATCGGCGCACAACAATGCGGGAAGATTCTCAGTATGCGCATTGTTCTAGGCTGAAACCGCTAATAGAATTATCATAAAATGCAGGCAGATACATTTATATTTAATATTTATGTTATATTACACATTAATAAATTATATATAATTTTAACTTATGTATGATATACTACCAGCTATATATTATGTATGTTATAACTGGGTAAATTACTAATTTCCTATTACTGTGCTTATTCGCCAGTCATCTATAATGCCATACCAAATATTATGTAATAAGTAGGGCTCGGAAGTTGATGCATTTTGCATTTTTTTTTGGAACTTTTTAGACGATACTCTCCTGGCTACAAATCTGTTTCATAAGCATGTGAATCTGAATAACTAATTTTTATTTTGCATTTTTTGGTGTTTATTACTTTTTAAGTCATTTTTTGAAATTTTTAAGTCATTTTCCCACATTTTTAGTCATTTTAACTGATGATTTGGTACATTTCAGATTTGCCCCAATCACTTCAGTAGACGTAGAGAAATTTTTTTCCAATTATAAATATTTATTAACAGAGAATCGTCGTTCAATTACTTTCGATAACTTAAAATACGTTCTAATTGTGGAATGCAATGATTTTAATTTTTAAATAATTTGTAAGCTTTGATAAATTTATAAAACAAATATTTTTTATTTTTTTATCTTCCTATTTTAAGGACATTTTTGTCATTTTTATGTCATATTTTGAATTTTATAGTAAAATAGAGTAAAATATTTTTAAAAAAAATGTATAATATTAATATTTGTAATTTTTAGGTCATTTTTTGCCATTTTTATGTAATTTTAACATATTTTTTTAGGGCATTTTTTATTGTTTTTAAGGTCATCAACTTCCGAGCCCTAGTAATAAGTAATAACTGATAATACTGATAATAGTAATTTTAATAACAGAATTATTGTCACAATTGTAGAGGTACGCCAGTACGCTATACGCCACACTATCTATGATAAAATAGATTTTAATCTTTTATAAATCGTGGCTCCTAGTTCCTGCTAATATTTATAAGTTAACAGTAAGTTTATTCTGTAAGGTCTATGATTTGAAACATACCTTTATTATATTAGTAAATTGTGCACTTTCAAAATGAAAAATCCTATCTTAGAAATGTTTTTTAAATATGACAAATTAACAAATATTGCCAAATGTGATGTTGAAAACTGCACAGCGAGCCTTAAAGGAAAACATGGATCGAATCTCGAAAAACACATTTTCGCATATCATAAAACTCAATATGTCGAACTCCAAAATGCTAAATCTAATAATAATACATCAGATACCAGTATTCAAAACTCAGCAGAAAAAGTAAGTACCTAGGTATATTATATATGAATTTTAAAAAGATGTATATATAGTATATAAACTATTAAACTAATATAACTATTAAGTATTAACTATATAATATTATAATATTATAATTATTTAATCGGCCCCTTGCTCACTTTTCTATAATAGAGGGATTATTTATTTATACTTGCGTTTTGGTCCAATTCATTTTAAAGATTTAATTAAATTTACAATTTTCCAGAGGAAAGCTGGAAACTGCAGTGGAAAACAAATGTTGATGACAAAACAGTGCATTACAATAAATATGTCTGAAAAAATATTGCTAACGGCCTGTGTAGAGTTAGTGACCATAAATGGACGGCCTTTAACCATGATGAAAGACTCTGGTTTTAGAAACATAATAGATCCAATATTAGTTGGTCTTGGATCTCAAGGTGGGAATCAATTATTATAAAATAAACAATAATAAATATTAAATATCAAATATTAAAAATATATCTAACAATAATTTCAAACTTTATTTTATTTATTTATTATTAGCAAATTGTATTAACAAACATAATATAAAAAAACACATTTCCGATACTGCTTCAAATATTATTTCAATCATCACTCAAGAGATATGAAGAATAAACTGGTATCACTAAATAAAAGTAGATGGTGTTACACGGCATAATAAATCATTTTTGGGAACAAATGTTCAATACATGCTTGAAAATACAATGGATTTACAAATTTAAACTCTTTCTATATTTGAACTTACTGAACGTTAGTTAAGTGAACTTAAAAGACACCGTAAGCCATCAATTATCATAATAAATTTCAGTTTAAATATTTTACTATAAAGTATAAACCAATTTTAAGATACCTACATAATATTATAGTATATATTATGATAAATCATAATTTTAAATTATAGGTAATAAACAATAATGTATCTAATGTTTTTATATATATTGTTTTTAATTATTGTTAAATTTAAATTTTCATAAGATTCTTGATGTCATGAGTAAATATAAACTGAAAAAGGAACAATTGTTTTCAATAACAAGCGATAACGCTCCAAATATGCTGAAAATTACAGATCTCTTAAATATAAGTACTGAAGAAGAAATAGGTACCTAACAATTTTGAATTTATTATTTACTTTTAAATTTTATATTTATTAATTAGGTATTATCAGTTTTTAAGATGATTAATTACTTTGTCTTTTTTTTGTTTTAGAAGAAACTGTTACAGATACAGGGTTAAATTTACAGATAGAAAATAGTGAAAATACAGACGATAATTTAACCAAATTTGAAAATTATACAGAAAATGCTGTTAATTCTTTACAGACAACATCTAAAATTAGATGTGCAGCTCACAGTTTGAATTTAGCTATAGAACAAGCTTTAATAACTACAAGTGTGTTCAAAATGTCTTAGCACGAGCTAGAGCGGTAAAAAATGTTAATTAATAATAAGTTTAAAATTTATTTTAATATTTACTTTATCAGTATATTTAAATGTACACCAACCATTTAATCAATCATATTTTAGGTTGTTAATAAATTACGTACACCAACTTTTGCTACACTTCTGAAAAGACAGAATAAAAAATTTGCTATTCGCAACATAGAAACTCGTTGGTCATCAGTGTACGGTATGCTTTTAAGGTTGTGTGAGCTAAAAGATTTTTGTCTTGAATTCAAAGAAACAATGCCAGAACTACAAATATCCATTCCAAATTGGAATAAAATACAAGAAATGGTACAATTCTTTATAATAAAATATTGCTAAATTTAAAACTTAATAGTATATTTAAATTTTAAATAGAGTAGGTTAAATAAAAACTTATAAGTTAAATTATATTATGTTTTGATTGATTATTATTTATTTTCTTATTATCTTTAATATTTAAATAATGCTTTTTAGGCTGATACATTGAAACCAGCTAAAATAGGACTTGTCCAATTACAAAAGGAAGATATGACATGGAGTGATTTTTTTGCCATTTGGTGGAATGTGATTGCAAAATTAAAAAAATAGAATTCAATTTTATCTTATGCATTACAAAATTCTATGGAACAAAGACTAATATTTTTATTTGCTAATCCTACATTTGCAGCAGGTAATCCTTATAAATTATTACTAGCCACCACTACTTTATCTAAAATTAATAAATGTATCAAATGCTATTGTTTACCCATGATAAATGTAAATTTTTAATTATATTAATTTAAGCAACTTATGTGAATTTAGTGACTTATTTGGATCCCAGATTTCAATGTATACTGGATGCAGCCCAAAAATCCGCAGCAAAATATAATTTGGTCAAAACTTGTGGTACAATTTTAGAGGTGGAAGCTAATGTTCAATCAAGTCAATGTGATATAGTTGAAACACCAGTGCAAAGGGACGAAAACAGTGATAATGAAATGGAAGATTCAGAATTTTTTTTACAAACCCAAAATCACAGTAATATAGAATCAGTAACTACTTCAGTGGGATGTCGCTCAATTCGTATATTGATAGAAGAGTTTGACAATGTTACAAGACTTCTGTCACTTCATCATAATCAGTGTGTTCATCAATTCTGGTTGGAAAATAAATTGCAGAGACCTGAATTGTTCAAATTAGCTCAAGTATTAATGGCTGTCCCAAGTACTCTGGTAATATTTAAAATGTAATAGTCATTTATAAATTAATAGAAACTAGAAAGTGCCTCTTATATTTTTCACTCATCAGTGATAAGTACAATTTATTATTTATTTACTTTTTTGAACAATAAAAAATAAATTGTAAATAACACAATATTATTGAATAAAGCCAATTGATACCATTGGTTAGTAACTTTTAATTTCAATTTTATATCTTACTAGAAAAAATAAAACAAATATCTGGATTTAAAACCATTTTAATGTTACCATGTACAAGTAGGTACTAAGTATAAAGTAATGATTAGTAGGCATTTAGATGTACAATTAAATATCATTTAATATTTATTATTTATTATTGAACTGTTATAGGTAACTGTTGAACGTACATTTTCTGGGCTAAAATTTATATGTAGTGATCTAAGATCATCAATATCATCAGACTTGCTCAACAAAATCGTGATTATAAGAGCAAATAAGATGGTAATGGAAATTTAGTATATATTTTAACTTTTAATGTATCTTAAAGAAAAAAAATATATAAATTATAACTTATGTAATAACTATACTACTTATACTTATACTACTTATGTAATTATGTGATATTTTATTTTGTTTTATGCTTTTTCTTACCTAGTCACAACAACATACTTAAATGGTTTCAAAAATGGTTTGTTATGTTAAATAAAATAAAATCGACTATTGAAAAAAAAATTAAATTAAAAACCGCTTTCAAAGTGGTTACCGGTAATCTTGAAGAACTAAAACCGCTTCCAAACTAATAACCGATAACCACATTTTTTAAGATCATTTTGGTAACCAGTAATCAAGTACCACCAATACTAAAAAACACGAAAACCGGTAACCCATTTTTCCAGGAGCGGTTTCAAGCCCTGCTTCAAACAGAAGAGGATTTAAAGACAGCACTTAGAGAACCAAATGAAAAAAACAGTTAAGTTGGTGAGATAGTTGAAGATGTTGAAATCAACAAAGAGCCTGATGACACTTTAGCAAAAAAGAAATTTGAAAAGTAGAAGACCTGGAGAAACTGAACATGTAGAAATAAGGAAAGTAGAAAATATAATACCAGTGCAGGCATTAAAATTTAATGAACATAAAGAAGATATCACATATTGGACTACAAAAACAAGCCAGAAAAATGAAAGAAATGTCGAGCAAGAAGAAAATGCCAATTGTAATAATTGGACAAACCGTCAAAATTAAAATTTTGGAAGTTGATCCCCGCACATTACTAACTGTGGTGTATAAGTTGTGGATGAAGATTATTATAGACTGGGTACAAAAGCAGGAATACTCTCTCGGTTATTCACTCAGAATTGAATTTTTTGACTTTATGAAAAAAAAAATTTTTATAATCAACCATAATTACAGACAATGAAATAGGTTTTAGTCAAGGAGTATCGCAACTGTCTTTGACTGGTGGACAAGACTTTATAAAGTGCGACTGGTTTGAAAAAATGTATCACAAATTGATGTAAATTCCAATCAAAAAATGTTTTGTCACTTGAGATGTCACAACAGTCAATCCGGCACAATTAAATAATTATAATAAAAATATGCACAATTAAATAATTATAATAAAAATATTTTTTGTAATATTTAGTATAATATAAATGAATATCATGTATATTAATATATACCTATATGCACAATAACGATATAATTATATAATATATAATAAATCTATTTTATATACTAGTAGACAGTAGCTAATATAACATAATACATAATTGGTTAAGTTTTCTGACTTTAACCAACACTGGTTGTTTATACTAAGATTTACAGAATCCGGTTGTAAAAATCCGAACTACAAAAATCATTTAGGGTTTAACCGAATTATTTAATATGTCCTAGATTTTACTGGTATTCATACTTTTCCGTAACATATACATTGATTATCCACAAAAACATATAACCATAAAAATATCTACTTACAAAACAATCATCACACAGAAAGCCTTTAAATATGGGGTGTTCAATCTTTGGTTTAACTGAAGGCATTCGGCAAGCCATGCAATATTTGTTTCCCTTTTTTGCTAGAAACAAAAAAAAATCGCAATAATTAATTATAATAATTCAAAATCATAAAATAATATACATTGAAGATATATAAGAATACATTTGAAATCTTCTGGTATTTTAGTAATAAAAATGTTCAGTTCTGAAATAATATAGAGATCAAATTGGCTTACAATAATAGCTGATATTTAACATTCAAATAGTTTAAAATTAAGTTTTAACTTGAATAAAAAGTATTTATATAATATATATATGAATGTTTCTTTTTTAGTTCTCCTAACTACTACTACTACTGAACTGTTTTCTAAATTGCATTAATAGATTCCTTGAGTTGGAATGTATTTAGCTTCATATCCTAACTCACAAAAAACAAAAAAAATTACATATAGAAGTTCACAAAGTGAATGCTACATAGTCCCCCTTCTTTAATTATGCAGCAATACAAAATCTAAATTTTCTTGGAATTTTTTCACATTTTTCTACTTTAAGGAGTGATTCTTGAGGAAATACAAATTTCTGTTTACAAACGAGAGGCCTAGCGTTTAGCTGTCAATATGTCAAATGGCTGGAGGTCATTCTGTTAATTTGTCAGACACCAAAAATGTTACCATGCGTCATTGGTGCGTTTACGTATGCGTGTGTGCGTCAATCGGTGAGGACCGGTTCCCAGAAATTAGCAATTATACAAACGTTATCGGGATCGCAGTGGCTTGTGATCTATTAGTAAAATAATAACATTAGGTATAGCCCGTGTTACAATGAATGTATTGATGATAAAAATAACTCGTTGTAAATTATATAATATAACTAACGTTGGTTAATAGTTTATTTAACTATGTCAGTAAGTATTATCGGAATTTGTAATTTTAATAATCTTTATTTTATTTTTTACAAGTGTTAAAATAACTACCTATAGTTTAATCCCCATATCCTCGTATCTAATACCAAATTGACAAGACATTCTTATGTCAACTATATTCAGTAGAAACAAGACATACATTTACTGATGTATCTGTATGTAGTGTAGATACTCTCATTAGTTTCTCTAAAATATCTTTCTGAAAATGTTTATGTATCAGAATCAAATTTGTAGTAGCTTTTTAGTTATTTAACTTAGTTTAGGATAAAGTCTGTGATAATGGATTAGTAAGATATGCGAGTCGTGATTTGAACATTTTAGTGATAACTATCCACTAAAGAATTCATAGTATAAACTGGAGATTTTTATTTGAAAAACAGAAGTTTGTAGCGCCACACTGACAATTTATCATTAACTTGTAACCTGCCTTAGCAATGCCAGATAATATAACTAATTATAATAAAATATTATAATAATAGATTAAACAGTTAACAAATAATGTAACTGCTAAATTCTTTTCATTGTAGTATCAGTAACAGTGGTAAGCATAAGCATAAATCTACAGTAATACCAAAATAGCACTAGTCAATTTTGGTATAATATATTATTTAAATATTAGTTAGAAATTTAGAATAAGTAACTAAATTTTAAAATTTTAATCATTACTTACATAACTCAGAAACATTAATTTTCTTTGTTTTTATTCTGCGTAGACCTTTAATATTTTTCTTTCTATTTTCCTCCATACACCTTCTAATGTTGTTATTTGCCATTATAATTTTTTGTAAGATATCATCAGGAATAATAAACTCTTCTTTTCTTCTACGTTTTACTGTTAGAAAGTTATATGTTGTAGTAAAATATTATATTGTATATATTTTAATTTAAGTAAATTCCAACTTTCAGTATATTTTGATAACATTTTAAAATTATATTATCTTCAGAAATATAAGAAAAAAATCTCCTTAGAGGACAAACAATATGTCGGTTCCATCTTGAAAAATACAGCAAAACAAATCAAGATATGATTTAGAATTTAAATCACCTCTAAAGCTTTCATTGATAGTTAAATTTTAAGGAAAGTTTTGATTACATATGTCAAAATTTCAAAATGTATTAATACCCACAACATTCTATTCTAGCTATTATTTATAAGATATATGTTAAATAGATACCTGAAAATCACCCATCCATTACCGAAAAAATAAAATAAAATCATTAGATATAATATAATAATTGATAAACATAAATATTAAGTTAATTGTAAAAATTTGTTTTGTGGTACTTACCATTCATAACAAAAGACAAATTCTTTGATGCCCAATCAATTATTCCATTTCTGGGAGCCACAAAGTTTAACTGTAAGGATAACATCTACAAATATCAATAAAAATTAGAACAGTTTTAAAAAATATATATATTAAGAGTAGTAATTACAAGCAATTACCTGAATAGCTTGCTTAACACTATTCTTGCGTGGTACGTTTAAACTTTTCATACCAATTTTTAGCTTTGATTTGAAGTCAAATATTAAATCATTTTTCAACTAAAAATTTAAAAGGTTAGGTATGTATTTTTAATTTTAAAGTTAACACTTAAATAATTATTACCTGTGACATGCTATCATCACTCAACCACCAAACACATGTTTTTCCAGGCTGTTCTTCAAAATACGCCAAATTCAATTTCCTCACCGAAAGAATGATTGCTAAATATTCATAAAAGTATACAAAAATTACAAATAATTGTATACAGGACAGGTGCCTACATAATATTGAAGTACAACACATAAATTCAACCAAGTGCTTAACATAACAAATTTATCAGCGGTCAATTGGTGACTTTAGTTGTGTAAGTTTTATTTTAAGTGAACTTACAAATTATAAAACTCTGCGAGATGACAGGGTCTTGGGATTATTAGGGGTTTTTTTTGTATTTAAATTAATAACAACTAATATATTTAATAACAGGTAAAGTCAATCAAGCATTAAAATATAATTAATGACTTAAAATGCTTTTAGTAATAGTATGGTATACATTTTTGAGAAAGACAAAAAATATAGGAGACAGAAAATAATAACTAAAATAGTACCAACATATAAGCTTTAAGTTTTTCACTAAATATCTCTAATCAAGATGAAACACATTAAATATTACTAGTAATGTGCAGTATCATTTTGGAGGGGGCAGTATTAAAAGGATATTATGAATACAAATTCTTTAAAAGTTAATTATGGTGAACACACATTAGAGAATACATGGTAAAAAAATTTTGTGAAACTTTGGGTAATAAAATTGCTTTTAATTAAAATATTAATTATTACCTATATACTTATTTGGTACCACAACAGGCAACATTTTCAATTTATGTTATACCTACACTAAAAACACTATTCTAAAGGTAATAAATATTTATTTTTCAGGTAATAGGTACGTTTAGTATCATATAGATTTAATTGTTTACTCAAAATCTCATAAACTACTAATGAAAAACTTAACCAAGGAAAATCAAACACCTGTTGGTCTGGGAGAGATGATGGGTGCCGTACAAATTATCAATTACTGGAATTCTATAGTTTCATATTAAATTATTTTTTGGCATAATAAATTTGAAAAATCAACTAATTTGGAAAATGGAAATAAAAGGTTTTCATTAAAATACCAAAGTATTGGAAACAGTATTTTAAGATTTAATTTAGGATGGTGAGAATCGTATGATGATAATCATTAGGGAATGGATTTATATGTAAATGCATATGTTTATTAAAACAAGATATTTAAGATTCAATAAAATATGTCCATGATTTAAATTATTCCTATTAAAATGTGATGATGATAGTTTTATTTTACATATTTGGTATAATTACATATTTTTACATATTTCACTAATTTTTAAAACAATTTAAACATATTTATCATTTCATTATTCATGTTTTCAAGCCCATGTTATAGTGGACAAAAACAGCCATTAATCGGTATATCATAGATATTTAGTAGTTATCGTTGTTTTAGTCGTAAACTCAATCTTATTATACCATATAATATATCTGATGTATTAGTATAGTATACATTTATATATGATTGACAATCAATGACAGGCAATAGAAATAGGTTTTTATAGTTAGTTTGGCTGATTGGCTGTAATCTTAATCGTACGTACCTACTCAAGTTTCAAAAATGCAAAAAATTAGTTAAACTATATCATTCTAAGTTTCTCGGTATGTTAATGAATTTCCAAACGAACCATTTAAAAGAGATGGTAAGTTCTACTGTCGCGTGTTTTTTGCATGTATTTAGCACATATTTAAAAAAAAATTATACTTCCATACATATGCACACAGGTATTTCTATTTTAATTACATATTAATCTGGTTCCTAATAATATTAGTAATATTCATGAATGTATTGATTAAGTATTATTAATTCAGTAATTGAGAAACTGCAATTCATGTATAGGTCTTAAGATTTAATGACTTACCAATTTAAATAATTATTTAATAAGTAGAGTATATATGAAATTTCTCAAGAATACGAGGTTTGAACATTAGATATAAAACAATGAAAGGAAGTCAAATTACTATTAAGGATTATAAAGTAAAAAGAAAAAGAAAAAATTGGTCATGATGAAACCATAAATAATAAGTTTAAACTGTCAACCAGATGCCAAATCAAAATTCCAAATACCTAAATGGCTAAATGTTTAGGGGCATATTACAATTTTAGATCGGATAATATCTGAACTTCAAAAAAATTATTTATGTGTAAAATATCATATTATTCTTTTATGATTTACAACAATAAAAATAAATGTATTTTATACATATAATACAAAGAGTAACCCATACACTATTTATTAGTTTAGCATTGTAATGTTATTACATCAAAATAAAATGTTGCTTAAATCTTATTTTTAGGGGGCCCTTATTCAAATTATTTCCCGGTACAAAAATATAAGCCAGCTGCCGCCACTGATGAAAGGGGAAGGATGAATGAAAATACTGTACAAGGTCAAATGGTGTACAATTTAGTTCTAACTTGTAATGAATTTTACTAAAAAAAATTAAGAATATTATATATATATATATATTCATTAAGTATATTTTTAAATTAAATAACGGATATTACTATTTCCAAAAAACTATACTATAAAAAAGATTATTCAATGTGATGTCCCGGGGTGTTTAGAGACTTTAAAATCTGGCAACCCTAAATATAATACTATGATAAATAAGTGAGAGAACATTTTTTTAGAACTAGTGATAGAGCCATGTGATACAGGTTAGTTTGCTTGAAATGTCATGAAATCGTCAAGGAGGGAGGAGAAAATATAACCGATTATAAGGGTCCAAATTTTTAGACCAAGGCTGTGGTAAGTTTATGATAAATAAAATTTTCTTGAGAAACCAATGCCTTAAGACTTTAGAGAACACCAAACCGCAAGTGATAACCCAGTCTTACAAGTGCATAACATGACAATTTTACACAACAGATCATGTTCAGCTCTGTTGACTTAAAAATTTCAGATAATTGACCTCTTGAAAATATAAAGGTAATAACATGATAGCGTTCTATAGCAGATTGGGAGTATATACTATACCTAACATAAATTATTAATTCTCACACTTAAAAACATAACCACGTCAAGAACCCAATATAAAATCACAGACGTTTTACAAAAATCTTATAAAAGGTCACTTGAGTTTTTAAACTAATAGAGATAAACGTAGATCGTAAATTTTCCATTTACTAATTGCGGGTTTGGCATCCTCTAAAAAAAATTATGTGTAGCGTAAATCATGAATGAATTATTAATATATATATATAATAAATAAAATAATAAAAATTAATGATACAACTGAAAATTGGTTAAGTAACCAGTATATTATAATACCCGTGAGAAATGGCTGAAGATATTTATTACCTACCATATATAATTAAATACGTTAGTAAAACTATGGAGATACATACCGCCCCACAACATAGACTTTTGAGACAATTTGGCCCAAACGACCTGGCCATGCTGCTTTTCCGTGTCGATAATCATTTTTCTGTCTACTTCAACCTGCAAAATATGGGTAATGGTCAATGGCTAGAAAGCTGTTTAAGATAAATGTTGCCGGTTGCTTTTCGGCTCATACACGTCCTCTGTTAATTACGATTCGAATGATGAAAAATCACAACTATTTTAAATTCGGTTTTAAAAAATATTTATTGCTTACCTATATAAGACGAAGGTGTAAATAGAACTGAAAACCGCTCGAGACACAAAATTGAAACGGAAGGGAGTGCAAACACTAAGAAGTAAAGTGACGACCATCCGACTAGCACGAACGTCTGTCGCCTAGCGTCGTCGACTGCTGAATGCTGATTGCGCGCTACGGCCTGACGAGTGATGAACAGAGAGCAGACACGTCATGAACCATGAGCGACGAGTAGAGGAATGACTACAGACTGCAGAGCCACAGTGGACAGTGGTAGATACTAGATGTGCATAGCGCATGAAGTGTGGAGGAACATGGCCATCCGACCGAACACAGCGCCCTTGCGGAAGAGTGAAGACTCAGTAATCAAAATTAACAATGTATTATTATTATATTATAGAATTGTTGTATACTAATAATATTGTATGATGATGTATACTACCATTACTACCCGTTATAAATTTAATCATTTAGGTCTCGGAAGTTGTTGCATTTGCATGTTTTTTTTAACAAATAAAATTTACTGCTAAGCAAGCTTGAAATTAATTTCAAGACGACACGAAAAAAATATTTTAAAGTCTCTAATGCATATTTTTGCATGATATTTAGTGGTTTCATAGTTTTTATTATTGTATTGTTTTTTTCGAATCTTTAGTTAAAATACAATTTCCCATTATTGTTAATAGGTAACTATTTAAACTATTTTGTATAAATTGTATAATATAAGAATATTTTTTAGTAAAATATTTGTGAGTATGTACAAAAATCATGAATAAGAAAAAACAAAATGTTTGCATATTTTTTAAATCATATTTGTACTATTTTGAGCCATAATATCATGCTTAGGTCGTGCATATCATGAACTTTTTAAGTTCCGAGCTCTTGGACTTAAAATTAATAATTTTAGACGGTTTAGAATTTTAGATTGTTTAGAACACACGTTTGAACAGTATGAATATCGATAACGACGATATATCCATAAGCAAGTTTTAGAGATTTTCCACCGACCTCTTGTAGTGTGGCTCGGTTGTTTCCTTTGTAAATCCCATCCCCATTATATTTTTTTATGCTATTTATAAAGTATTATTATTATTTAATATGAAAATATGTTATGTAAGAAATATCAATTCTGCGTGAATAATTTTATTCGAAATATCTACGGCGTATATTTCGGTAAAAATTATATTGTTAACATAATATAGAACATGTTACTATCTTATGAATTTATTATTTTATTTATTTCTTATCTTATTTAATTCATATACTAGCCAGTATATCATTCAATAAAATATTATATTGTATATAATTAAATAGAATAAAATAAATTTTGTATTTTTATCTATAAATTTCAATAAAATTATTCTTGTTGGTTTAAAAAGCCTAAAATTTCTAAACCAAGTTTCTTATAAATAGTTCATTCTAGTATTCTACCACTAAAAAACATAGAAAATAAATATATACAGTATATACATTTTTAAGTCGAAATGAGATATTTTAACGTGGTTTACAAAATCTTTAATATGTACTGCGGCAGAAATCCTATGGGGAACCGAGTTTTTTTTATCTTATCTTCACAAAATATGATAATGATCAGAATTCAGTGTTTGGAATTAAGTAGCAATACTGTTAGTGACATGGCATACTGCCTCGTTTAAGCGATGATACACTAACAAAGTGATATTGCACTTTTCATAGGAAAAATACACGCTTATTTAGTCACTCTAATCGCTACTTTTTACCAAATTCAGATTATGATTTTAACGAAATATTAAATAATTACTAGATATGGGCATTGTACTTGTTTAAATGTTTAATTATCAATTTACCTGATAGTTTTCTATAAATTTTTAATGAATCAAATCGAAAAGAGCTTGTGAAGAAGACACATTGTGGATGATATGTTTAAAATTAGTTTTATTTATTATGAACGATAACGATAGAGTATTTATTACGGCAAGTTCATTTATCGTTTTTGAAAATTACCTACCCATGTTCTACCTTTCTTTTTATAATACAAACTAGTTAAATTAACTGAAATTTATTTAATTTGTTGAGTACATTTTGTAATTGCATTTTATATAAAATATAAATGCTTATTGTGGCCTATTTTCAAATTATTTTAATTTTATTGCCTTCAAATCCGAACCCTAACTAAGATAAATTGATGTTTGTTAGTTAAAAAGCTTTAAAGTTTAATAGATAGTACCGTATTTGAGGGGGCTTTAAAACTTTTTTCTATTAAATGAATTTAATTTATGTTAACTAAATTATTTATAATTATTTACCATTTTTCCATAACAATATGATAACTGTCTGTGTATTGTATATTTTGAATTGTTATATGCATCATAATATTACATTTAAATTAAAAATAATACGATTATGGGAATACGAATTGTTGGCTCTGTAAAATAATAATAAACATGTCACAAACGGATTTATGGAAAGACGACGATAACTCATTGAATACTATACCCCGACCAGCTATTTTTATCCGAAATACGGCATGGTAATATCGGTGCTGTGTACACACGATTAATTCTTATTATTGCACACGACAAACTTATTTTATAATTAATATTATATTTTACCATGTACGTGCGTGCTATCCTGTAGCCTGCCCGAGACGAATATAAAAGTTATAAGTTATTGCTTATTAGTTTATTACTATTATTACAGTATAACTGTTTAATAATATACCTATCAAAAGATAAAATATATGGGTTCGTATTTTTGAATGAAATATTTAATCTTGGTTTTTATGTGCATTCGTGCTCGCCCAACAACGTACCTACCTAATTAGTAATTCTATATTATTCACTAATTTATCTTAATATTATATATTATTGTAAACGTTTTGTTGAGACTATTTTGAGTATTTTGTAATACCTACAGGCTACAGTTTAATAACATAAAAAAAAAATTTTATCGTAAATGACAATTAATGTTATATAGTAATGTACCAATGTGCCAACTCGTAAAAGCAGTAAAGCAGTTGCGATAATACAGTCACTGGCATTGGTAAAGTGTGTGATCTACCGAGTCCGCCGTGATCTACTATTAAATTGGTAATAGGTAATATGCCTTTAGTGACTAAATACACGGTGTTAATGTGCGATAAAGCTAATTGAAAAAAACGATTAGAGAAATTAAATATTTTGAAATTAAAATCTGAAAATTTCGTGAATCCCGTAGATAGGACTAACACGCAAACATAAGAAAGTTTATGGTCAATATTAAAATCTAAAATCTTAAGAAAAATACTCGGGGCTAATGAAAATCTATTACCACGCTATTTAATTGAATGTTAAATACCGTTTAATAAACTATCTGAATAATTTTTAAATAGGTACATTTTTGGAAGATATAAAAAAGTTTATGTTTCATAAGACTTTTGACTAATATACTAATAATTATATCATTTGTTTTGTAGACACAAAGAACCTTAAATATATTAGTTATTTTTTCAATTGAATTACATTTTTATCAGATAATATTAGATAACTAAATATTTATTTATAATTTTTATTTTACTTGTTTTTACTGTTTCCTCGGTAGATCACACGCTTTACCAATGTCCAGTAACTATTTTCATAAAAACAAAAACAACTCATGACGCAAATGAAGCAAGTGCTTTAATCATCTATATCGATTGCAAGATCACATTAAATAACGCTATGAATGATATTGCCAATATTGATTACTGTTTTGATCCAATGGTTAGTGATGAATTTAAGTAGAGTGAATATTATCATAAGTTTTTTGTAAAATGTCTTTTATTAACGATATTGTATTCACGTTATATAATTATGCTTTATGCATGTGAACTTACATTTGCAGATGTACTGATTATCCGATTTCCGTATAATCAAAATCGAACAACTAGGCACTGATCGTTTGAAACCCGATATTTGATAATTATTCATTCATCTCATATGATATATTCACATCACGTCATTCAGTTATTATTTGTCCAAGTTTAATTTGATTTTGTTTTGTTTATCGTGTTTAGTAAATAGCTTATTAAAATAAAAATTGTTTTCTGCTGTGTTAACCACTAGTTTTGAATTTATTACCATTTTATCTTCTATTATAGCTTTGGAATATGTAAAACGTTCCTAAGGATAAGATTTATTACACTTTATGTGTTTTAGGAAAAAAATTTTCCTAAAAAAGATAAGACAAACTGAAAATAGTGAAAATGTTTAGATTGTTTAGAATATTATAATGCATCGAGGTTCGATTGCTTGAAATCGCAATATCTTTTTTTGTATTTTTATATTTTATTTGTTATTCTCGGGTCTTAAATAAAATACACCGATTTACAATAATACGATTTTGGTAGATACTGGATTGTATCCAGTTGACCCTACTTATATTTTATCGTTTAATTAAATACAGTATGCTATTGAGTGTTGGACATCGAAAAATTCCACATTGCAGGTAACTATTAACATGTAACTTATAAAGTTATAAGTAAAAAATGACGTGGCGACGTAAAATGATTCACACCATTGTATAAAATAATTTAACACATAGCTTAAAATTTCACCAAATGTTTTAGTAATTTAATTGTCTAAGGAAAGTAATATCATAATAGTAATAATTATAGATATTAAATACTATTGTAATTTTTGAATTTTGAAGTTCAAACTATTACATTATAAATTTAAAATTACATGTTTGAAAATCTTCGTGATTTAATTAATTTGGTCAACATTTGTATATTAATGCTCATTATAAAAATGTGACAATGAATTTTTAATATATTTTTTTCTTAAATTTGCAAGAAAGACCTTAGAGGAATGTTAGTTATTTTTCTTCGTTAGATTTTCGGTAAATTATCTTGCCAATAAAAACTATCAAAATGATCAAAATGAATCTAAATGAATCTAAAATGAAACTAATCAAAATGAATCGAAAAAAAAAAACAAGTTTACGGGAGAGTCGGGAGATTACACGAATAATGTAACTAAAATAGTCACGCATAATAATATGATAAATTATTTTTATAATAGTTAATAATAATAATATGAGTATATATTTATCGGTATTTTTGTTTTCGATAAACGACCGGTCGTGGTCGGCACGTTTGGTTCGGCAATAATATTATTCTGCGTAAATGAGATACTATTAATAGTTCTGTTTTCTATAACTACTAAAATGGAATACGACTAATAGCAATAACATGTAACGATACAGCGATTCGATGATAATAATAATAACCACCAGCCAGCCAACGTTTACGAATAGACAATAACAACTCGAAATAGCTCAGACTTCGGGAATAAAATAAATATAAAATTATTACCATTACAATATTGTAACCGATAGCCAAATATAAGATGGTTGATAATAAAGATAATTTATTTTTAAAATCGTATAATATATCTACTGGAGTAAAATATAATAAGAAGTGGATAATATTGAATGGAATTTGAAACGAAGTTAATTTTTTTTTAAATAAATGCCCTCAAAATGATAAACTAATTTCAAAATCAGTTATATTCAAAGGAATAGGTGTGAACTTACCTAATTGATTTTATTTCATAAGTTTTCATCTTTAAGCTGTTAATTCCAAGATCTATATAATATGATTATACTATTATAAAGCTACTGCACTATTGTTTATATAACTGATAGTAAATTTGATATTTTTCTTGTTTCATTTATTTTATTATTATTTTTTTACACTATTGACGTAATAACTATAGTACCTACATAATATAGTTAATATGAGTAATATGACAAAATTTCAATGTTAACTTGATAGACTTGTCGTATGTTAAATGTTTATAATAATTTATAATAATTATAAATAATAATATAATTCATAGATGCACTCTACACTCTACTGCGGTAATGTTACAGTATACCTTTGCATTTTGTAATTTGTTACATGATTAAATATTTTTATTTTAAAAAATAAAAATGAAATAAAAACCAACAACATAATAAAATTGAAACATAATATATTTGACCTTATATTTGTGTGTATAAAAAAAAACATTGCACAAAATGGAAATAAAACAAAATAATATAGGTAATATACTAATATACTACGTGATTTCATACAATTAAATGATATATAAATGTATAATGTAAAATAAAAGCGATATATATGATAAAAAATTCGAAATTATCACTACTTTCATAAATGTTAATCAAATTTGATTATTTTAAATACCAAAAATACTAAATTTTAAATTTAAAAATAATGGACGTTTCTTAAAGTATAATTGTACAACTTAATCTTATTCTGTAATTTTATCAGGAACAATTTATAATAATAAGCAATCAACAGGCACCAATATTAAAAACATAAAGCCATTATATGGTTAAATCATAAATCATAACACATAAGTTTTGATAATTTATAAGTAATATTTAACAAGTATTTCGAAACTAGTAATAATTTAGAAAATATCTTATTGCTTAATATTTATAATATAATAAAATATGTTAAGTGTATAACATAAATAAATATAATAATAATATAATGAAAGATGCATTTGCAATAGTTCTAAAATGCATGAATTAAAATGTGACGTTTTAAATTGTAATGATTACCTAGTGTACTAGTGTAATATAATAATTTTTATATTACACTATTTGTATAAAATTAAAATGTATAATATAATTATATAATGAAGCCGAAAAGTGAAACTTTCAAACAAAAGCTAAATTTAATATTTTTTAATACATTTGTGAAAATTTTCGACTACGTAGCTAACGTTCATAACAATCATAATGAAGATGGTAATCGTGATATTTCTCATGAGAAATTTAATTAAAATTATATTTAATTATCTTAATTACAGATCTCTTAAAATATGTGTTACGCGTTTAATATTTAAAAATAAAAATATGCAAAAAAAAGTAAATGTATCTAGAATCACAGCAATTAGACTAGAAAAATATTATTTAAATACAAATATCATAATATATAAAAATGTAATTAAAATTAAAATACAATATATAGTAGGTTTTTGATTATCATCATAATATTTACGACTATGAGTCTACTTCATATAAACACCTATTCCGATTTAATTAAATTATGATTTTCTTAAAGTAATGTTTTAATATACTTAAATATTCAATACAAATTCACAAAAGCTAGAATTGAATGAAAATATTTTTTTGATTCTTAGTAATACTAGTTTAACGGAGCAGCTATGATGAAACTATTTTTAATATGACATTGACATATTTTGTGATTGAAATTAACAAATTATTATTAAACGATGTTATATTAAGGACGTAAATTTACATTTATATAATTATATCTCAACGCTTACTCCTAATTAGTTTTCCATATTCTCTATAATAAGTACATGACGTGTAATGTATAGAAAAAATATTGCTTTACAATTTAAGTACAGATATTAACATTTAATTACATGAATTATGAACATAAATACTATTATTAGTACACAAACTAAAAAAATACAAATACAAATACAAAATATATTAGACATTAGAATATTATAAGACATAAAAACCTTTTAGTAAATGCATTCGGTTGAACAAAATAGATAATTTAACAGGAAACCTTAAGCCAGATAAAAAATAGTTTTAATTATCTATCAAAAATATTTGAACGATTCCTAAAATTATTGAACGAATTTCATTTACATTTACATTTTAATTTAAATATATTGTGATTTATATTGTTATAATTATTATAAACGAATTTTTTTTAAAAACAATTTAAAAATATGAGTAAATTAAACACTGTATCAAAATATTATAACAATAATAACAGAAAAATAATACGTATCAAATTTAAATTAAATTGTTAATGTACTTGGTACCGAGTTCTGATGCTAGTATTATTACCTGATTGTAATTTATATTTATAAAGTACCTATAATTGATTATATAATATAAAATAAAATATTATTATTATGATATATTATTCATTAAATTAAATTCTTTGGCAAATATGTTTGGTGACTTGGTGTAAAATTAGCAAATACAAATACAATTATTTTGTATTTCTGGAACAATGAAAATGTTGGCATCTCGTAATTTTCAAATTATTACAATAATATTAAAGTTTTGCTAAATATCAAGTATGTTATGTTTGTGTACAATAATACGCCTACATCATGAACATTAGTTTTAGTTTTACTCATCGTGTATTACTGACTACTGTATGTAAAACATTTTAAAAAAAAGTACAATATATTTATAATATGTCTGTAAAATGAAATTTTTATAAACTTTATAATTTATACTACATAGTAGACACTATGTCTTAAATTTAAATGATGAATATATATAAATATAAGTTTACTTGAATTATGGTGGCCAGATATGAACATTTAAAAACATCTCATGCATCAAAAAAATGTTATGTAATAACTAATATTATATTATAATATTATGTTTCAACATTACACATTATACAATGTACAATTTAAAGAGGAAAAATTTGTCGTCGTACCTAGTTCTGTATTAATAATATAGTAACATCACATTAAATTACTTATAATACCTATTATGCATTAATGCATTAGGCCGAATCATGAAAAATATCAATTACGAAAAGAAATATTAGCTTGTGATATTATATATCATGAGAGAGTACAATTTCATGTACCTATGCTGAGCACTATTGTTGTTGAGGACACTAGAATAATGCAATAAAAAAATGCATCTGGTCAGCATAATTTTTGTAAGCTTAATGGAAGAAAACATTTTAAATTATGTTTGATTTTTGGGTTTGCAAAACGCAACAGCTTGAACAGTTAATCAGTTAAAGATAAATGGTTCTTAAAAATATTATTAGAATATATTTTCATCACATAATTATTTTGAAATTGGCGTATTTTGATTTATCCAGTCTTCTTAGAACATACGAATATATTTAATAATATTATAACATCGATAATAATTTACAAACATAGACTTAGTATAAGGTCTATGTTTACAATGAATACAATATTTATTTATAGAAACTATCGAGTGCGTTTTGGTGGGTCGAGTAAAACGAACGTCCTGCACTCCCGTCCGATCATAATCGTGTATTCGTGTTCCGATCGGTTATCGGCAGGAATTGACATGCTGCTAGTAGTTGGTACATCTAACCTACACGGGGCGATTCGAACACACGCGTTCGCGTTACCGAAGATAATAATAACGACAACAATAATAATATTCACCCAAAATAGAACACGTCCACGAATGTCGATAATCAAGCCGGGAATAAACGGACGGCCTCGGTCGAAAGCATATTACGCAAAATAGTGGCTCTTTAATAATTTTAGCGCGGTAGATCGCGTCCGAACGATAAAATTATACCAAACATTTCCAATATATTATATGATACATTCACACGAAACATTTAAAACGCTTGTAGGTGCGTCCATAATAAATATCGTGAAATATAAGAAATTGGGAGTTGTGACAGTAGCAGCGTATACAGGACTTTAGTTCGCTTAGGGTTTTACACGAATTAATAATTTACATACTACATAGTTTTTAAATAATTATAGACTATGGTTATAACAAATAATAATTAATAATTAACAAATGATTTTATATCTATATAAAAAATTACCATAAATTGATCGACTTTGTGTGATGAAATGGAGGCAAATAAGATTTTTTTGTAAAAGGAAGAAATTTCAAGGGGCTCAGAACCCTACTCCTGCGTACGTCACTGGAAATTGATGAAAACGTGATTGAAATGCTGGCGTGTAGTCGTAGCGTGATTGCGTTCAAATTGCCCTTTCCGGTATGACATAAAATAAAAAAACATGAATATAAAAAAAAGTAAGTGATACCCGCATGTGTTGTCTTCGTCCTACAGATGCGTAACATGGCAAATTTTACGCTCAGCAGTTCACATTTAGCTCCGCGTTAGTTTGAAATTTTTAGTGAACTCGAGTTATGAGTAATTTTAAGATACACAAACAATTTACAATTTTAAAGAGTAATACTAATAACTCGTTTTTAAATTTAAGTATGATAAAAGGCTTATGAGAATGAACATATTATGATTATTTTTCCTTTTACATTTTATAAGAAGTCAATTCACTTCAATTCTCAACTAACGGAGCTAAAGTGATTTGAATATCTGATGATTATAAAATTTGCTAGTTATGCACTTCTTAGACGGAAACAACGCACAGTCCTCTTTAAACAATAACAAATAATGTAATTTGCTTTTAATGCGTTTTACCCAGTCCTACCAAAACGCATAACGCTTACATTTTATGATCTATATTAACAATAAAAAAAATGTCAAATTTATAAGATATTATGTTAAATTTACTATATCTAACTATCTAAGAGTAATAAATAAGTAGTACCATAGGCATGCGCACGGGGAAGGGGGATAGGCTAAAGCCCTTCCTGCGGCCACTGGCTTTTTCTTTAAGAAATGCATAGATATCTGATATGTATACTACAGCAGGTTATTTTTATATTGGATTAAATAAATGGATACTTTATACAATTTAAAATTTAATATTTAACTATACTAGTAGTCATTAGTACAAGAATCTTTGATAATTTGTTCAGACCTTTTTAATGATTTAATGTGCGCCTCCCCTGCGGATAAAGTCTGTGCACGCCTACGGTGATACTCATTGCGCACAGTACACAATTTTATACCTGTAAACTGACAACTCGTTTGCGTACATCGAAAAACGTGAAAACCCGGTTAATACTAATTTTGACCTGAAAATGACTACTCGTTTGCGTACAGTTATTAAATTAGACTTATATTGTTACGTGTGAACAAATTTCGATAAGATACACGTAATTGATTAACTAGTGTGTGGTTCTAAAGAAGTATTACATTAAAATTAATAAAATAGTAAATACAAACATAACATTGAAAAAACATGACAAATTTAATTTAAACTAAATTAACAAAAAAAAAGACATTTTTTAATCACGCCCGTTGTAAACAGACAGTCCTAAGCCTGTAAAAGTGAGAAGGAAAATGTTTGAAAACAATCTTAAACATTATTTTTGTTAAGGGTTTTAGTAGACTTTTACTATACTTTATGTACGCAAACGAGTCCTACGTTTTGGGTCATTTATCACGGGTATTAAAAACTCGTGTGCGCAATCGAGTTATACATTTGTACGCAAACGAGTCGCAAAAAAGGATAAATGTGCGCAAACGGGTATCGCCCCACGCCTATGGTAATTAATAATATTACTAATTAGTAACACTAATAGCTAGTATAATGAGACAAATGTCGTGATAAATTCATGCATAATATAAGGATGTACATCTACATTCAATAATAGGTAGTTCTTAGACGTTAATCATAAAAAGTTCGGTAAGTTATAAATTTCAACATCTCGACAGCATTGTACATATTATTATTTCCAAACTTTTGATTCAAATGATTTAGAATTTTTAACATCATTCACTGGGTGTATAGCAGATGACAAACAATTGTGTTTCGAGTCATTAATTATTTCTTCAATATCTTCTTTCCTAAAAAATAAATGATATTAGTAACTGTTTTAGATATATTATCGAATATCAATGAAAGTTAACATTATAATATACATGATACATATTACGATGACTAGAGAAGTGAAGTGGTAAATATAAAGGATACCCATTACCCACTACCTCAGCCTAAAAATGTATAGTACATTATTACACCACAACTTATTAGCCTCGTCTAAGCATTTAAAATAATATTCGTCATTAATAAATAAACACATTAAGTATTTACTAAAGTATTTGGTAGATTAACTAAATTATTGAAGAAAATGTCAGATGTAACTTTTAATTTATATTTTAATACCGGTGATCCGTAAAATTGGTGTTAATAGGTTAATAGGTCAAGATCGTATCTTAAATATTTTTCTAATTAATTTATAGTTACTTTTGAGGTAACTTGTGTACAATTTTCAAACTTTTTGGTCCTACGAATGTTTTTTATGAACATTTAAAAACAAAAAATAAAAACTGTTTCATGCCTATAAAGTATAAATAGTGCAAAAAGAGTTTTTATATTTAAAAAATATAGGCTTTTTATTATGTTTTAATTTTAAAGCGAGTAATGAATATTTTAAAATTGTAAATAATTTTTATATCTAAAAATACTCATAACTCGGCTTAAAATTAAAATATAATAAAAAGCCTATGAGATGCACTCGGTAATAATCTTGCCTTTAATTTTTATAATAAGTCAATTCACTCTAAATTTTAAAATAACGGAGATAAACGTGATCTGCTGAGCGTAAAATTTGCTATGCTACGCACTTGTACGACGAAGACAACACATGCGGGTGTGGCGTCCTCTTAATGACGTACAAAAGTTAGGAAATCGTAGAATTAAAATTTGGTGAAAATTTCAATTATCTATGGTTATTCGTTTTTGAATGACCAGACGAGAAATTCGTTCGATGAGAATTCATTAAATTTTGAATGAATATCGTATGTTTAAAATATTTGTGCTCAAACGCTGATAAAAAATTAATTTAAGCTTGCAGTAAACTTTTCCTTTCATAAAAAGCAATCTTAACTTAAAAGGAATCTTAAATTTTCAAATTTTAGATATAAATAAAAATTATATTGTGAAATTCCAACTCAAAATTATTTTTAAATGTTCAGAAGTTTGTACAAAATTATGATATATTTACGCTCAATTCTTTTTTAAATTTTAATATTGATGATAATTTAATAAAAATAGTTAACTTTAGATTTATAGTTCTTACTCCTATAAAATACAAATAGTTCAAAAATCGAGTCAAATATTTTTTAAATTTCATCATCTATGGAAAATTGTCATATAAACATCTGGTGAAAATCATATAAATGAAAATTTAAGTATCTATATGATTTGTCATAATTTTTATTTACGCCAAAAACAAAATCAATTTTACGTAAAATTGTGCTTCATTTTTTGTTTGATTTTCCCAATGCTTACTAAAATAGTAAAATCACTAGGAATTTTCATCTCTCGAATTCTACAACTAGATTAATTTTTCACTAGAAAAGATACTAAAATTTAAAATTATTATTTTCACTACTCATTGTGTAGTGTGTATAGCATACATATATAAAAAAAAAAACACATAAAATACATTAAAGCTATAAGAATATAAGATATAAGGAGTAACAATATAGTATAAGTGTATAACTAGTATAAGATCTTAGACTTCCGCGATTTTTATAACAAAAAGATACAAATAAAGACATTAATTTAATGAATAATGACTGTTAACTGTTTAAATTAATACATAAATAAATGAATTATAAGATTATTTGTAATAAAAATTCAAAAATTACCCGGCGTGTGTGAGAAATAAATTAAACAATTTTTGCGGCAAACAATTTTTTGTAGTTTCTGGAGTCAAATACATTAAAGTATCATAGTTGTATTTCGATAAAAACCTTTCCAATAATTGAAGTATTTCCATTGCTTTTTTGTTTGATAATGAAGATTTAGAAACCTATAAAATATAAAATATATATTAAGTAATTTGTATTTCAAATATTTCAATTCAGTTACTTTTCAAACATATTTTGATACTAATTTATCAATTTATTACAAGCTGATCAGTTGTAGTAGACTAAGTGATGGATAATCACAAACATATTAGAAATAAATAATAATATTAACATAATTAGCAGAAGAATTGCTATGCATTTTACATTTATTATTGTATGATTTAACTTATAAATGAAAAACTCACCACATTTTCATTTAAAAATTGTATAATCTATACATCTATCCAGTGCTTAAATTGGAAAAATAAAAAAGGTAACTTAAAAGAATTGGAATTACTTAAAATTATTGATTTACATTCCATAGCTGTTAGGCAGTAGCATAATAATAAGCTGAATAATTCATAAACTGTTATTTGAGTATCTCATTCAATACAATTCTATGAAATGAAAATTACAAAATGATGGAAGTATGTATTACTTTAATCAAAAATAAAGTATCTCATCTATGGAAGATAGCCAATGAAAATTATTAGTATGGGTTGAGGACTGCGTATAAATGTAACATTACTTTATATATTATAATATTATTCTATATAAGCTGAAATCAAATACAATAAATTGAATTAAAAGCTTCATTTAACTGTAGTGGTAAACTAATATTCTAATAGTTTTAACAGTAGGGTGTTAATTGGAATTATTTTATGTACAAATTGTTTGTTAATGTATTATTGTTATAACACTTATAATTTATAGTTAGAGCACAGAGTTGTATGCAATTTTATATTTTTTCTTCACATTTTTGGATTTTTCATCAGTAATATGGCTGCCTGTGGGCAAAGGGGGCATTGCACCCAGGCGCTACAACTTGATAAAATCAAAGGGCACCTCAAGCTTGAGAAACCGCTGTTGATGAATCCTCAACTTATATATTATGCCTCCGGGCACTAAAAATCTTAACACGGCCCTGAACTAGATTCACTTTCCTACTAGAAAAGATGATAATGAAATAGAAAATCGAAACATTTTACTACCTCAGAAAGTCATTATTAAATTAAATTTTTCATCGCTTCACTCAGAAAATATAATATTTACAAAAATGTTACAAAAATGTTAACAATTTTAAAATAAAATATAAATTAACTCATGTATACTTATACAAAATCACAATATAACAAACAACATAAACAAACAGTTAGATATAATCAAATAATTAATAACCCAAGTAAATTGGCCCAGAGTATTAATACGAGAAACGGCCCACCAGAAACTTTTCTGGTATCTTGGTAGGCCAAACCGCCGCTGTACATAATAACTTATAAAACAAATTATTTTATTTAATATACTAAATAACTAACCTCAATTTTTAAAGGAACACTGAGGTTCTTTGAAGCTTTTATTAAAAACATCAATACAAGATTACTTGATGGATCGTCAAAATTTTTCTCCAAAGCACATTTTTTTAATAAAGCAGAAATGTAAGTCAAGTATAAAGCAAATGTTTGCCGAGCCTGTAGATTACTGAAATGTAAGCAAAGAAAGGTAGAAAATTTACGGTAGGTAATAGCTAATATGAAATTGAAATATACAATTTTAACAAGAGCTAACAAATTTAGCATTATTATGAGGAAATATTCAGTAAAGCAAATTAAATCAGAGTGATCATTTATAAGCATCATAATATAACACTAGAGTGGCATGCCTTAGGTGGGAGGGGGGCTAAAGAAGGTTCAGTCTTCCTCCTATTGGCCGTGTTATGGTATTAATCTTATATAATATAAAGCAAAAAACAAACAATGATACTCCTGAAAACGGCCTTAAAGAAACATTCTGTACGATTACGGGATATAGTAATTAGTAATTACGACCTAGTAATCAGTATATCAAATTCAGATTTACTATGTTTAGCCTCCTTCGGCTCCCCCTTCTCATTGAAAAATTCTGAGTATGCTACTGATAAAATATCGGTTATTTTAAATTCAGATAATCTATTTATTTATTTATTTTTATTAAATATATAATATATTAATTGTAAATTATGTAATTATTATTATTTATAGTTTCTAAATAATTAACCCATATTTTTTTATTTAAAATGTTAGTATAGAATAAGTGTATTTAAATTTTGTTAAAAATAGTATACTGCACTGAAAAACATACCTAAAGCAAATATAATTTTCCTACAACTATTTTTATTTTAATAAATTAGTGTAGTTTTAGGACATACGAGTACAGTAAGAACTAATAATAAATAATACCTTAAATATAAGGTGATTCTTTTCATTCATTATCTTATATTTACATAATTTGAGATCATTACAATATACAATTTTTGAACATTAAAGTTTTTAGTTTTTCTATATTTATTATTTATAAATTAATCCACATACAATGTACTTAAAAGGGATAAAACTTATATGCTCTTAAAAATTAAGAAAAGTGCTTTTCAAAATATGATAATATTATGATAAATGATCATACATACTATATATTATATTATTATTAGTGAATAGTAATATTAATATGTAAATATAATACAAATTGATATGTAATTATATAATTACTTATAGACTACAGAATGTGCCCATGGGCGGATAGGCCTATCGGGCAACCGGGCATTTCTCGGTAGGCCCCCCTTCATATTTCGGTAATGGGGCCCTTTAATATCATATATTATTAAATTCTTTTTCATGTGGGGCCCCTTTTTAAAATTTTCCGGTAGGCCAAAAAAAGCCTATCCGCCCATGAATGTGCCTATCTATTATAATAAAATGATCACTCTGTATTTATATAATAAAATTAAATATAATGATTAATAAGTAGCATATTATAACTAATTGTTAATTCATTAGTATAACATGTGCATATTGTTCAAATATAATCAATACAATTTATAGAATAATATGTTTTGTTTAAATGTTTACCTGAATACATATCCATCATTTAAATATTTTACAATTGCTTTTTTTAACTTTAACATATCAGTTGTTTGATCCCCATCTTTACTATCTGAAATATTAATGTTATTTTAATTTACTTTTTTAACTCACTGGTAAGTGATATTATAACTAATTGTATATTGTTATAACCATTCAAGCTGCTCCGCTTAAAATCTTTTAAAGACCTTTCATAGCGATCTTGTCTACTAATATCCATATAAAACGAAGAGTTTTCACTGAATAAATGATCATTCAAAAAATAATTATAATTCCTTATTAGTTTTACATAAAATGGTGGTATAGTGGATCCCCTAGGAATGCCATTGATATTATCTATGAACAAAAAATTAAATAGTTTGGGATGGCATTTATTTCAGTAAAATATAACAATCATACCTAGGTAAGAGGAATATTTTTTCCATGATAGGTATGTGGGAAAAATTCGTATGAACCCTCTGCTCCTTTGATTTTGATCAATTGTGTTTTTCAATAATCGTTTTTCATCACTACTAAGACTATAAGTATTAATATTTGAATTTCTGTTCCTTGGAATATCAGATTTTGGTCTTCGAACATTTCTACAAAAATCATCGTTACATTACATAATAGCAAATATTTATAATTAAAAACCAAGGAACTTAAATATTACCTGTTAAAATTGAAGACAGTAGGATCAACAATTGGTATTCCAATTAAAGTAAATAAATCACATAGCATTGAACTCTTTATACGAGAATCAAGTCCAGAATCTATTCCTAATGATGGAGATAGGTTAACTTCAAGTAACCATGGTTTTAACTTATCGTCCACCAAAATATCAAACCCGTATAATTCTATAATAATATTAGAAGAGAATGTAAAAAGTAAGTCAATTACAATGTAAAATAGGAAATCTATTTAGAGGAGAATATAGACTAAATTAATTTCAACCAATAATTTTTTGATCCACCATACACAATGTCTTATGATGACATCATGAATCATGATTAGGTATTAATTATTATTATATTACTCAACACATTTTTACAAGCCTCCCATCAATACTCTAAAAACTATCATAACTAATTGAATAGCTAAGGCAGTTTATAAATTATACATAGTTAAGAATAGAGACATTCTTTATAGATTTACTTTGAAAAATAAACCATAGGTAAACTCATATTTTTATCCTCAGTTAAGCAACTAAAAATACTTAAATAATAAAAACCGTGGTTCTCAAAACAAAAATGTAAAATATTAACAATTTGAAAAAACATAATAACAAAAACAACACAAGTAATATATATTATATATTATACAGGTAGGTACTAAAATATATATAATATACAATATTTATTATACAAATTCCCAATATCGTAACCGGAGTTGCTTTGTATAGTGGGAGGTGGCTGGTGGGCTAAATCCTACTAAAAAAATCTCCATAAAACTTTCCTTCACTTCCACTTTTTATTAAATCATTGTTTTAATATAATATTATGATATAGGCTAAAATAAATACTGTCAATATGGGTCCCTGCCTCTACAATGTCTTCATGTACCTACATCAATAGGTAAACAACTCTGACTTTAACGAGTTAAAAATTCAGAATTTTATTTTAGCCCCTCAGTTTTTAGTCAGTTCTAGAATCATTATCAGCCATAAAAAAAATGAATTACCAAAACAGTTTTGATTGTGAGGTACAAAGCAATTTATTGCTGGTAACATTTGTGCAGTTGCACTCATTATTGTTTTAATTACAATGTCTTCAATCTCAGTCATTAAAGTTTCAGTATTAATTAGATACTCTTCTCTAAGATGGTTCAAAAGAGCGCTCATAGACCACTTATGGCCAACATTTTCTCGTTCAGGATCCGAGTTCCTAAATCATAATAGTTAGTAAAAGTAGATACCTTATGATATAATATTATTATTAAAATAATTACTTAATAGTGTTATGTGATTCTTTTAAAGATAAACCCTCATTTTCTCGAAAAGTGTTGTTTTAGAATTTTAGCGGAGAACTTATCTAGTATTTAGTATAGTAAGCACAGGTGGAAATTTTTTTTATTACAAATAAACAATCTATACAAGTATGTACAATTAAGCTTATGTGCTAAGAGAAGACAGGACGTGAGAAATTGATTAAAAAGCCGCATATAGGCAACACCTAGCATGAATTATTATTTATTTATATATATATTATATAATTTAATTTAATTTAATTTTCGTGGAATTTATAGGTTGAATCACGCCCGTCCAATGGGGAATTTCATTTTTTCTTAGATTAAGGCAACCTTTTAAACTGAATAGAATTATTATTTACGCTGACTCCGGAATCCGGATTTACATAATACGTATGCATATTAGAGGTGAGACTTGGTGGGTGTACATTTAAATGAATTATGAATTAATTAAAATAGTTCATCCAGTTCGTGTAATATTGTGATAACTGTTTAATATTGGAAACGTTTAGTAGATTTTCATGGACGGATAAAACAACTTTGAAGTCAGTAGGTGCTGATCAACGACAAATGACAATAATAGATAATAATAATATACTATTTCGGAATACGCGCCGTAATATTTTGTTCTGCATCGTTTTCGGTCGGATTCAATATTCATTGTTTTATATTTGAGTGGTTTTGATCCAACACATATTCCCATCAGAATGCCATGACGAAAAATCTTAATAATTTTACACATTTTTAAATGAGAATGTCCAATGGACTATTATACCGGAACGGCCGAGGCGGTGACGAAAAACGCTGCGTTTATATTATATTAACGTAAAATTACATATTATATTTAGGAGGCGGACTGGCGGAATACGTCGTCGGAGCCCCACACAGAAAGCTGATGTACGCGTGCAAAATAATTATACGCCGTGTATTTTAATATTTATAATTTGTATACTATTATTTTATACTATAATTTATAATTTCAGTTCTCATCCATATCTCGCACTTATCGATGGCTATTTTTAATTTACTTGTTTGTAGTGTTTGTCATCCGTTGATCTTTTCATAACTATCATAATAAATTATTCATATAATGCACATTGAGTATACTTAAATTGACTAGAGGTTACAAGGAAAAGAACAACGTCCTTTTTAAATTTAATTATAATATACGGTTTTTCGTTATTATTATAATTTGTTTACCCGCCTATGGTTTATCTACGCAATACGCTTCATCACCGTTAACTTACTATTGCGACTTATTATTACTTAAAATGTTGATAAATGTATAATATTATTTTGAACTTTAACGATTGTTTAATCGTTTAATGTGAATTTAAAAATAAAATATGTTGTCAAAAAAAAAAAAGGAGCGACATAAATCTAAAATGGTAAAAATAGCTAATAATTGAATTTTTTGTTATAAAATGTTGATTTGTTATGTTTTCAAAATATTTCCAAAAACTAAGAAAATGAGATTTTACTTTCGAACAAATCACCTTGAATAATATAATGTATAATAGATTAATACTGTAAATCATAATATACAAATTACAATTTATATTTTACATTAGAGTTAAAATGTGTAACATTTAATTTGACTAATAATAATTTATTATTGTCCACCAAAACACCATTACGTCGTAGTCGTCGTACCCACATGTGTTGAAAATAATATATCTGAGTTCGGTAAATTTGTGGTTAATATTAGATCAAATTAACTTATGGCTTATGAGTTATGACTTAGACGTAATTACCGAATTTATAGGGAAAATATTGACTTTAGTCATGTGCAGTCGTGTGGAAGGTTTATTTAATGTACCTCTATTTATTTTGAGCTGGTATTCCGCGAATATTTGTCAATCGTCGTAATAATTTATTGTATTTTGTATGGGAAGCATATTGTTTATTTTTACTTGCCGAGTGACTCGTGGTTTATTTAATTATATCAAATCAAAGAAATTAAACGAGGTATACGAGTGGCGTAGGATTCTGAGATAATATAAAATATACTTGACAATCCCTAATTATGATTTATGATGTCGCCGGAGTTGCATCCTAGCTACACGAGTCGTGGCTTTCAACGAGAGTGACAAAGACACATGCAGACACGACGTCCTCTCAACAACAAAACATAAAATAATTAATTTGAACCTTAAAATTAAAAGGAGCAATAATGCTCTTGATAAAAATATTTAATACAGCAAGTGACTTACCTAATATAGCTTGGACTGCTTTTGTTGACACTATAGTTGCAAAGATGCATTCGTCGATTATTAATTCGACTTCTATCACATACATATTTAACAGTTGCAAATCTAACTAAACCTTCTTCGTACAGGTATACAACGAGTGGATTGAATGATGTAACTAATACGTACAAACGTAAATCCCACTTATATCCATTCACCAACAGCGGATTGTCAATATACTTGGCAACAACGACATTTTCCTTCAACACCGATTGAGTGTCCTTAAATGACTGCGAACAGTATCAAAATATTATTATTTAGGCGTGTAATAACAAAACTAATAAAACAGCAACGGTTTTTATAAATTACATAATCAATTATTGTTATTCCTCTTCCGCGAGATAAATCGAAAGGCTTTACAATCCATAAACCTCGATGTCGATATTGGTTCGAAATAAATCTATTGTAATCTTTCGGCATGATGTATGTTTCAGGAACAAAAGAGAACTTTTTAATTCCATTGCGATGGCTCATAGTCTCGATATTTTTGTACAATTTATCTTTTCGAGTCAATTCACACGATCTAATAGAAATATTTTTGAATTATAATATTAATTCAGTATAGATTAGAATTTTGATTAATTCAATTATAGTTAAAAACACATTTTATTGTTTTACAGTATGAATATTATTTTATTTAAATGCGTGATATTCGCATTTGTTGTATCCGTCTTACAAGTGCGTAACATGGCAAAAACTGTTTCGCGCGGGAAAGCACCGAAAAGTCTACAGTTATAACTAAGAAACCCAATTTTCACCGTGAAAAAGGAGAATTTCAATCATGTCACAGCGTTTTTAATTTTCCGATAAGACCGATTTATTAAAAGTTATTGAAGTTTGAAAAACTTAAAAATATCAGATTTTTAAAAGTATTATAACTTTTTTCTTATTAAAGATATCAAACAAAAATAAAAACGCTACGACACAGAAAATATTATCTTCTATATTTTGTTAACTTTTGGTGTACTTGAGGAACAGACAGAGTGGTTACATCCTGTGCTAAACAGTTTTTGCAATCTTACGCATTTGTAAGACGGAGACAAAACATGCGTGGTACTCTTAATAGTAAAATCTTGTTATGCGGTATTTAATGGACATTGTACATGTATTATTATAATTCAATTAATTATTTAATATTATTTATATTATATTATTTATTTTTTATTATTATTTATTACACACTTTGCACTATGCATAGCCATTTTGAAAATGAACTCGCCAGCTATAACTTACTATTGGCCGGCTAAACTGCGACAGGAACAATATTGTCAACATTAAATTTATATTAAATACTATAATACTATATTATAGAGCGTAACTGTAACATAATATTATTACCTACATAAATACAATTAATATGCGTAATATAATTTGTGAAGGTTGTATGATATTCGAAAATCAAAAAATAAACGTTGGAGTCCGACTGGTAGCCGATTATATAAATAAAATTATGAAAACTGGTGTTTTATATTTAATTTTAATAGCCATTATGATCACAATTAAACAATTAAAATAAGTTTTGATTTCAAAAATATCTCAGAAATTTATAAAATTATAATTATAAAATATTTATTAACCTTACAGTTCCTTCCCCTACAGTTCCCCAGGCTAATGACCTCAGTTGTCGAAGCCCTAACCATAAAAAAAAAAAATATATTTATTATTATTATCGAAATTACATTAAAGCATTGTGAACTCGCAGTATATTATTCACTTTATAATTATGCAGTAAACATTTATAATTTCAAAAAAATATGATGCGACTATATAGTTTTTAATTATTACATGAATAATTATTAAGCAACCTGTGTTAATTTTCCATTTTTGTAGACATTTATGGATAAAAAAATTTCAAGCATCTATGAATAGCTCAAAAGAAGTCAAAATATAATTCTTACGCCTAGAATTATTGTTTTATATATACGCTAATAGTTAAGCAAACTATGTATAATATAGAATATTAGAACATACTATATAATATGGGACATGGGTACAACTAACTATAAACATTAACTTGTTTTAAAGTGAAATTTTGACATAAGGTCACTTAGTTTATATTTAAGAAAGCAGTTATTCACTTGTTCTAGTTCAATTTCAATTTTCAACATTATTTTATGAAGGTGAACCAATTTTTGATTATTTAATTATGTAACATAAATTCATAAAAACATGACTATAGTAAACGATTCTTATCGAACCGAAAAGATTTCATTTTTCCCTCTAAATTTCATTTTATTCTAATTTGTTATCATAAATAAAATATAATTTGATTATTAATGTCTTTGTAGTAAAATTAATAGTTACCTAGGGAAGTGATTGATGCGTTGATAGGACCTCAATGAACTGATGACTTTTGTATTAACATGGTTATTTGACCATAATAAATTGAAGTCATTTGAATCAGAATTTACCTGTTATACAAAAAAAAGTTATAAAGTAAATATATATTATGTTCTAAACTTAAAATGTTTTCATTTTATTTTTCTTAATGATTTTGATTCTGTACTACTTTATAAGTACAGAGTATTAAACTAATTAAGTGATAATCATTAATTATATAATAAACGTTGATAGTAAAATAATTGTATTCAATATGTTAAGAGGATTTCAGCTCAATGTTTGTTTAGAGTTTTTCACAAGTCTTCTTAAGATTGACTTCTTTTTAAGTTAGCATAAAAAATATTTAAAATCCTCTTGATTGTATTGTAAAAGATGTAAATTTAAAAATGTAATAATATACAATTTTGGAAAATTTCGAACAAAATAATGTATACATTAAAAATGACTAACACAATATAAAGATAAGTTACACGCTTATACAATTTCACATTTTTGTACACATTACTAATAAGTATAATAATAATAATATAATTATGTAGTATAATATACCACACTTCGACATGTAGGTACTGGTGCTATGACTAATACAGTAAATACGTATTTCACTCACACAGTCACATGTATTCTATTCTTATAAACATAAATGATTTCAGTTCCGAAACTGGAAAATCCATAAAATGATAATTTTATTTCACTCGGTGACTAGTGAGACAGTGAATACCAATGAAAATTATATTATTATCGAAGACAATTGAATATTATTGCTATGTTATACTATACTATACTTACGAGCTACGACACGCAAACAATAAACCATAAATGCTAAATTATATCAAATAGTGATAAATAATAATAAATAATAATAATAAAAACAAGTTGACCGTGTCAACAAAGGCGGCTTTGTTGGGATTTAGAATGAATTTAAAATTCTAAATATAGAGTATGTAGACTTATTTTAATTTAAAAGGCAACATTACTAGGTCCATGTGTATTGACTATAATATTATAATATAATTGTTTATTTTATTTATCTGTTTTCGAGACCGCTCATTTTGTTTGTTGAAAGACAACAATGTAATGAACATTATTGAATTATCACTTATCGTAATATCGTATGATAATTTCCTTTATTTAAATCGAGATAAATATTTATTTTGTTTCATGTATAATTCATTTTAAATTGGATTTGTTTGAACTTTATTCTTTAGATATCTACGTCAATAGATTGATTTTTCGTTATTTTTATGTACCATTTTATCCGAAGTAAAATAGAATTACGATTCGCAGGGCCTAATATATTTATTATATTATTGACAACTATAATTGTTGAATTTGTTACTTGTTACGTGCAACATACTTTTTATAAGAGTAGTGGTAATACGTACAACCTGTGGTACAACAATCATGAACTTGAATTAGACATAGGTTCAACAGACATTAGTATTAGTCAATAAGGTGGTCCCGTGATATGTCTGTGCGTCGAATTCGTAAATAACTCGGTAGTTTCTTTTAATTTGTTCGAAGTCAGGAAGATAAATAAAATCAGTATTAACATTTTGTATTGTTGAATCAGAATCAATACATGACGGTGATTTCATTAGTAAGTTAACATTATATTAAATACGATTAAAAAAAAATATATACATACCTAATTTTTAATTATAATAACTATTATTATTAATTAATTCAAATACAAATAATTACGATTAATTGCCATGTTTAAGTTTTAAAAATGAATACAGACTTAAAGCCAATGTACGTGTTATAGATGTGATGTAAAAAAGTAATAATACCTACCTATTTAAATTTAACTAGTTTATTTTTAATTATAATAAAACAGTATAATAATAATTGTAAAAAATATCTTTTAATTAGATAGCGTACGCTTGCTTGAATTATTATGTATGTTTATAGGGTATCACTGCTTAATTTATAAAGTATTAGAACATTTAAAACTTTCTTGACATATAATTTAGAAATTTGGTTGTATTGAGGTGTGTCAAACTGTCAGGGGTATGGTCTAGTATTGATCTTGATTTGGGTAGTAATTGGTAAGTACTTAGCACTTAGCGGAGAGTATAATATCAGAATAATCAATTTATTCACAATAAGTAATAATATTAATAATAAGTCCGAAAGCAACGTAGTCGAATTGAGCAAAACACCGGGTGCATCTTATAAGGGGTTAATTAACAACATCAGCTACTACCTGGATAATTAATACACGTTTGATTATTGTTCCATAATATCGAATAACATGTAGTTTAATATCAAAGATACAAAAATTCAAAATAAAATATCACCAGTATTCGCCAGTTCATATTAATATATTATTATAGTAATAACTAATAAGAATGTACTCTATACGAAAATGAACAATTAATGTAGTACCTATCCAAGTAGTTATATACCTAAGATAAAATTATATTTACCGCGTATTATTGTGTTAACAAAATACATTTTTATATTTATTTTTTATGGTTTTTACAATAAATATCAAATCTAGTTAAATTGAATATTTAATAATTACAATTTAAATTCCAATATTTTTTTTATAAATATTTATGATAATTGCATCAACAAAATGACATGTTAATTTACTCCGATTATATAACTAAATAAATATGCATTAAATAATACAGAAATTTTAAAACAAATAAAATATAACACGTGTTTTAAATTCGAAATAAACTAAAATTATACCAAACCTACGATATAAAAATGAAACAATTTATCGCAGTTAAAGGTACTGCAAGTAACACGTATGAAACATATTTTAAAAAATATTTAATACATTATAAATAATTTCTAGTGATAAAAACAAAATGCGATTGCAATAAATTCTTTTCAAAATTATCATTACATTGTATAAACTGTATTAGGAACATCAATATTATATAATTATAAATTATATAGTACCTATTAAATATAAACACAAAAAAAAAAAATACAAAAACAAAATTATATAGATTTTAGATTTTGTTTTTTTTATTCATTATTCATCATTTTTCGAAGCAGTAAAAATTGTCATGCATTTTATTATGTTCACTGGAAAATGAATAGTACCTTATAGAGATAATTAAATAATTACAATGATTTGAAAACTAAAAATATACTTTTAACTGAATTCTGATTTTTTTTCATCTGCTATGTACTTTTAATATGAATCAATTTTTATGTAAAGGATTTATAATTTTTTTATAGTGTAGAGACATTGACCACATAACCAGAGTCCTTGTATTTTCAAACTTGAACTTGTCTGTAATTTGTGTGGTTTAACATGTAGTTTTTATAAAAATGATGCAAAATTACGGAAGTTAATATTTTTAACAAAATAATAATAATAATTTATTATAAATGTCTTTATTTTAGTCTACTTACATTAGTAATTTATTAGATATATATGTTCATTATTGGTTATGAATTAGTGTAACCATTTTTAATCATATAAAATATATAAGTCACATATATTAAATTTAAATGGGTTTATCATAATTTGTGTTATTGTATTTGACAAAATTACAAATTATATATAATCATGATATATATATATATATATATATTTATATAGCATGATCTAACAACTTGTAAATATAATTGTTAAACAAATTTTGATGGTAAAACGTTTATTTAACCTAAGTAGTTAATTTTTTACAACTCTTTAAAATATTTATTTTTTTGGGAATTTCAGGTCATAAGTATAAAGTTTTCTAACTACTAACTAGTATACATTTTTGTTTTTATTTTTAGGTTTTTCTTTCTGCTACATACTGTATATATTTTCTTTAAATTTTTACGTTTTGCCAGGGCCGTACGATGGACATTAGTCAACAAACCAGTTATGAAACTTGTACCTTTATCAAATACAAACAACTGAACTAATTCAATAGTAATAAACTAATAAATTACTATCGAATATTTAATATACCACTATACCAGTTTTAAATATGCATTTTAAATTTAAATTTAACCATATAAATATTTAAAATTAATTATTTACTCAAAGGTTCATACTATGATTATAAAACCATGCACTAAATCATATTACAATCAGTTATTCATATTATTAAATGGCTGTTGCATGCTGCGTAAAGTGCATCAATGAGTAGTTTGGGTATAAGAAAATATGAAAATAAGAATATTACAATAGTTACATTTACAAATTATATACAATATACAATATAATAAAAAAACCTTGACTTTCGTGTTCGTGTTGATACTCTATATCGCATTGTTGTTGATAGCAGTATTAATCGTATTATTAAGTAATAAGATAAGATGGCTGATAAGTGTCTATAAAAGTATAAAAATATCTTTAGATATGAAAAAGTATATCGTAATCTAAATATCTATTATCTGAATGATTTTGATTTTTTTAAATTACTTGTGGCAACATACCTTATGTTTTTACAAAGTTACAAACAATAATTTATTGTATTAAAAATGTATAGGTATTATAAATTTATAACATATTATAACGAAGCGTAAATTAATTGTTAATATGACATCAACAAAAATTATAAATTTAAATTTGAAATGTCTTCCGTTGTCACTACTGGATTGATTTTTATATTATGTACATGGAGAGGTAGATTTTATACATATAACCACAACATTTATCATTTATTTAACTTAAAATTTAATTTAAAAAAAAATATATATATATAATATATAACAATACATCAAAATATGTTATATAATATGTAATTTTGTAAAATCATAAGCGCTTTTAAGTATAAAGATACGTAAGCCATTAAAAGTTAAGATTAAAATTACTCTATTTTCTAGACAATTGTATGCATTTAATTAACTGTTTAGACGTTTAGTACCACAAATAGGAATTTATAAAACTGCTAGAACATTGTATTCGATTTTAAAATATCTATTAAAAATGTGTTTATGATTTTATTTTAATACATGAAAGTTGTAAAGTAACTCAATAGGTAATGATTCAGTATTGTAGTCTAAGGAATAGCATTAAAATTAGTGAATAAAATCACATTTTATAAAATGATATTATTTTAAAGGATTTTCTTAAATCAATATTTGTGTAAAATAATATTGTCATTTGCCTTTTCTATAAATATAATGAAATGAAATTATGAATACGACTCGCAAGACACGGGTGCCTAAAAATAGAGTGGACAGTCAAGTTTTCCGTCTTGCTAGCGTAGACGATTTTATCACAGTACTCACATCGACTATTGTCTAATAATATACAAGTTATAATATTAGGGAAATATAATTTTGATTCGATTTCAATTAGATCAAAAATGTAAATAAATATTGTATAATACGAAAACAACGATGCGTACCTACTATTAAATAAAAAGATAATAATAAATAAACGTAACGCTGGTGTGACGAGGCCAACAAGTTTAGACATATTTGAAAAATATAGCACGCATTAAACATATTTTACAATTTTGAAACATAAAAGTGTAATACCACAACAAGTGTGGGCCGTCAAAGTATATCAATAAACCTTGGACGTTATCTGTAATGAAACATTAAACGGCGTCACTGAGCTCAGAATTATTAACATTGAACGGACAACTCGTGAACCTGACCTGTACAGTATACAGATAAAAAATGATTACAATATGTCTTCGCGGAACATAATATATTATATAAATGTACATCTACTTATAATAATAAATTTAGAAGTCTGAACACATATCCGGAATCGTATTAAATATTAAAATGATAAATAAATATCACGGAAGTATTTTTTTGTGCAAATGAGTTTTTATTGTTCCGATGTTAGGTATAATAATAATATAGCCTACGTAAAATGATAATAAAATATAATGTCCGCCTTACTAATATAATATTATGTGTGCATCGCACGCAATATGTGTATTGCGACAAGAGAGATGATGTTTTTTCTTTTTGGTTTTTCTATTCTGCTCTGTGTAAATTACTATAACGCACACGTACGCCAAAAATTAAAATGTGTAGGTACGCCACACACGCGTATAAACAATACAATTATACAGACATTTCAGCATTATTAATATAGTTACATTGTGCTAATGAATATTACATTTTCCCTATTGCTATTATAATATTATTGCGTAGAATTTAGATGTTGAACAATACTATTCGGTGTTTGACAATATTTGAATTTATGATATGATTGGTGTACGGTACACCGTGTACCGTGACACTGTGCACATAATTTTGGTAAACAGTCATTTAAATTATTTTTTTAGCTATTGCGCTTGTAACCAGCCAACTTCTGTGTACGAGATATTATAATATATTTTAAAATACATAATTAACGAGTGTAGCTCAAGTGTTGACGATTGTTACAGTTTTTACCACACATCAAATTTTACGGGACTTGTAAAAAGTGTATAGAGGCATAGAACTTAATAGATTTCGACTACTGCAGTGAAAATTAATATATGATATAAACTAGTTTTTGAGCCCGAAAACACCATCGGAGGGAACGATTTAAAGTTTACAATCCCGAATTGAAAAATTGTGATATTTTATTTTATCAATGATTTTGATTAGTTTTAGGTACCACAACAATTCCAGAGACCGTTTATCTATATCACGCATAAGCACGAGTGAATATTTTATTTAAAATTATTAAGTATCTATTTTGTACGTATTTACTATTTACGTACAATTAATTATTTTCTGAAAAATATAAAACAATTACCACTTCCCAAAACTCGGATGCCATTATTATTTATTGGTACAATAAATTTCAGACATTTCAGTACGTTATTTACGTTATCTAAATATAAATATTTATGCTTTATATGAAAATGGTGATTGTCATTCGAAAAGACTTGTCGTTATATCGTATCATTATTAATTAATATTAATAATATTTTCGTACAATATAGACCGTAAATAAACATTTAAAAACACAAGCTACATAAAACCATAATCATAATATATAAATAACTATTTAATCAAGGACTAATCAACTTTTATACGAACATTTTAACAAAAGCTTTTAGCAAAATTACTGTCAATAACCAAAATTATAATAAAATGTATTATTATAGCCATCATACAGGATACGGGTACGTACGGTATTTAAAATTTTCAATATGTATTTTTCACGAAAATTTAAATATTGGGTTTGATCGATTATTTTTGTTTTTATGTACTCTAGGCTAGTTAGTAACATTTAAATATTTTATGGTTTATAATACCAATATTGAGCATAAATAAAAATAATCTACGTTGGTAGCTATAATCAACAATTCTCCATTTTCCTGTAGGACAATAGGCGACTGTTGGTTTACCTTACATTTTTTGGTTTCCGACAGTTGCTTCAAACAATATTTAAATCATCAAACCTAAATAATGACAAACTAATATATATATATATACTTTTTTATTTTTTTATTGAACGTATAAACATCGGCTACTGGGCCATTAGTTGTAGATAACATTTTTTTTTTTTAATTTATATTTAACATTTAATAAAGGCTAAATTAAGTTATATAATTTGATTTCCTTTAAGAAAAACTAATGTTTGTACTGTCGTAGAACCGTTTTTCGGTAAATTTAATATGCGATCCAAACGTCACATTTTATAGACTAGGTTCAGCCATCAAAAACGAGGAATTACCTATTGTTTCACTATTATGGCTACGAATTACACGACACACGACCTATATAATAGTAATTTAGTATTTTTGTAAAAATGCGGTATTATAATTTGAATTTAAATTCATGTGTTCCAACTCGAAAATTATGGATTATATATAATTTGTTATCCTACTATATATATATATATAAATTACAAACATATTTTTCGCCTCGATAAAGTCGAAAAGCGTTACCTGTGGACTATTATTTAATCAACACCGCAGTCGACCGGACGATTAAATCATATCATTGATAACTATACAATATTATTATTATAATAATGGCATGTGATTACAGGTCGAAAATTCAGTGATCGAACAACGAAAAGAAAAATGCCCTGTCGTTACCAACCGGGAAGCCTGTTGAGCCTATCTGAGGACAGAGTCGTGTCCGATCTGGTGCAGACATGCTACCAGATGCACGAGCTGGCCCGTCAAAACGGGTTTGCGTCGCCGTCGCAGACGTTCGCGTTCGCCCGACACCGGATCCGGCCGTTTTGGGCCGCCGCCGTCCCCGCGCTCGTCCGCCACCAGTTGTTGACCAAGTGCATGGCCGTGCTGGCGGATGCGATCCGCGAGGGCCACTCCGTGAGCGCCGCGGCGGACAACGTACCGCTGTACCTGCTTGGCGTCATGCTGGACGGCGAAGTCAGGCAACTGCGCGTCCAACTATGCTGTTACTACGGGTGTAGCCACCAGACCGCTCTACTCAAGCTGCTGGCGCAAGAGGCCAGGGGCCTGGAGTCTCTAGAGCTGGTTAGGCCGACGCTATTACGTTTAGGTATATCAATATTATACTATTATTTTATTACGTACCAACCACTGTTTATACCTAAATGGTATTATTTTACAACGGACCGGGTGTTAGTGCACTTAATAATATAAGTCAAATCAATTTTTAACCTATGATTTAAAATCAAAAAGTAATCTAAAATAATATGTACAGTCAAAAAAAATGGCTGCATACGAATTGCGTCCCAAAATACGAAAATATGCATTGCGTATCCGAGTTGCGTCCGTGATTTTTCGCATCATATGTATAGGTATGAGTTGCGTCCTGGTTAATAATTGATTAATATTGGTTAATACTTTAATAGTATACATATTTTCCTTCCCACTTTTACAGACTAATGAGGACTGTCATTTGGATAAATGGTGTGGTTGAAACTTGAAAATGTATTGTAATCAATAGGGCTAGGATTTTGTAGCATTTGCATTTTCTTTCGTAGTACTCCAGGACATGGCTAATCAAAAACAAAATTCGATTCATTCATCACAGAGTTCAAATATGCAATTTTGTTTTTGCTTTTTTTGCTTTTTCTTGTGATATTCGTAAATAAATGCTTTATTGGTACTTTTTTGTCAGTTTATTAGCTTTTTAATTGGTTTTTGTTAATTATACGCATATTTTAACATTTACGTACATAATATTTATCTAAATTATTATTTTTTCATTTATTTTAATTGTATAATTATATATATTTTGTGAATTCGTAGTGAAATATTATCCTTATCGGAAAATATTTCTGAAAATAGATTCTTAGATTTTGTGATTACTGATTACCGAGTGGGGAGTAGTGGTTACGTAAAACGACGTCTGTAATATCGTCGTAATATTATGTCTGGACTTCAGACGCAATGAGAACGATATTTATTGACTTGTTTACTATATCTAAATTTACAATAATATTATTTAGCATTTCCTAATTATAGGAATTTCTATGGGGGTTTATATCCGAGTGCTAGCGTATGGAGTATTGTCGCGATTCGCGAAACCACGATATCAGTAATCGACAATACGTTAAGCCGACAATCATAACTAAACTAATCAGCTTAACTTAAAAATGTTTAAGTCTTTTTTAGTTGCATTTTCCTGGTTAAATGCTTTTTTTTGTGGCATTATTGGCAATTTTTTAATTCCTTTATTGTAGGTTTTTAGTGCTTCATTTCCCTAGCCCTAGTAATCAATAATTATATATTATAAATTATTTATTGCTTTAAAATGAAATGTTAATTTTATGAAATGGTGTAGTTAAAAATTGTAATTGTATATTATTTTAAAAATGAGTAAATTTGTGTACCTATACCAGTTTTTGAACGAACTAAAACGTGTTAAATTGTTGTTGATTTATCGAACATGGAATGTCGTAGTGTGAGTGTGTGATTGATAATAAATTACTAACATGAACAAAATTAATTTCCAACAATCAATTATCAGAGGTTATTTACAGATAAGATATCGATAATTGAGATATCTACGAGTTTATCACCAAATATTATTCTCAGTCGCTAAAAAGCCTGTGGCCGCAACCGGCGCAACTCGTACATGTCATGAGAAAACTGCGGACGCACACTTGGATGTGTCAAACCAGTAACCACGAACGCAACTCGGACAAAATATTTAGAACGCAATTCGAATGCACTGACAAAAATATATTTAATAACTTATATAACTTGGCTATAAATAACTTAGCTACATATTATACTTTAATTCAAAGTAAAGACTACTAAAATTTAATTTATATTACACTTATATTGTAATATACTAATATAAATTTATATTATGATAAATTCCAATAATATGCATGTATCATATGATAATTAATAATCAACAAATATTTAGTTATATGCAAAATAAAAATATGATATCATTTGATTCACTAAAACTTTAATCAAATGTGTATCCAGATTCCAGGTTAGCATTTAATCAGATGAATAAAACAAAACATTGAATTTCATTATTTTATAAAATCAACGCACATTCATGAAGGTGACCAACTACTAGTTTTGTTCTTATTATGGGGCGGCGGCGATCAACGACGACGATCGTTTCGTTGTCAACTATTTAAAATGGATAATAAAACTGAACTGAGAACAATACACACTACATACCACTATAGGCTATACCAGTACGAAAGTGCTACCCATTACATTTTGTGTATAAATTCGTATTGAGTATTAAACTATAAACTTTAAGACGTTGAAAACTCTTTCAATATTTCTGATTTCATTAAATTCTCAATTCATTCATTAAACTTTGAAAATATTTACATAAATTGACTATCAGTAAAGGTAAACCAATATATGTATATGATGAATTACGTTCCTATTTTAATAACAGCAAGCTTCTTATATTATAATAATTTGTAATAAAATAATAAAAAAATATCAATATATTATGTATAGTATATATTGTACATTTGTACAATTCATAAATCATAAGGTATTTTTAGGTACATATATTACTAGTAATGAAGTTCATAAATCATATCATAGCAATCATAACACAAAAACATTAAGTATTTAAAAATGTTTGATGAGAACAGTAATGTGGACCAATTTGTTTTCGAAAAAAAAAACCACAATAGATTAATAAATCATAATCATAATGCATGCCAAAACTAATATTTATTTTTTAATATAAATTATTGGCATTTTTCAGATTCACAATTATTTCAGTCGGTATTGTTATCAATGAGTAATTTGAAACGTTTAGTTTTAAAAAATATAGCTTGCGATAAAATTCTTAAAACTATTGGACAATCGTGCTTTCAGCTAGAAATACTAGATATATCTCATTCAAGTCAAGTAACTGATAACGGCATAAAACACCTTTTACTACAAATTGAAATTAAAGACAAATCAAACAATTTCAACAAACATAACATTCATTCAACAACAAAAATATCTTGGTGGCACGTGATAAAATCACTATCAAAGTAATTTACACCAGTAGAATTTAATCAAATCTAATATTCAATTTTTAAATAAAACAATGTTATATTTTCAGGAAAATTAGAGTTAAAACTGGTCGACGAAATAAAATAAATGATTTTTCGTTTCTCTTGGAATATTATCAAAAACCAACGAAGCTGTGTTCTACATTAAACACGTTAAACATTGCCAATACTAGTGTCACTAGTAATGGAATCCTAATAGCTTTACAGAATATACCAAATTTAGAAACTTTAGGCGAATACTGTCATATTGGTAAAGCTTTAGAATTATTGGATAAAGCTACAATACCGTCAACTAAACTTCAACTGACAATGGCTAATGCATGTCGTACAACTTCGTCAAGACTACAAGTACTTTGCAATACATGTACAAAACTAAACAGACTGACTATCACTGAACCATTGCATTCACCACTCATGCTAAGTCAACTCCCCAAAACACTAACAATCATAAATTTACAAAATGTTCCTACTGAGCACGCATGGTTAGATGGCTTGTACACATTTCTTTTAGGGCCACAATCGCAAATTCTTCGCGAGTTGTTTTTGAAATTTCGAAGAGATGAAGTTTCACTAACAATTGATTTGAGTGTTTTCTTACCTCAACTGGCAAATCTCAAAACATTATCAATTGATGGAGTGGAATCATCATTATATTCAAGTTCATCAAATATCAAATTAAGAAAACTTGAGAAAATCCAACTCAGTAAAGTCGACCATCCTAATACTCTGCAACGACTAATAGAATGTACACCAGAACTGAGAGTATTACATGTCTATACTTGTTTGGGATTAAACAGCTTAAATTTTATGGAATTACTTAATCCTAAAGAGATTATTCCAGCAAAACAAATTTCAAAAAGTTTAAATTGCCTATATATTAATGATTTGCAACATGGAAATATCAACACGGTTAAATATATTATAGATCTGTGTCCTGAAATAGATAAAATTGGCAATATTAGTAATTGGGACATTAGTCAAGAAGAGATAAAAGAATTGAATATGTGGAAACATCAAAATAATTTTAAATTAGAATTGCATGCAAATTCTCATTGGTTCTGTTCAGAATGTTTTCCTATTTTATGATATTTTATAACATAATAATTTATTAAATATTTAAATATTGTTTTATAATATGTATAAATATATTAGACATTGTGAAAACTATTTGGCAGTTATATCAAAATATGCATATAATATATACTATATAGATAATATATAGTGATTAATAATTAGTCTTATAGATTTTTAATGATTAATACTAATATCAAAATTAGTATACTAGTATACTACAATGAAAGAGAAAAAATCAAATTTGTAAAATCTGTATCAGATTATTGAAAAAAAAGTTGTTTTTGACTATTGATTTATAATTATTTGACTATAATATAAATTTACTATGGCTATTGACAACTTATATAGTTTTTTTCTTTATTTTTGAGAAATATTCTTTTATTTATATTTTATATTGTTAATACAATATTACAGAGGTGGCCACAACGAGGCTCACGAGCCACATGCAGCTCTTAAATCAATTTTGTGAGGCTCTTGAACCAAACTTAGACTAAAATTAAAAGTAAATAAATGTTCCTGCATTTGTTTTAAAATGAAAAATGTATCTTTATTTTGTAAACATTGCTTTACAATGTGTGGCTCACCTCGAATTAACTTTATAAATTTGAGGCTCCCAAAGTTAAGGTTAGTGGCCACCCCTGCAATATTATATAAAAGTGGCCAAATTGTTGACATCCTTTAAATATACATACACGTTTGTGCCGTTTGTGGCCCAATAACCTTGGTGATAAAATGTAAACAAAATACTGTACTCCGAGCAAGCAGATAAAAATATTTAAAAAAATACACATCGATTTATAATGTATAATCTACCTCTAATTAACAATTTTATTTTATCTTAAAACAAATTATCAAAATATGCAAATAATTATAATGATAATTTTAAATAATATAAAAATTTTAAGTCATAATTACAGCTTTAAATGACTTTTAGAACTGAACAATGTATTGTTTGTACACATACTTAAAAAGTAACAATAGCTTTTTCATTGTTTTCTGTGAAAGTAATATGTTACTGTTTTATTTGTTTGATCAAAAATATAATGTTACAAGTCACCAACTAGTACCAAGTACATACATTATTCTGTAATCTGTTTTTTAACCTTCTTTTACCATGCAATACATCATAGTAGGTAAAAGGTATTTACATATTTGTCACGTTTCCAACAGCACATTTTATATAAACAAAAAATTATTGAATTTGTTTTTGTATTATACGTTTAAGATAAAAAACAAACATCACCAAAACTATTTGAATTTGTACCTACTTATACAATGTAACCCAATAAGGTATGTTATATTATCATATTGTATACAATATATTTGAAAATAAACCATAAATTAAATCATAAATATTATTCATAAAAAAACTTGTAAAAAAATAATAGCATAGTTTACAAATAATGTAGAAACAGTTGTGGAAAGGGAAGTAGAGGATAAAAATGATCCCTGTTTACATAATATCGCATTTAAGTTGTAAAATGTAGAATATGTAGATACTATCTTGGTAGTTATTATTTTATAATATCTATTAAAAATATGAATATAAAAAAAATATATATTTATTCATGGTTAATAGACAATAGTATATTAAGGGCCGGTTTCACCACTACTTTAAACTACGATTAAGGTAAACCGGGATTTAATCGGCCGAATTTAGCCGGTTAAATAACTGTTATCAGTCGATTAAGCGTAATCAACGTTTAAAGTATTTGGTGAAAGCGGCTCTAAGAGGATGTCAGAACATTTTTTCTCACTGACCCATGTGTAACATAGTACATTTTATATTCACAATGTCTTAAAAATTAGAATGATATAATCTTACATAAAATGTAAAAGTAAGATTATTATCTAGGACATTTCATAGGCTGTTAATTGTATTTTACTTTTAAAGTGAATTTTGAGTATTATGAGTAGCTTTTTTAGTTTAAATATTACAGTGAATTCAGCTACTAATAAATTTGAATGAAACATATAACCTGTAGTTTATTAGAAATTTTAATTTCAAAACAAGTTATAAACATTTAAAATATAACAATATTAAAATGCTCATAGCCCACATCAAAATTAAAATATCGAGAAAAACTGTCGCAACAAATAACAGAATATATTGCCATCAATGATTTTGCCAATAGTAAAATCACTCTTATATTAACATTAACAAAGCTTAATGAAAACTATTAAATGTAAATTTACAAAACTCAACAAAAACATTTTACACTAGTAAGACAGACACAACACCGAGGGGTGGGACTTTCATTTTAACATTATTTTTTTATATACAGTGAAACCTTCATAATATAACAAATTTACATAGAGGCAAAAAAAATGTTGTAAAATAGAAAAATTTGTTAAATAAAATTTCTATTCTTCGTATTTGTTGTCTAAGTCTTACAAATGTGTAACACATCAAATTTACGCTCAGCAATTTACATTTTACTCCGTTAACTTAAAAATTAGAGTGAATAGATCTATTATAAAACTTGATGGTAAGAACATTATCTGTGTTTTGTTGGAATTATCGTAAAAATATTTCCAACAAAACAAGAGATATCGCAATGGGTAAATCCTGGCAGGAGACTGTGTATATACTATATATGTATATATACATAGACATATCCACGGGGGTGCAGAGTATGCACCTGCATCCTCTGCGATTTCAAGTGGCACCATGAATTAAGATAAAATTGTTCAAAAAAGGGGGCTAGGGCCCATTAGCCCCTTGGGTACGCACCAGATTGCACCCTCTGCGTCAAAGGTCTAGACATGCCTATGTATATATGTTTATATGTATATATGTATACAGTAGGGTCTCGATAATCCGAACGAGGTTAGGGAAAGGGATCGTTCGGATTAGCGATTTATCCGGATTACCTATGGCTTAAAAAAACCATAAATTTTATTGTAATTTAAGATATGAAATTTTATTTTTATTTTTATTAATCGTGTAAAAGCTCGTTATTTCAAAAGACAATGAATATATATATAAATATAATATAATTATTAAGAGTATAATTATGAACTTTAATATTTAAAATATCGATTTATTTTTTTTTTTTTTGTTCATTGATTCCCATTATGGATTGGTATGCCTTGTATAATTGAAAAAATTGTATTACCGGAAAATATTATTTATAAATACATACATATGTGCATATTATGACGATAAGATAATTCTCAAGCCCGTTCGGATTACCGCGTCTTTCGGATTAGCCTGTGTTCGGATTATCGAGACCCAACTGTATATATTTATTCATTTGCCTACTACATATTCTAATTATTGTGGTTAATATAAATTGAATATATCTTTAAAAAAAATAATGAGTACATTTCTTCAAAGTAAAGATGATTATGTAACTTTTAATTGTTTAAACATCATTATTTTTAACTTAAAGTATATACAATTTTAATTTAAACTGAATAGAATATTTTCTACATTTTTATTACCTAAAGATGAATGTTCTAACTGTAGGTATTGAAATTTTCCATTCGGATAGGCACAATTAATTTGGTTATAATATTTTTCTTAAGTGATTACCTTTTGAAGATGACGGTTAACACCAAGACTATCATAAAATATTTAATGAACAACATATTAAACAGGAACTTTTTCAAAAGCAAAACATTTTATATTTTGTGGTTTCATATATATAATATATATTTTATAGGTTTAAAGTTTGGTCTAAAGAAATTATTCAATGGTTATATAAGTGATTTTTTAAGCATGCTCATCCCATTTTTATGATTAAATTATGCAGATATTAAAATTCAGATTTTTGGAACTTTTAAATATGCTTGAAGACCATTTTTTATACCATTTAAGGATTTATTACAGAATACAGTTATTACAGTTTTTATTTTTATAAAATCGTTTTTAAGGATTATTATCTTTAGTATACAAATTCGTTAGAATTTTGATTTAGATACATCAAAATTTTCAAAAAAATTATCAGCTAAATAATTTTCAGTAAAAAGGGGGTTCTCATTTGAATAATAGATATTGGTAGTACCACAGGATACTTCTTAAGTAGTACAAAAAATATCAGAAATTTGGAAATATGGTCTACTTAATAAATCTAAAAAGGAAAATTGGGGGTGAGCATGCTTAAAAAATTATCCTGATACAGTATAATATTATTGGAGTAATAGATACATTTGTTCCTCGCTTACTTAATAGTAATTATTTTAAACTTCCAAATTAATAATTACAATAGTCTCAATAACATAAAGAATAAAGATAGAAAGATAGAAATACATTTAAATAACATAATTTTTCAAGTAATATAATTCAATTAAGAATTATAAAACCTCAGGAGAAAAAAATTGAGCTATCGATATTTTTAAGTAATTAAGAGTCAAATGTATATTAATCATATTAATACTTAATAGTCAACCTCAAATATCAATATTAAATTATACATATTATTCATGATATTTCATAGACTAGTAAACTACTTCTTATCCTTTTTTTTATTTTTAACTTTTTAAAATTTTTACTGTAAGAAAAAGCCATAATATACATAAACAGTTTTGGTTTTGTATTTTAAAAATCCAAGATACCATTTAGGGAAATATTTTATCAGTTAATATATTAGTTTATATCTCGGTTTATATCTAGTATACAAATAATCAATAATTAATATACTAAAGTTTAGACAGGAATATAGGAGGAGAGTATGGAAATTTGTGTAGTATAATGTACATTGTACATCATTCAAATTCGGCCCACAAAAGTATTTCAACCAGCCCAAAAAAATTATATACCTAGATGGAAATTTTTATAGGTATTATAAATAAAAAAAAATATTTTAGATTTTAGAATATTTAATAGAAATAAAATAGTGTAAGATTTAGACTTGTTTTTCTTTAAACAATCTTGAAATATTCAAAGTAAAATATGCAACACCAATTCTTAGTAAGGATTGTCATTAGTCAAACATATCTTTTTGAACATTTTGAGTATTTTATGTGGGAAAATAATAGTTCACATATATAAGTAGAAGCAAATAATATGAATAGGTACATATTGATTATTTTTTTAATTTTGGAAAATCATCAGGAAAAGTCTTAAAAAGTGTATTACATTTGTATATTTATCTATGATTTCTTTATACAGATATTTAAAATAATTATTTGTTTTTAGATTAATAAGTTCAAGTTGGACAATTTCAATATAAAACACACACAATAATTCATACATTTTGAATGTGACCTGCAAGTCGAAAAAAATTGTCTGATTGTACCAAAACAAAATATACAGACACATCCTATATATATATATATATATATATATATATATATATATATATAAATCTCTACTAAATATTAAGTACTACCAGTCTAGTTATACTAATATTATTATAACTAACAAAATTATCAATGTAATAAATATGTACCTACTACAGACCATACTGCTGTAACCACATAAAATAATGTTACTGGAAATATAATACATAGGTATTTTTAAATTTGATTGGAAAAGGTACGCAATTTGTTTTTAATGGTTTAATACTTTACATAAACTGAATATTATGGTTATAGTTTCTCACCTCACGAAATCCATGGTTTGCGAGTAAAGTTAACACCAATTTTGAGTCAACATTTAATAACTTAAATGACATGTTGACCAATTTCCAAGGGACGTCATCCAATGGTTGGTCCAACGCTGACGGATAAAAAACACATGTTTTGTTACCATTTGAAGAATTATTGAAAATATACTTTGTGTAATCGTTGTTATTTTTCCCACCCTTAGTAGTGTTGTTCATTATGCATTAAGTAAAAGAACTAAATCACAATACGATATAGCAAATCTACACAATAATCTAAACAGTCATGAATAATTGATTAATTTTTGTGAAATAATTTTATTGCAGGTACTAATGTAAAATCACATTGATCTAACATTGAGACAAGTAATTTGTGTATGTGTATTATATATTTTTTATCTAACAAACAATAATGTTATCATAGCGTCACCATTTGGAAATAATAATGAAAAGTGAAAACTATGGTAATGAAAGAAATAATAATTTAAAAAAAAAAAAACATTAAACATTACCAAGCGCAGTGTTGTGAGTTTACGTTTTACTATCACTATGGTTCTTATCATATTCGATATGGTTACCATAATAAGATATTATTATGATATTATACGATAAATATGCCATATTAGTTATTACTATGTTAGGCATAGACCAAAAATGAATATAATTAAAATAATAATATAATAATATTAATTAATAATTAATATAATTAATTTTATACATAGATCTGGCCAATGCCCATATGTCATATACATACGGTTATACTAATAGGTAATAATAAACACAACAAATAAAATTAGTAAAGATTCATTGGTTTTAAATTTTAATGAATTTTAAATATTACGTTTAAATGTATAAATTATACATTTAAACCTGATTGAGGTGACTCAGAGGGGATGGGAGGACTGAGTACTTCGACTATTTTTAGGATACTCAACTACTCAAGCGTATACCCCTACTTCTTTTTTAAATCGTAACGTATGGGATGGGTTGGCTAATTAACTATAAAACACTTGTTAATCAACTCTTCACTCTTTTTCATACTATGTGTTGGTTCCCCAGTAATAGCTTTAAATCCAGCCAATTAAGTAAAGTCATGGATCCTCAATGCAAGAAGTGATGCAAATGAGGTACCTATGTCGTCCAAAAAGACGAGTAAATCACAGTGATATTAATTATTTTGAACTGTGAAATCTTTTTGTTTTGTATATTTCTAGTAAAAAAAAATACCTAAAGTTATACCTTATAAATTATGATATTATTTATATGTTATGATTCATTGATACGTGTTTCTTCATTTTTATTATGTTTCTTAAAGGACTCTAAAGGGTGGCGTTGGGGTGACCCACCCACCTCATAGTTATGTGAGTTTGATTAAAATTCTAAGGACGCTACTTTTTTAAAGTAGCTAGAGTAAGAGTACGTCTGTCCTCTACTACTTTATTCTCAAGTCAACCACCATACCAAAATGGCATTATATAATGGACAATGATTCCGCATCCGTAGACAGCCTAAAAAAATCTACTTATATGAAAAGATTCTCTCGTAACCACAATACCACGGACTGTTATTTGTTAAGTTGTAGATACTTTGTACCTAAAAAGTAATTTTGAGTTTTTATTGAAACAGTAAAGTGAGTGATCTACCGCCTATGCATTTCATCATTGCACAGGGTTGTTCATGTTACGGTAGGTCGGTAGGTACCAGTATAGTGTAGATACTTAATCTGCAGTAGGTAAACACTGAACTCATGCTTTAGTAAGTATAGTGCTCGCTCTAATCGATAAATGCATTTTAAGTTTAAAGAGTTTTTTCATAACAATATCTTGAAGCGGCGTTCTAATGACGTTTCATGTTTGTTTAGCGATTATCGTTATGAATTACAAATTCGAAAACATCGTTTTAAGCTTCTAGTAAATAGTAGATACCTATTACGTCCGTCGCAAGGCTGCTAATAAAATAGTTATTTTTTTAAATACCACTAATAAATATCAACTTAATTTATCTGCCATCGCCCATCCGACATTCCCGACATTCCTATGGTTTAAATGAAATTGTTATTTGATGAGATGTGGGCAAATTGAGAATAGCCTCTAGACGTTACTCGTATTCGGGCCGCGGTGTTTCACAGTTCACACTCACAACTCACAAGTCACAAATACACAGGTTTCGAATACTAATTTGATTTACATCATATTTATCATATGATTATTTTCATTAAAATGCTAGCCATAACTATCAACGACCAAAGCCTCTTCCTTCTTCATCGTTTCGATCGTGTGATTAAGTTATAGAGCTGAATTAATTTTAAATGACTACAATTTTGTATTTCATTAATACACCACAAACCTACCACCTTTTTTTTTTAAATATGCGTTCAATAAGTTAAAATATTATCATTAAAAATATGTTCCTCCCGTTGTTCCATGGAGACATTGCATGCAATGAACCGAATGTTTTGCTTACAGTCTACACTCCTTTTTTTTCCAGTTTTGAAAACTTACATAATACCTACCTTAATTTTAATATTCTGCACCGTGTAGTTATATGAGTGTGGTTGTGTGAAGTGAACACAGAACAATAATGAAAATATATACTTATACCATATATTAGGTATAGTAGAAAATTAACAGTAGGCATATCAGTATATTCATCATTAATAACTTCGTTATATATTTACACATTAATATCAATATCATAAGTTAACAAATACACATATTGTGGTTAATTATTACAAGGCCGGACTATAATATTCTCTTACCAATCGTAAATTATTTTTATTTTTCATTAATTTGTATCTGGTTTAATTTCAAAATCATAGAAAATTTATTGGGCAAGGGCCAACATTCAGTTCAAAGAAATCGTACAATATAGGTATATGTCGATTTGCAACATGCAATAAATATTTTTAAATATAATTTATAAAAGGGGTTTAGACTTAAAAACAAATGCTATTTTGGAAAATTACAAAAAGATAATATTCTTATACAAAATACGATTTTATTTCATTTCGATTTACCATAGGCGCAAATCCCCCTATAAGCTCCCTGGCTTAGGGGGTAATAGCGCCCCAATTTCAAAATCAGCACTCTCAATTAATGTTCGTGATTATGTATCGTATTAACGTAGGTAGATACTGTCATAGTTTTGTATGGACCAAAATATTTATCAATTAATGTTTATTTTTCGTTTCAGTAATTTAGATTATAATATATAGCATATGAATATTAGACCAGGAGTGGCTAACTGGCTGCTCAAGTCTCATTAAGATAAAACCAATATTTACTTACTAACGATAAAATTATAAAAATTATAAAATGTATTTACAAACATTTTGGCTCTTGATGTAATTGTATTTATCCGTGTGGCTAGTGGGCGTATATTCATGTTGGCCACCCGCCTGTTATAGACAATAATTATTATTCTATCTGTCTATATTTTCAACGCGTGGTGTATTTCAAAATAAGTTATGATAGTAATAAGAAATAAATACCTAAATCACCAATAAAAAATCGTGAGGCCCTTTTTCGTCACACTAAGCGCGAGGCCTTGTGCGGTCACATTTCGTGTACACCCCTCACGTCATCAGTTCATCACTACCTTGAGGATTGCCCCCAGCAAATTAACATGAGTCGTTTTATCTTTCTACCTATATAAATCACGTAAACTCGTAACAGAATAAATTCAAATTTAATTATTTAATAACACATCCATTAAAATGTTCAGTGACTCACGCGACAAGAAATGTAGTAATGTACAGCAAAGCGGTACCCACTTGCCCATATTTTTAATATACGTCGAGTAACGATTTTTACCCAGTTGGTTCACATGTGACGTTGTGTCGTTGTGACATTTCGGAAACGTTACAAACCATTGTGACGACGAACGATGAGAATACATGTAACAGGAACGTATGCAGTAATCGTTATGGGCGTTGAGTGGGTAAACTATACAACTAAATCTATCGCCGTCGCATTCACAAGCACCGATGCCACCGCCGTCAAAACTGAAGAAGAAACGCGACTAATCCCTGTGACCCTGGTACTCAGACTCCGATAACGTGCGTATGTGTATCCCTGTAGCCGCCAACATTTTAGATTCTGAACGAAGTGATTGTATTGATTTTACAATGATGTGTGTTTTTTTTTTTTGTGTGTCTGTGTTCAGCATAACTAGTCGAAATAATGCTTCGATTTCAAACTTTGGGGGTGTTTTCCGATGTAAAATTGAAGATCCTTGGTGCATTATAGAGGTCAAAAGTAAACATTTTCCAACAGTTTTCAAAAAATCGAGAAAAACAAAAAAAAAATGACAGAAAAACTGGAATTTTTACGCAAAACCCGTTTTCGACCAAATCGATATTTTTATATGGTTGTTATTCAAAAAATAATCACTGTAAATACTTGAAATTTAAACCAAATGTTAATGTTAGTGATATCTATATACAGTTTAATTTTCAAACATTTTCGACTTTTTTTGAGTTATTTATAGACCACTGAAATTTTCGATTTTTTTGAGAATTTTTTTTTTGAAGTGTCAATAAAAAAATGTTGGACGACCAAAAAAACTTTAAAATTTAATACACGGTTCCTTATGAGTTGTTCTTATTGTAGCTAAAAAAAATTAAAAATCGTAAATCACAATTTTTTTTTAATAAGCGTTTACAGTTCAACATTTTACAAAATCTGTCGAAAACGCGAATATTTGCAAGTAATTTTGAAGTTGAAAAATCATAAAATGTTTTACGTGTATAACTAAGGATTTAAAATACAACACTAAGTTTTCTTTAAGTCTTCCTTCAAGGAGCTATAGAGAAAACTTGAATTATCATTATAGGAAAAATTTTAAGTGCGTTTGAATTTTAAATTTTTACGAAATAGCGTAATGATAACGATTTATCCTCAAACGATTTTAAATATTTGTTATTATTCAAAAAGTATAAGTCGTAGATACTTGAAAATTTTATCAGTTATTTAGATTGGCGTTTTCTTTACATGATTTAATTTTCAAAATATTTTGATTTTTTTTTTTGAGATATTTATAGACCACTGAAATTTTCAATTTTTCTGAAAAATTTTTTTTGAAGTGTCGATAAAATTTTTTTGGCCCAATCAAAATACTTGAAAATTTAATACAAAGTTCCCCATAAGTTATTCTTATAGTGATTAAAAAATTATAAGAATACATAGACACATTTTTTTTAAATTAGTATTTGAAGTTCAAATATTGATTTAATACGTCAAAATTACGGCAATTTTCAAATTATCTTAGATCGAAATTCATAAAAGTTTTTCTTTTTAATTCTAAGATTTGAGAATTTAATACAAGGATCATAATATATTTTTACAATAGCAGTTGAAAAATAAAATAAATGTATAGCCACAATTTTTTTTTTACATGTATTCAAATTTTAATTTTGACAACATACGTAAAAATCACGAAAATTCGCAAATTATTATAAGCTAGAAATTCATAAAAAATGTTCTTTTTAAATCTAAGATTTGAAAATTTAATACAAGATTCCTTACAAATTTGTCAATCTTTATCACAAAAAAAATTTCCACCGGAAATTCAAATTAAATTTTTATTAACATTTGAATTTCAAATATTGACAAAAATTCGTCAAAACCATGAATATTTGCAAATTATTTTGTAGTTCAAAATCCATAATATTGTTTGTATTAATTATATCTAAGGTTATAAAATTTAACACCAAGTTTTCCATAAGTTTTGCTTCAAATAGCTATAGAGAAAATTTGAAGTGTCATTATAGGAAAAATGTTTTGAGCGTTTGAGTTTTAATTTTTTATGAAATCGCGTAATGATAACGATTTATCCTCAAACCAGGTATACGTATATCTATGATAATATAAGGTATTATGAATTATGATAACTACATGATAACTACACTTATTGATTAACCATGCCTTATGCAAAATGCGACTTAATTGAAAAATAAAATATTTATTTCAAAATAGAATATATGACAATATTTAAATATAATATATCCTAGACTGACAAATCATCTCCGTTCAAAATCGTTTTTCGTATACAATGATACCTATCATTGCATTCAAATGTAATCCCATCCATTACAGTAACCTACTGTACAGCAGAGTGACATCCACGACTTACCCGCTTTTCTTTATTATAAAATAGTATGTTGGTCCGAGTGATATCGTAGATTTGCGTCAAGTAGGTACAGTTAGATAATTTACTTAGGAATATACAATAATATGTGCCGCGGAAGTCTTCGGGGTTAACCAACTATTCCTACTTCTAAGTTCTAATGTACGGAGTTTGGGTTCAATACAGTTCATTTAAGAAGAGAACTGAGAAGATGAACATTGATTTTTTATAACTTTTGTGAAAATATTCGAAAATGATCCAAACAGTGTTTTGAATATTTTTGTATAAGTATTATTTATTGTCTATTAGTTATTAGTTTTTCGTAAAAATAAAGATTTGAAATTCATTCTAATACAAAATAAATTGGGTAATATAAATAATAATGATATAAATATATACATATTCACAACATATTTGTTTTTTTTTTAAATTATGTTTGTGTATAAAACTGGATAAGACATAGTCTTATGCACATTTTATAAATATTTTTAAGCCTTTAGTTTTAACTAAAGCCAAAAACTAATATTTATTATACTATGTTGTTTATATTATACTGCTTTTTAGGATTATAAACGTATATCCCCGTTGTGTCTGTCCATCTGTTGTTAGGTACCAACTACCAATACGCACACGTCTATATTTTTAAAGATATTTATTTTATTATTTTTTTTTTTATTATTATATTTTTTTTTTTTTTTATTCACAATCTACATATCTAGTTGCGATTGTTTATATAATATAATAAGATTTTAAATTTAATAATGATTGTTGATTTTAAGTAATTACTAATTTTATGATAAGTATTTAATATAGATTTAAGCTATCCAAAATATTAAAAATTAATATTTTAAGGTCACTAAATTCTTTTTAAATTGTTGATGGTTGGAATTATAATTTATTTATATGTATAGAAATCGATAGTTTAAAACGCTTGCAAAGTGAGTTTTCCTAACTTGTTTAATATTATCAATATTATACAATGTTTTTAAAAAATTAAATTTATTAATTCAGAAGGTACTATTGAGAATAGACACATTGTCTTAATTTAATTTTAGGAAAATATTTCGCAATAAGCACATTATATAATATCTCTTTTTTATCATAAGATAAGTACGTAAGTGGGAAGTGGCTAATTTAGGTATTTATTTATTTTTACTCAAAATAATCATAAGTTGTATGTATTATTATATTTGTTTGATACATTAATTATTTAGGTATCTATAATTTTATACAAGAAACTACTATACTTATCCAGCTTTTTAAAGTTTTTTGAAAGATGGTAAAGTGTGATAAAATAAACCTTTTTCTAAAAGTTGATATTATGTAAACTGCGGCAAAAAAATATTTAACATTTTGCGATTATACCGATAAAATAAATTATACAAACTGCGGAAATTTATTTTATACTGCACTATATAGAAGATATACAGGTTGATTTTTTTAAATGTACTCACCCTCATTTTCGCTTTTAATAGAACATTTATTAAAATTTTGATTTTTAGAATTTTTAAGTAGACTTAATGACCATATTTTCAAATTTCTGATATTTTTTGTACTTTTGTAGGATATAGTGATACCAGCTTCTATTTTTCAAATGAGAACTTTCTCCTTTTTACTGAAAATTTTTAAGTGGATATTTTTTGTTTTGAAAATTTTGATGTAAGTATTTAGGTATCTAAATCAAAATTCTAATGAGTAGTTTTTAAGTTAATAAAATGTTTTTATTAAGGATAATAATCCTTACAAATGGTTTTATAAAAATAAAAACTATATGAAATGTTATATGTAGAATTTATTATACTTAGATCATTTTTACAAATTATTTATATTGATAAATTAATCAATAGTAATTGGCAATTGCAAATTTTTTCAAATCATTTATGTCCCCTATATCTTAATCCTTTATCGGCATAGAAATATAATCCTTATAACACAATGTTACATAACTTAAATACTACTAGCTTGAATTTTGATTTAGATACAGTGGTGGATTCAGGGGAGGAGCACAAGAGCGCGCACCCCCTGTCAATTTTCTATCGACAATTTTTTTATGTAACTATACGAGTATAATATAAATGAAAAATAAAATAAAATTTGCTTAAGGACGGCAATTCTGTAAATAACTCTGGTTACGACTGAATAAAAAGTTCAGTGCATAGTCAAAATGTGTAAGTAATACATTTATAACAAATTTCTACCATTAAAAAAAAAAAAAAAATTATGATTGTGCGTTACATGAAAGAACTCAAAGAACATGTAGAAATGTCCCATTATATTTATGAAATCTCACTGTAAAGGGGTGCTCAGAACATACAAATATATACCTACAATTATTATATTACAACAGTAATGTACTGATGTATTTAATTTATGCATTTATGCCAACGTAAAGTGTAGACACGAAGAACACGGAATACTGCAAAATACAAGAAATACCTACTCTTCCTTCTTCAATCTTCATACTGTGGAGCTGGAACATAAAATAAACAAGACGTGTTCCATGCAAAATATTAAACCAACAAAATGCTGAAAATGTATTTATCATGTATGATAACAGTATGATATATTATAATATTATTTAAGTTATAACAATTTGAATATTTAGGTTCAATCGAAATTAATATATATATATATATATTGCAGTTTTAACGTTTACGAATGTGTACTACATTTATCACAATTAACAATTCAGTGATTTTACCGATAAAATGTACGTATATCTATGTTGAACTACACATTTATAGTACTTATACCACACGGAATGGATACATTAGTGATGATTTGACATCATAAAACTAAGGTGGATTTAAATGAAATTAATAAAAATAAATAAAGATTTTTTTATTTATTTAATTAAATCCAACTGGCATAAGACAATTTATGATACTCTGTAATAATATGTAATGTCTATACACTCTATAGACTATGATGGGTTGTGAGTAATACCATTGCTAAGTATAATATGTTGTACAGTATAATACGTAATATATAATATGTAATATAGGCACTCAGTGGTAATACCTACCACCTAGGCCATCTAGTACATGTCCATTGAATAATGACATCAGTAATTATTTACATTTTTTTTCCGGTAGCGATTGAATTGATTGATGTACTACTAATGGTTATTTCAGACTGCAGGTATAGGTAGCGTCTTTATTAAACTTACTAGCTATACAATGTCAAATGTATCTGCAGTATACACTAGTACACTATAAAAATTCAAGGTCCAAATTAATAATTATGATACTTTTTAATATACTCACGTTTCACCGTTTTTTCACAAAACGATTTTTGCGGGAGCCTCGGTTGTAATCAACAAAACATAAATAATGCTCAAAATACCAGCTTCTTGATCTATTCTCCGCGAGGCTAAAGCTTATGCGATATCCCACGATGTTAATATCATAATATTTAGGTAATTCATTTAAATGTGCATTTTGGTAATGTCTATGTGTGACTATATAGTAAATGAACCTTAGATCATATTATTACAATAATAGATGGAACTACTTACATTTTGGCTATTTTGATGTGCCTATCAGAAATCCCTCTTATATTATAGTTTCGGAGAGCAAATTACTATACTGCATATGCTCATAAGAATAAGCATTTATAGGTGATGGCTTACTATTGATATGTTGGTATTTATTATATAATATTTCAATGGATAAATTTCTCGATTTTAATTTATCAAATTTATCAGACATGTATAAAACTTAATAAAACAAGATAGGACACAATTCGTTAACTGCGCCTCCACTTAATTAGAGCTTGTAAATAATATGCATTTAATCAAAACATTAAAAATTTTAATGCTCCATTTAACACACCCTCTTTAATTGCCTCAGAATTAATATTCTATAAAACAAATAATTGCAGCATATATTATACAATTCTGACATTTAAACATGACACATGCATAGAAATAAAAAATAAAGAATTCCCAAACCATAATCATATTTAAAAATCTCAGAATTTATTTTATTCTATTAAATTATGTCAAAACTCTTCGTACTCGTATAACATTCAAAGTAACATAGTGCCTCACTATTAACTTTTAACATTGCAATGTTCTTAATATAATGAATACACTTTTAACACTAACATATACCACGGTACCACACATTAAATTTTATTATATACATACTTTTTAACAATTTAAAAGATTCTGTTAAAACACATTTAATGTTTTATTAATACAACTGTGCGTTACATAACACATCTTAATATCTACCTGAACTTTTTATTTACAAGCAGATTCTTTCAATTAATTTTTTTTTATATAATTACCCTCGTTCTACGATGCAAAAAAGTAGTCATCAAAAAAAGTAAAAATTAAAAAAAAAAAATTATTGGGTTAGTAGGACATTTCGACTCTATGACATTCTTCCATGACGTTATACAAATGAAAATTTTCGAGACTTTTTTGATGTTTTTGTATTTTTTTCCACACCCAAAAGTTCTATTTTGTATTATTCCGCTGTCCAAAAAACTGTGTGCATTATTTCCACGGAAACCTAGGTTTGTTTTGATTTTAAGAGACTAAAAATTTTAATTATAATTTATAACGAACAAAATTATGTAAGTGACCAAATATTTATTTTATACAATTATTTAATATCATTAGTGTGTTCATTTTAACAGACATATAATCATGATATCAAGCAATGCATTAGATGATGCTGATTTAAAATCTAGACTGGCTCGCTTTGGTATAGATCAGCCAATTACAGATATAACGAGAAATGTTCTGCTTAAGAAAGTCTTGAAATTAGAAATGGATTTTAAAAAGGAACAAAACAATCAATTGACGAGCCTTGGCTGTGAATCGATGGTAAATATATTTCAATACAAATTAATAATTTTAAAATTATTATATTAGGTTCTGAGTCTAGCAAATTAATGCATTGATTTTATAATGTTGTGTGTATTTTTTTCTGTTGCCATTAGAATTTGGTAAAAATGCTCTAATTTTCAACATCAGCATCTTTAGAAAAGTGAATCTAGTAGGTACTTTTGAGAGGTCTAAATTGAAAATTTCAAGTAATTTTTGATAGAATCTGGAAAATAAAATGGTAATTCTTACGCAAGACCAATTTTTGCAAAAATAGATTTTATTTATTTCGTATGTACCAATAACTAATAATTGTAGATACTTTCACCAATATTTATATAAGCATTTTCCATATAATAAGGTAAATTTTTTGAAATATTTTCTTATTTAATCGTTTTGAGCTATTTATATAGTCAGAACTCGGAAGACATTAAATGACATTAAGAAATTTTCTTAAATTTTGATCAATTTGATCACAAATGATGATGAATAAAATAATATCAATTCATATTAATAGGACTGGTAACAGAAATTTTCATATCATCAAATATTGAAATTTAAGTTGTAGTAAACATTTTAGAAATTTTTTTTAAAAATTCTTAAGCCTCATTAGGCCCCTAGCCTCATTAAAGTATGTTACAAACATTAATTACTCAATTTGCAAGTACAAAGTTGAATTATATTAATGAGTAGGTAAATAAATTAAAGGGTAGAAAACTGTATCTTTTTAACACATGCTTCTAGAGGCTGGGTTTATTCAAAAAAAAAAAAAATAAATTAAGAAAACTAATGGTGTTGTTGACATGATTATGTTTAACATTCAAAGTAAAATTTGCACATTATGTAGCTGTAATTGTAATACAAGTTAAATTTTTCTAGAATTTTGTTTCTGATTGTACTGGCAAACTCAATAGGTACTTGTGAAAAACAACTATAGTACTATACAAATAAAAAATAATAGGTACTGGCCACTAAATACAGATATAATGATATATTTGTAATAAATATGCAATATACATTTTGATTTATACAGCCGTACAGGCTAATTTACTTTATAACAATAATATTAATAATATCAAACAATTGTGCTTATATAACGTTATTATTTTTAAATAGCTATGATAAGAACTTATAAGAAACTTGTATACATATTCAATATTTTTAAACTTATTACTTTTTAAACTATTGGTTACTCTAATATTAAATTGCTTAAAAGACATAAACCGTTCAATATGTGGTATGTCATGCGATAGCCGATAAGGCCCGAAGAACTAGATTGTAATGAAGAATGAACCATAACTGCAAACTATAATTTTTATAAATTATAAGTTTTAAACTGTCGTACAGATCATGATTCCTTAAGTTAATGTTTCAAAAAATATTTCAGAAAGGGAGTGCTCAGTACTTCTTCTTCTTTTTCATGAAAATGCAACTATCAGAGAGGTTTCATTTATTTCATAAAGTTGTGCAACCGCCAACCAGTATGACTTGTATATCTACAACCGTGCTCTATAAGCAAGTTTAGAAAAATCGTGAATATTTCTGGACCTTTTTCTATGAGGCTTCGGGCTATAGGCAACAGTACTGACAACCCACATGCATAAATGGTTGCCTATTACCATTGCCTAATCATTAATTTCAAAGAACATAAGTCATAAATATTAGGTACTTAATATGTTATTTTTTTTTTAAGATTCTAAGAGAACCAATTTATAATAATATGTACTACAAAGTGGCGTAGCGTGAAACTCAGTGCCTTCGGAAGATAGAGGCCCTTTTTAACACAGAAGTTAAATTATTAAATATTGATGTTAGAAAAAGCCTGTTCTCTAGAAACAATAATAATAAAAACAATAATGGGTCTACCCCATACATTTTTAAAACAATACATAATTTTATATTTAAAAATTAGCTTTTTAAGCTTTTATTTAATTAAAATAAATATTTTACTAGTTTTTTTTTATGTCATAATAAAAGTGCTTTACACCGGACTTAGACATGTAGTGGGGATCCAGGGCTAGGGCCCAGTCAACAAAATAAATAACATACATATTTACGTTTTTTCTGCTAGTTTTAAGTTATACGCAAATTAAAGTGAAAATTATACAATAGTTAAAATTATATAATAACGTGGAAGTATCACCTAAATGAGTAAGGGTTAAAATGTCAAGCCACATCAATCCTAGAATAGTTATTTTTAGAGTCAAAAAATTGAAAATCGTATTTTGCAGTTTTTAGTTAAGTTATTGTAAATTGGTCAATACAATATTTGACTTAGAAAGATGGTTAAAATTTAAAAATTCATTAAAATATTAGATGAAAAATAGTAAGTAGTTAAAATAAGTAGTTGCTGTTCGAAAAAAGTTATTCAGCTCATGTCTATCAAGTTCAACAAATTTAAACGCCATAAAAATGTGTATTTTTATGTCATAATAACCAACAGAATTTAACTATTTAATAATATAATTTAAATTGTGGGACTCTGAGAAAGAATATTGAATAATCTCAAACAACGTTTAATGTTTACTCTCTGTACATCATTAATGTATTCATTTTAATATTAACAGACAAACAAATATACAGTTATGTTATCAGGCAATACATTTTGTGACGCAGATTTAAAATTTAAACTGGCACGTTTTGGTATAAATCAGCCAATTACAAATACAACTCGAAATCTTCTGCTTAAGAAACTCTTGAAATTAGAAAAGGATTTTAAAAAAGAACAAAACAATGAATCGACAAAACTTGACTATGAATCAATGGTAAATAGATTTCTATATAAATAAATAATTTTAAAGTTATTATTAAATATTATGTTTTAACCGTTTTAAGTTAATATGTAATTACTATTATACAAATCGTAAAATACACAGAAATTGAGAAGTGTTAACATTTTTATTTTGGTTTTTCTATAGTCAACATTAGAAGTTCTAACGTAAGAATCTCATAAATTATTCTTTTTTAAATAATAAAAATGTTTACTGGCAATTTACGTTAATTTTATGAGTTTTTGAATTTTAAAATTTTATGATGTAAATGTACATAATTAATGTAAGTATTGATTTTAATATTAACAGACAAACAAATATACAGTTATGTCATCAAGCAATAAATTTTGTGATGCAGATATAAAATCTAGACTAGCAAGTTTTGGTATAAATATTCCGATTACAAATACAACTAGAAATGTTCTGCTTAAGAAACTATTGAAATTGGAAATGGACTTTAAATGGGAACAAAACTATTTATTGATCGACTTTGTCTAAAAGTCAATGTTAAATACATTTCAATACAAATTGATAATTTTAAAATTATTATTAAAATTTAATTTTGTGTTTAATTACTATTATATAAAATCAGTGATGTATTTAGGATAGCATGGGGCAGGGAGGGCTTGGGCTCCGAGTGGTAAAATCCTAGGGGGGTAGATTGTTACTAAGTTTGGTGATGAAAAAATAATTATATTAATAAAATTATTGTTATAATTTTTGGTTTTAATTTGTTACGAAACATGCATTGTAATACTAGAATTGAGAAAACGAATAACTGTTCATGAACAGTTATGTATGTGTGAAAATTTTGATTTTAGATTCTGAGCGGAGCGATGATTGTATCGATTTTACAATGTTGTGCGTTTTTTTTTTGTGTCAGCGTACACTATAAGTTGTCAAAATAATGCTTCGATTTTCAACTTCAGTAGCTTTTCCGGTTGGAAAGTGAATCTAATGAATCTATTCACTTTTTTTATTTTATTATTTTTAAAATATCAATTAACCTACATTAAGGTTTTCTGTAGAATTAATAATAAATATACCTACTATAATTATGTAATATTTGATTTAATATAAATAAATTTTTTATGTATACTTAATAGTTAATACCAGTAATACTTAAATACATAATATACCTTATCGAATATAAGTGTAGTGAAGAATGCAGTAGTTTCACTATCATGTATTTTTTTTATACAAATACACTTATTATTATTTTCATAAAATAATTGATTTATGTCATTCTCGAACTGAATACTGTTGACATGATGTACCTATTGTAATGGCAATTATTATGAATTATTGGCAATGAACAAATAAATTTTGATTTTGATTTTTTATCTATAATTAATCATTTAAAATTTACTTAATTAATAGCACAGTTCTAAGAAATCTAAAATGCTTTTTCGATTGTAATTTTCAAAGTTTTCTACAAAATACCAAGAGGGCATTGCTCATTTAAATTTTAAGTGTCCCCCTTGCCACCCTTCCAGGTGACACCTATGAATGTAGACATGTCCAAACACAATTAAACCCTTTCAAGCCTTCAAGGTGATCCAGGAAAAAAGATTTACTAAAAATTGGAAAACGTTTTGTCCAAAAATATCGGTTTAAAAACATTAAAAAAATCTTTTTTATTCATCTATACTTTGTGAATATATTTCCGAAATTAATGCTTTTTGCAAAAATCTGTAAAAGAAAGGCCTTATTTTTACAAAATTTACTTTTTACGCAATAATCACGCTGCTAGATGTTAAAGTTAGAAAGATAATTTTTTGTTTACAAATAACTAAATAAGTATTAAATACAAAAAAATGTATTTATAATACCATTCAAAATACTGTATGCTGTAAGTATTTAAAAAGTTATTCAGTACTTAAAAAAAATTTTGAATACTTTTACTCAAATACTTAACAGGATTGCTGACTGCTGTTGAACAGTTGAACCAAGATCGTTATATTATTATATTATCATGTGTTTGAACCATAAGTACTTTAGTGTGATAAACTGATAAGAAACAATTGTTTATCATTCATTACGTCAAATTTAAATGTTTGTTTAGTCGTTTATATGGCGTTCGTGAATCGCGGTAAAATGTATTTTTGATTTTTTACGTGGAATTTTGTTTTTGTTGTTTCTATACACAAAATCGGATTGTGTATAATACCATAGTCTATTATTGATACTAGATAGTTAAAATTCAAGTTGTTTTCACCACATACTGGATAATATCAATACTATGTTCATGACGTCGTTTACCTATTATTTATCACGTTAGATGTTTTATTGAATTATTTTGTGTCAATATTGCTCTTTGAAAAGTAAGTTACTTTGACTTATAAATCATGATTGTATGTATGCTTGCTATTCAAACGTTTTGTCATTCAATAGCGATTTCATCAAAATCGTTTGGTGTGTGTTAAAATCCGACGTGTTAGTTCTCACTTATCACTATGTCACATACCTACCTTTAACAATTTTTACATTGCAAGTTCATAACATTTATGAATTTTAGTTTAAATAGGTTTAATGGAATTAAAAAATATTATGAAAATGTCTGGTGCAGGTATATGTTTATCTTTTAATACTCAAAATGTGAAATGTTTATCACTAGTGTTCATTGGGTTTCTTGATATATTTGCACATCATAATTCATAAACAAAATAATACTTAAAGATAGGTGTGGATCCAGAAAAATTTACGGTAGGTACTAAAAAAAAAAATTGGCGATACCTTCTTGTTTTAGATTAGGTATGTAATTTACTAATTTATAATACAAATTTATTTTGTTTGTGGTTTATTAAGTAGTATTTAAACAACAGGTAGTGATCATGCATTCAAAGATCTTCACTGAAACTGCACCTACTTTTTAATGTTATTATATATCCTAGTCTTTTGGTTTGAGTGGGAGTTCTCCTTAAAAAATTTTATAAAAAGAGTATTTTTTTAGAGTTAATTCAAAATTGTTTGTCCTGTATTATTTCAAATATGGTCATCCCGCGATTTTATGATTGATTTTTTGCACTAATATGTGGTTTAAATACAAATGAGATTAACTTTTAAGTGAGTGAGTACAATAATCGTTCATTCTTTTAACCTGTAATTATATTAAACTAATTTTTGTGTCAACAAATTGAATACGGTTTAACTGAAATATGTACCTTTTAAGTAGTTTAAATTATTTTAATTGATTCAACATAATTTGGTTTGTGATAACCATCAATATTTTGTATTCTTCCATTGTCAAATTAGATTGTGTTTTTTATTCACATAAATAGGTATTCATTTTGATAAATTCCAAAAACTTAATTAATTATAATGAACAAATTTATGTAAGTAACTAAATATTTAATTTATGCAACTATTATATATGATTAATATATTCATTTTTAATAGACAAACGATTATACAATCATGTCATCAAGCAATGCATTAAATGATGCTGATTTAAAATCTAGACTAGCTCACTTTGGTATAAATCAGCCAATTACAAATACAACTCGAAATCTTCTGCTTAAGAAACTCTTGAAATTAGAAAAGGATTCAAAAAAGGAACAAAACAATCAATTGACAAGTCTTGGCTGTGAATCAATGGTAAATATATTTCCTTACAAATTATTAATTTTAAAATTATTATTTTATGTTTTAAGTTACTATTTAATCACTATTATGCAAATCTTAATATACATAGATATTTTGAATATTACCTTATAACATTGTATTATTGAATATATTTCCAAAAACATATTTATTTATGTCATAATATTGTCTGCACTTTTTCATTATATATACATTTTAGGTCCGTTGTGGAAATAATATGTATTGTTTGTATATTAAACAATAAGAATAGACCTTATACTATCATACCTGTCTTTTGTACACTCGACTTAGTCAGAGATTTAGGCAAATCCTTTCATTAACTTGTGATTGCACTGTAGTTGTGAAGTATATTAATAAAGTACTTATGTTTTAAGTTTAATTAATTGTCTTTATAGCTTTGATTAAAAATGAATGACTAAGATTTCATAAAAACTGTTATTTTTACTTTAATGTATTTATGTTTTTCCAAAATATCTTTACTGAAAAATTCATTTGATATTTATGTTTTATAAATTAAATAAACATAAAAAATAGTTAAAAAGTAATTGAATAAATAATCAGAAAATAATTTTAATGTGACAATATTGATTTCCAATTTAAAAGATATTACATACAAGATTTGGAGTCATTGAAAAGGTTTAAGTACATTTTAGTTATAAGATAAATAAAATCAATAAAATTGTCTTAGAAAATGTGGCCCATAGTCTACAAATAAACTGTGGTAGTTGCACTAAACTAGTTGAAGTTATTCCGATACACCATAAACATTCAACCAACTTTCTTTCTTACCTATATGCTATAAAAATATTGATTTTATTACATTAACACTTAATGATCATAATTATAAACATAATTATATAATATAAATCATAAATATCCCAGCTATAGTGAAATACAATACTCTGTTTCATTGTATACTCATATATGTATACTATATACTATATAGCTATATAGTTATGTAAAATGCAAAATAGTGGTAGACCTTTTTTTGGAAGTTCGCTAAGTGTCTTATAATGGCATTTTAATCCATTTAAAATTATCTTTAATATTTTAAATTTAATAATTTAATTAATCATAATACATTTTTGTATTCAATTTTATATAAAATATATATATTGTTTTTAGGACACTTCAACAAATGACCTGAATGAGTATGAAATCCGTGATGGAATCTCTAAGTATGGATTAAAGCAAGTCCCATTGACCGATTCTACTCGTCCTCTAATAAGCAGTATTATCAGAAAAAAAAAAGATTCTTAAGAAACCTCATTCACTCATTTAAAGAAAACATTTTATTATAACCATTTTATAATATTTTATTTTAACTGTCGTTAAAATGATTTAATAAATATATCTTAATCAAATCAAAATATTTAAATTTGTTACTATAGATATGAATTTGAATATCTTAGAAATCATAATTCTTTTGTTTTGTAACACAACTTACATGTATGTACTGAGATTTAAAACTAAAAATTGAGAACATTAGAATTTTTTAATGTTTTATTGACTTCCACTTTATTTATTTATCTAAAATTAATTGTGGATATTGTTAAATTATGTGACTGAATCTAGTGTTAAGAATAACAATGCATATTTTGTAAATTATTTTTCTTATATGTATTTATTTACTAGTAATTAAAAGAAATATTTATCCATTTAAAGTTTTTTGTATTCTAATACAACTGGGGGACAAACTGAAAAATATTAGATTTTTACAAGTGCCTACTTTAAAATTATTATAAAAAGTATATACTTTTTGAGTTTAAAATGTTTTTTACAACTGGATCCATTTCATTTAACAAAAATAACGACATTTCAATAAAGAAATCATTACAATATGACTTAAATAATTAATGTTTTTACAATAAACATTTTTCTAAAAACTATATTTACAAATTGGTTATTTTGAATTTTTCAAAAATGACAAGATTTTTGTTTTTTATTTTTAGTATTATTGTATTAAATAATAAAAATAATAAATGATATATTATTATACAGGTAGTGCAAGTGGCTATAAGTTAAATATATAAAAAATATTAATTAAAATAAGTTATTTCATTTTCAGGTCTTTTTATTACGTGTTGTATAAAATAATAAAAACAATGCTAATAATATAATAAATTAATTTTTTTTTCATGCTTATGAATTTAATTAAAATTTAATCCAAATTGTTTTAGAATTTGATAGGATTGCCCTGTTTAAATTATCGTGTTTATGCGACATTAGTGCACTAGGTTATAAATGTTCATTGTTCATTTTTTACATAGATAAGTATTTATGTGTACAATTTTTAACAACTTACTGATTTTTAGATAATTGTTTTTTATTCCTTAATACTTGATAATTTATATTTATAAAAAAAGTATATAGTTTGGTAAATTGTTTTAGTTATATTCTATTGACTAAGTAATAGGTTTATATTTTTGAACAATTTTTCAGTGTTGTATATTTAACAACTCTAAATGCATATTTGGTAATTATTACTTATTAGTACATATATATTTAATAGGGATTGCTGGGATTAGATTATTATTATCATTACTTTTCATTACAAATTATTGTCTTAAGGTGCTCCACAGAAACGCATGGCAACAAACGGCTTTGTATGTTTGAACGAACGACTATACGAACTGGTCGAGACAAGTCCCGTTTGCATATAAACACCATTTGTACGTATGTGGACTTATTCGCTCGGCTAGCGGTACATCAAAGGAATTTTGATTTTACTGCATGGCTTTGAACGTACGGTAAATACGACCAAACGACGTATGAATCCGTTCGTACGGCTGTGCGTTTCTGTGGAGACACTCCTTTACACATTGACACATATTGTAATTGACGCTATCCAATATATTATCATGGCCTAATTTAACGTTGTATTGGATTCTAATTTTCAATTGAACTTGAATAATGCAAGAAAAATAAATAACAACATTTTATATTCATACATTTAGTACAGACCCCGAAATTTTATATTGGAAATCAAAATCCAATCTCAACTTGTTAAAAGTGTGTTTCAAATAAAAATAATTTATTTTTGAAACTTTTCATTTCATGAAGTGTGAAAGCTTATTTAAAATGAAATTTTGAAACTACTAATAACAATTAAAAACTAATTGATTGATTGATACACATCTACAACATATACGACAATTTTCTAAAGTTGGGGTCTGTGGTGAGTGAGTAAAATTGTCTTTGGGGGAAAATAGAGATTTATTAAATTTTATTAATTAGATTCAAATTTATGAAAGTATAATATTCAATTCTTTATACCAATCTAATAGTCATTAGATTTTTTATGTAATACTCGTATATGACTTAAGAAAGGTATGTATGTTAATAAAGTTTTATAAAAAAATTCTGAGGTAGAGGAATTTCTCTGTTACCCTTCCCTAATCCTCAAATGCATGGGATGGGATTGATAACACACACACACACACACACACACACACACATATATATATATATATATAATATTATAGGTATTTATTCTTATACACATAATCTATATAGTATTTTTAAATATTATTTTATAATTATATAATATAATATCTATTATCTATAAGTTATGTCGTATATTGAATAAACATATTTTTAAAATGTCTTTTTTTCTTATGGATAAATATTTAAAATTCATATTCTATTAAATTAAAAAATTAAATCAAATCTGATGACATGATTATATTTTCTGTAAAGTGATCAAAATGATGATATATTTTTTTTTTTAGCCTTTTGTGAATTTATAATTTTATTTATCTAGATTACTAAAAATAATTATAAATTTTAAATTAAATTTTTTTCTTTGCAGAGAACTGAACATTGTTATGACTGACACAAATGACCAATTTTTAGACGAAGATGATGAAATATTAGCTTCTATATTAGAAGAAAGTTTAAGGTAAATGTAAACGTCATCATTTATTAAATATATTATATAATTGTTAGGTTGATAATTGAAATAATAGTTTGTTAATTAATATCTCTTTATTATTGTTACCCATATTTTTTTAGTAACGTATTATGTATTCATATATTAGTATAATGTATTAAATTTAGCAGTTAATATATAATTGAGTTGCACAAATGAAAATACTGGGGTACTTGCTCTACAGAATAGGTAGTAGCTGTCGAGTGTACCAAATCATTGAGTAGGTTATTATAGTTTTTACTTTTTACCTACTGTTCCATAAGGTAATGAATATAACATACAAAAAATATATATTATACAAATAATATATTGTTCATAGCTCCACCCTAAATCAAAATGTAAAAAAATATTTATTTTAAATTTGTTTTTACTTTTAAGGGGTTTTAAATGGAAATTGTCACTTAGTCAGTGTTTCTCTAGGCATTCCACCTATTTTAGTGATCATTAATATTTTATACCATAGATTAATGTCAGTTATATAAGTTTAATTTGTGAAATCTTATAATTATTAATTATATTTTTTCCATTCCATGAAATACATACAAATAATTATTTATCTATATTATATGTGTTATATATTGCACTATTGGGCTAATTCCCATTTTAGAGGACGCTACACACATATTTGTTGTCTCTGTCTTGCAAGTGTGCAGTGTTCGGAACGTTCACCAAAAAAATGAGCTCGTTCACGTTCACGTTCAGTCCTTAAAAAAGGAACTCGTTCACGTTCACGTTCGTGTTTTTTCAAACGAACGCGTTCACGTTCACGTTCATTTAAAAAACGAACGCGTTATTGGGGTCGCGTTCATTAAATTTTTTTTTTTTATGAATCGTTAGTCTGCAGTCAATATAAAAATTAAAAACCCATAAACGTATACGCTTAACCAAAAAATAAACATAATTTTGACTTTAGAGCATAATATACAATTTATAAAGTATTTGAATTAATTTTTAATATCTGACACATTTTTGAAATATACAAGTCACTGTCGTTTTGTGATTCCCAGTAATTAACTTTCAATAGTCGACGATGCAGATGATAAACAACGATAAAGCCCATGCCTATACACGATCCCCGTCCACCATAATAGATATACACTTCACCTATTCATGATAAATCGATTAGGTTTATTACAAATTCGTGGAAATCATAATATTATTGTTGTATTTCTAGCCGGGGACATTGGAATATATTTTGCAATTAAACAAATATTGTAGGAATTATAATGGGAAAAATGAAGATATTATTATTATAATATAATTAATTATTTTATACATATAATATTTATTAAATGGTCAATAAATTGAACGTCTTAAAAATTGATCAAATTCATTAAAAATATAAACGTCGTTCCACGTTCACGTTCTATTTGCAAAAAACGAGTGACGTTCACGTATCGTTCACTATATATGAACGTGAACGCGTGAACGTGCGTTCATGAACGACGTTCTTTTCAAACACTGCAAGTGTGTAACATGGTAAATTTATGCTTAGTACACTAGTACAGTCATACTCAATCTTTTTTTTATTTGGGCCACATAAAATATTTTAAACTATTAAGCAGGCCGCAATTTGAAATGAATGGAACAGGGATTAAAAAAATGTAAAAATACATTTATATATTGTTTAAAATGTGATAATATAAAATATATCAAAATTTTTATAAAATATACTTAAATAGTGAAAATATCAAAAACATAATCATCCTTATCTCAATGTATAGGACACACTTTGATTGTTTTGTTATACCTATTTAATAATTATATTAATTTTGAAATTTTTTTATCAATTCAATAAGTTCTGTTTGGCCACGTATAAACCATTGGTAGGCTGCAGGTTGGCTTAGTAGATCACGTTTAACTCACGTTAGCTTTAAAATTAGAGTAAATTGACCGTTTATGAAACTTGATGGTAAGAACATTATCTGTATTTTTATGTGGGTTCTTTTATGATAACTTAGTTTTTAAATGAGTTATGAGAATTTTTAATTTATGCTTTTTTATTTACGCATAACTTGATACAAAATTAAATTATTGTAAAAAACCCATGTACAAACATAGATAATGTTCTTAGCATCAAGTTTCATAATAGATCGGTTCATTTTAATTTTTAAACTAATTGAGCTAAACGGGATCTGTTGAGCATAAATTTGTTATGTTATGCACCTGTAAGACGGAGACAACAAATGGTTTTGTAGCGTCCTCTTAAGTTAAATACTTAAATATCAAAATAAAAAAATTAATTTGTTTTTTCATTAACACATTTTTGTCTTTTAGACATTACAATGAAGTGGAAGTACCATTACGGTCTATTGCTGAGAATGAAGTATCTCCTGTAAACTCTATTGTTGAGGATGAACTAACAGCTGTAGATTACAAAGTGCCACAACAGTCTATTTGCTCAAATTCTGTACCTAAACTAAGTAGTGTTGAACCACCAGTAGTAATAGACTTGTGCCAATCGCCTAAGAAATGTTCAACTGTCCAAAGTAGATTATCACATTTTTTTACGAAACCTAAAAGTGATAAAGTATGCAATAAGAAAGAAACTAATAGTGAACTAGAAAATCAAACAGATAAATTAAGCGCTGAAATAAATTCATCACCAGTACAGAATAATGTCAGCATTACCAGTTCGTAAGTTACTAAAAACCTTAACATTCATTTTCTTAATTATTTTAATTTTATATTATCAATATATTAGTTAAAAAAAACTTGATTCATTCTTTAGACCACCAATTTTCTATAAAGAACCAGATGCAAATGGGTTTCATTTATCCTCAGGTTCACATTATGTGTATCCTTCAAATTTTCCAGTCAGAGATTATCAAATGGGAATCATCAAAACAGCTTTATTTCATAATACTCTTGTCAGCTTGCCTACAGGTATTTTTTTATGTGTAATATATTTTTATTTAGTAAATTATTAAATTATTGAGTTTTATTTTATTTATTTTAAATATTACTTTAGGCATGGGAAAAACATTTATAGCTGCGGTGGTCATGTACAATTTTTACCGATGGTATCCAATGAGTAAAATTATATTTATGGCACCGACAAGACCATTAGTTGCTCAACAAATCGAAGCTTGCCACTCAATAATGGGTATTCCTAGGGAAACAACATTCGAAATGACTGGTTAGTTATGTTCGATCCAGGGTATTTTATTATTAGTTATAAAAATAAAATGATTAATTAATTGAAATCATAACATTTTTAAGAATCTTTAGAGGTAATTTATTTTGGTTATTCATGATATTGTTTTAGTTAATTGAAATCTCATTTAAGACGTTTACCAACTGTAATTATATTTTTATAAAAATATTAAAAACTTTAATAAAACTTAATTCAATTCTAGGTAATATCCCACCTGAACAAAGATATTTAGCGTGGAATAAATATAGAGTTTTTTTTCTGACACCTCAAGTTTTGGCCAATGATTTGAGCCTTAATAAATGTCCATCAGATACATTTAGATGTATTATTGTGGACGAAGCACATCGAGCTACCAAAGATTATGCTTATGTTCAGGTTATTAAATATTATAAATACTGTTAATAAATTGAAATAATCATAACATCAGCTTGATTATTGTTTTGTATTCTTACAGGTCTTAAAACGTTTAGCTGAAGAAAACCGAGTAATTAGAATTGTCGGATTATCAGCTACTCCTGGAACTAATGTAGAAGCGGTCACTGAGGTGATACAAAATCTAAATATATCAAAGTTAGAGTTTCGAACAGATGAATCTCCTGATGTAGCAAAATATACAAATAAAAAGGATGTTGAATGTATATCAGTGAAACTTACAAATACTATCTTGGATATACGAACTAAATTTTTAATGGTTAGAGTAATATTAGACTATAATTTTATGATATTATACAAAATAGAAATAGACATAGAAATCATGAAAAAAAAAATATAATTTTACAGTTTTGTTTTTATAAAACCACGTATTATAGTGTATTGTTTTAATAAAATTTATTTCAGATTTATGATAAATACTTAAGACGTTTAAAACAGTACCGTGCCCTAAATGGAAATGTTGCTAATTTAACAAAATTTCAAGTAAGTATGGTGATTATATCACTGTAATATTAAAATCAAAGTATGTTTAATATTTATAATAATAATAATATTTTAATCATTTTTTAGTTTAACGCAAGTTGTATTTTTTTTCCAGATATTCAGTGCCAAGCAAAAATTTTTGACCACTAATAATGCCCGTGATATGCCAAAATCTCTTACTGGTAGTTTAATAAATGATTTTACTATATGCATGTCACTGGCATATGCTTTAGAATTATTGATAATTTATGGTGTCAAAGTATTTTATTTACAATCGTTAGGTAATTAAAGCATTGAATGTTGTATAATATGTTTTAATGATATTTTATGTTTGATTTTTGTATTTTACTTAGAAATGAAAGAAAATCATAAATGTTTATCAAATGATGCTGACTTTCAAAATCTATTGCACGGTATTAACAAAGAATTAAATTCTCAGGTAATTTAGTTATAATAAATCATTAAAATTTTTTAGATTATTTTTCAAGTAAAATTATTTTATAGGACTTGACTTGGAGTCACCCCAAACTATTAGAATTGAAAAAAATTGTTCAAAACTATTTTGGAAGCGAAAATGTAGAAGCAAGTAGCAAGATAATAATATTCTGTCAGGTAAATTATTAAAATTAAAAAGTGGTTAAGTGGATATAGTTCTGTTGTATAGCAGGTTACAGTAGGTAATGGATGGTATTAAATTTAAATTCAATGATATAATATTATAATCATTGTATACGAAAAATGATTCTGAGCAGAGATGGTTTGTCAGTTAAGAATATTTTATTCTATATTAATTATATCGTTATTGTATCGAAAAAAAAATTTAGTTACATTGTAAAAAAAATTGTGTTTGTTTAAATTTAGATTGTTTTATTCCAGAATGGACTACGTAGGTGAAACCTTGTTTAAAATTTTCAATCCTTAACTATAAATGTTAAATATTTTATAAATTATTAACAACTTCATAATTTTTAAATTTTAAATTTAGTAAATTTGTAAAAATTTGAACTTTAAACGGTTATAAAAAAAGACTGTATTTTTAATATTTTCCAATTGCTATTATCAGGGCTCGGATTTTATAGCATTTGCTAATTGTTATAGGACAGATAAAAATAGCAGAGTGAGCAATACATTTGTTTTATGTATCAGAGACTCCAAATATGAAATTTTATTATATTTTTTTTTACATATTTGAAGCATTTTAGGTTTTTAGTGCTATTTTTCAAGTTTAGATTCTATTTTTTGATAATTCGCATAATACAACGTTTTATTTCGTACTTACATGAATCTATTTTATATAATATGGTATGAAAAATATAAAAAGTTACTCATATATTTTAATTTATTTTACTTGATTCCGTAGGAAATACCCACATTTTTATTTATATAAAATCTATATTGTAGTCCAGTCAATTGACTTATCAAACCCTAAGTAATTATGATTCTTTATTGGTGGTACCGGTTGTACTTATATATTTTAGCTCAATCGTTGAATTGTAGGTATTATTTTAAAATTGTGAACAGAATAAAATTTTTTTGGTGTTTTTCAGGTCTTTCAGGCATAAAGCACATATTTCAGTTATTTTAGTACTATAAAATCTGAGCCCTGACATTATACTATAGTGTAATATAATATACGAACACAATTTTATTTACATTTATTGAATAAAAAACTAAATAAAATTGAAAATTGAAAATGTCAATAAATATCTAAAAAAGAGTTGAAATAATTTGAAAATTTTATCATACATAGAAAATTATAAAATAAACATTTGATGAAAATTTCAAGTACTCACAGTTAATCTGTTTAACAGCAAAATAAGAAAATTGTTGTATAAGAAATTGAGTAAATATCCAATGTAAACATTTGAACTTCAAGCATTTTATTTGGTTTTCCAGTAAACATATATCATTTTATGAAGGTGAATGAATTTGAAGACTTATGAAGAAATTTGTATTGAATTTTCAAATCATAGATTTAATTAGATACATTTTTTATGAATTTCTTAAAATAATTTACAATTTTTCATGGTTTTTACATATTTTGTCAAAATTCAAGTTTTCAATGTTTATAAAAAAAATATTGTGACTATATTTTCAATATTTTTTAACTGATAATGTGACAATATTTTAGAAGCTTTTTATTAAATTCGTAATATTTTTACCCAATGAATAAATTTTATTAACACTTATAGAAAAAAAAAACTAGAATATTTGGAAACTAAAAATGTTTATACACAGTTAAAAACAATTCAAAATATTTTGAAAATTTTATGGTATATAGAAAGTGCCAGTGTAAAAGATAATTTTTTGTATCTATGGTCATTTGTTATAGAATTACACCAAAAACCAAAATCGATTTTGTGTAAAAATTCATATTTTTCCTTAATATTTTATTTGTATTTCCTGCTGATTTTGAAAACTATTTGATATTTTTGACTTTTAACCTTCCTGAGTACCAACTTGATTCACTTTTCTTCCAGAAAAGTTATTGTTGAAGAAAATCAAAGCATTTTTACTATTCAATGACCGACAAAAAAAAAAAAAAAAAACGCAAATTATTGTTAATATATTCATCGTTTCGCTCAGAATCCAAAATGTGTTTATTATACAGCACCCTTTTTATATAATATGCTATAAATAAGTTTGCATTATTATGTTACCTATTAAAATTATTTTTGTTATTATTCAATTAGTATCGGTTGGTTGTAGTAGAAGTATTTGAACTTTTAAAGACATTTGGTTCGTCTGTTAAACCTGTTATGTTTGTTGGTCAATCTGCTAAAGAAAAAGGTGGTCTGCCACAAAAAAAACAATTGGAGGTAAATGAAGATAAAAAATTATTTTATCATAATATAGTTTATAGTCATTGTATAAAATACTACTTATTCTAATATTTTGGAACAGGTGATGAGTCGGTTTAAAAACGGAGATTTCAATGTATTAATTGCTACAAGTGTTGCTGAAGAAGGTCTGGATATTGGAGAAGTCGACTTGATAATTTGTTTGGAAGCTAACAAATCTCCAATAAAATTTGTACAACGACTCGGCCGAACTGGACGTAAACGATCTGGAAAATGTATTACTTTACTGACTGAAGGAAAAGAACAAATTGTAAATATTTTATACAATATTATGCTTATGTTATTGATTAATTGATTTACTTTGTGTGCAGTTACTGACTACTAATTGCATGTAAAATAAATTGTTAAATTTTGGAAGCCAGTAGTTGTCTACCAATTTCCTTATGTGCTAATAATTTAGATAATACCTAAGCTAAAATATTACTATAATGAGTATAAAACATATGAAAGAATGATTATCTAAATAAATGTATTATATTTTTATGTTTAGAAATACAATTCTAGTGTTTCTTCGAGTAAAACACTTGTAATCAAAATGTTGAAAAACAAAGCAATACTTTCTAAGTTAGCTCCTGAAGGACCAAGATTGGTGCCAAAACGTGAGTGTTTTATACTTTAAACAATAATCATTAAAAAATGTGCTAAAGCCTAAAACCAATAATACTTACTGTTTGTAAATAAGTACACTCTGTGGTTTATTAATTAAAATAAGTTCAATGTTCTTAGATATCCATCCACAATGTTTAATGATTCATGTAAAAGAACCAGAAGAGCTTTTTCCAGAAAAGAAAAAAAATAAAGGGAAGAGAAAAGCAGTTGAAAATCTTATGAACTATGTAGAACCTAATGATGGTCAAAATGAAGTAAATGAAGATGGACTCGATGTTTTTCAAAACCATATAGGTATAAGTCGTGGACAGCATGCCATAAATCATCAGTTATTTTATTAAATTACAATTACATCTTGAATATAAGAGTTATGCGTAGACTTTATGTGCTTAAAAAGTACAAATATGCTTTAAAAATATACACTTTTTTTAATGTAACATATTAATAAGTAATTAATAATAATAACTACACTCATAGTTAATACTCTTAGGTTGCTGAATTGTATGTACCTTTTGTACTAAAAAGTACAAAAATGTTAAAATAATACAAATATTAGTAAATATTTATTTTCAATTTTTAAACACTATTTCCAGGTATTATATACATTAATTAAAATGAATAAATGGTAGTTATAGTATACAAATAGAATTAATCGTATTTTTGAAGAAGATATTTCTACTATTTCTAGTGTACACATATTAATAAATTATATCGTACTAGAAATTTAAAAATACTGATATAATAATACCTAATACCTAATGAAAACTTAAAATTTTCAAATTATCAATTAATTATTTTTCATTAATGATAAAATATGCTTTAAAAAGTAATCAAATTAAGAAATACCTATACTTTTAAAACTTCTGAATCACTAAATATGCTAAAATATGCACTATAAACTTTAAATATTTTATTCATGGTGTTCTGAAACTAACTTCAAGCTTATTTAGCAATAAATGTAATACCCTACAAAAAAATATGCAATTGCAATAACTTCCGAGCCCTACGTTATAAATAATAGAATAATTGCAATATTATTATTTATTATTTAATAATTAAGGGTCTCCAAACAAAGTTCCGTAACAAGTTTTTAATTATTATCATATATAACTATAAGTATCATTAATATACTTGAAATCTTCTTCATCTTCTCTTTTTTTACCCTTCAATACAAATTATATTTGGTGAGCCACCATAGTCTTACATCTCCATAAGGTTCTGACCCTCTGTCCTTTAGCTCTTCTTAACTCACATCATCTATTTTTATGTCATTCTATTTTCTATCTATCCATATCTTTTTCAATATTATTCTCCTTCTGCTTGCTTCTACATTCATTTATAGCCACTCTCATTACCCATCCAACATGATCAAACTATTTCAACATATTTTTCCTTATTATCATCTACATACATGATGTACCACATTACTCTTCATCCTGTACACTGTATATCTCTTGTAGTTAGGCCCATTACTAAGTAGCAGGCTAAAGGCTGAAGGCTAAACCCTGTTACTCTTGTGCTAAATTTATTTGTTTTTCTACATACATTCAACAATTTATTTTAAGATACTTGATATATTTCAAATTAAATTTCTTACAATATAGGATATATTAGTGTACATTTTCTTGTAGTATAATATGTTATGGACCATGGTTATGAAATTAGAAGTAATATCTTAAAAATATAAACATATATAATTTTTACTATAAAAAACATAAGTAACTCTTTATTATAAAATTTTGTCAATTAAATAAGTTATACAAAAATAATTTAACTTATTTTTTAAAGAAATTTTGTTATTTGTTTCACGTGTGAATGTTAATAAATGTCAAATGTAATGACTTAATTTTGATCTTAAAACATTTTATATAGTGTTCAAAAAGTTTGGAAAAAGTCATTAGGATTATTAGGGGTGGTAAATGATATGATATAATTAATACTGTGGTTAAATATTTTACCTAATAAATTTTCAGCAGTTTCATCTATTATTGCTATATGTAGTCATGTAGGTATAAAAATATGCAAATAGTCATGAAAGCATTTCTAATTTTTTTGAATACCTTGTATATATAATTATTATACGTTAATAATTGTTGGACAATAAGATCTTATTGTTTCAGAATATAAATCAAATGAAAAGTAGTATTGTATTTATTAACAACTTATAGTAACATTAAAACTTTTCATATTAATATAATAACAGCCTAATCTTTACTCTCACTATCTCTGAATGGTTATTGATACTTAATAATCTAATCGGTTCTGGGTATTACATTGTTGTTTTATTATGACCCATACTTATTTTTTGCATATGAGCTATTGAGATATGTGTAGATAATTAATTTTGATAGTACTAAACAACAAATAGGTGACTATATTTTCTAATGAAAAATTTGTATTTCTTCTACCTTAGTGTTATTTTGATATGTAGTATTCACTATTCAAAAATCAGCAGAGTATTAATTAGTTGCGCTGTATAACTTGGTGTGTTTTTGTACTTCGATATAACATTTGTTCACCATTCGTTGGCTCTAACGTATGTTCCATTTAGAGAATCAGTCCACAATATTAGGCTATACATTATATTTACTAATAATTTTTCTAACAAAATTAGTAATTAAAAAGAAAAATATATTGTTGTATGTAAAATTGAATACTTGTTTTAGATAAACCGAAAAAGAGATCTAAAAAACGAAAAACCGTCGAGTTTGATACAAACGAAAATGGCTGTACAGGAATCGGACAACTCAAACAAAAAAATACCGACCTAGATTTCGAACATAATTCAAATGATTGCTATTATAACGCACCCGAAATCAACTCGCATGGTGTAACCGACAAGACTTTGGAACGCTTTGTCGACGAAGAAAAAGCGTTTAACAAATGGCTTAAGTCGTGCATGCAGACCAATGCTATTGTGTTGAATAGCTCATTTTTAGAACTTTTAAATTTTTTTACTGACCGTGGCACATGTGATGTTGAACTTTTCAACGACAAACCGACAGAAGGCATGTTTATGGAGCAAACTGGCGTTTGTAAAATATTTAAAGGTCCGTCGGTCAGTACTGAGCGCACGGTCCATGAAAACGATCAGCCAAAGAAAAACGCCGATCGTTCGTTCCGATTTAGTGTTGATGTCCGACAAGGTAGTTCACAGGTAGCCAGCACATCTGCAGCTCGTGAAATAAACAATTATTCGGAAAATACAGACTCCGAAGACATGTTCGATGGATACATAGACCACTCGACTGTCATGCGACCGATTGGTAAACAAACATCGGCAATTTGTGGTGACAGTCACGATACGAAACCCGACCAAAACATTCATACGAGAAAACTCAATTTCATTGATCTATTCAAAAGTCAACTGGCTGAAACCGACGATTTCATGAATAAGAATACGAGTTTCTCAGTACGGCCGCCCTCTGTAGATAACGACGATGGCAGTCGTTCGAACGATCTTGTCGTAAACTACGTAGATGACGACAATTCCTCATTAGATATTGAGACTGGAACTGTTATACGTGACGATAACCTAGATGAAGATGATGAAGTCACGGGAGAACTTGATTTCGAAGAATTATTCAAGAGTCAGAGGACCGATAGGCTCATCGAAAAGTACACCGAAGAAATCGTCTCTGAACGACCTAAAATGGATCATTCGGCAGCAGTCATTAGTGGCGGTGCTAAAAAAATTGAAACGTGCCATGAGGGAAAAATTGACGACGAAGTAATGTTTGAGATTACAGAGATTCAGAGATCCAATAATTGTATGGAAAAGAACATTTCCGTCGGACGACAGAACGTTGATCGATCGATTGCCATCGATGGCCGAAAGAGTCCTGTCGTATGTTGTGGGAAGAAAAAGGCTGTTAAATCCGGTCATCAGTCAACCGGAAAAATGGATTTCAGTGTATTGTACAAGAACCAAAGATCTGATGGGTACATTGAAGACTTCATGGTGAGAAAAATAGCACCCAGAGTTCGGCCGTCGAATACAGTCGATCGCGTATTACTCGACGTCGATGATGACCAAGATAAAAATGGCAAATTGATGGAGAACATTGATTCCGAAAAACTCTGCAAGGAAAAAAGCACCAAATCATCCTCAAAACTATCGAACGTCAATCGATCGATCATAAACGGTGGCCGGAAAAGTCCAGTCGTATGTGGTGGAACGTTGGGTAAAGTCGACTACGATGCACTGTTCAAGAGCCAACGGGCCGACGAATACATCAAAGACAACACTGATAAGACTGTAGCAAAAGAAGCCGGAGTGACGGATGGTTTGCCTGGCTCGGATGCTTGGGTTGACGACGACGATGACGACGTTATTTTCTTAAACAGTTCTCAAGAATTTTTCAGTTGCAGACCGCCGAAGAAGACTACCCAGACGAAACTGACGGGTCATGTTCGTGTTGACCGCCCCATCGAAATCATCGACTTGTCATCGCCGCCACTAAGCTCATCGTGTACCGCAACCGCATCCGCCATCAGTGGTTCAATTGCAAAAGACATGATTCCGACTGGCAGCGTCTCGAAATCAGGTGCTGGCGTCAATGGTCTGCTGCAGTTGAACGACGACGAAGACATGGATTTTATGTTCATCGATTACAACAATGACGGTGATGCTGCTGTAGACGTTTTTACGCAGAAACACAGGAACGGTGGTGATGCAGAAATTTTCACTCAGAAACAGCCGGAAAGCGGTGATGCAGACATTTTCACTCAGAAACAGCCGGATGATGGTGATGCAGACGTTTTCACGCAAAAACACCGGGACAACAGTAAAGTGGATTTGTTCACTAAGAATCAACGGGACGGCAGCGGGACGACGGCCGCGGTCAGTCTTCCATTATCCTCCCACGTTTCTGCAACGAAACCGGCGCTTAAGGGTGACGTGACCAAGCGCGCCAGTAACTCCACACAATCATACGACAACGGCATGATGCCATTCAACATCATGAAAGCTGCACGATTAGTTGATTTGCTTAAGCCGGGTTTGAGCATGAAGAGGAACATGACTGCGTCTAAACGAAAAAGCGACAGCGGCTCGCCGGGGGTTGCACTGAAACGACAAGTTGACAAAGGATGCACCGCGGCGGCATCTAAGCGAAAGGTCGACAACGGCTCTCCGGTGGTTGCACTGAAACGACAAGTTGACAAAGAATGCACCTCGGGGGAGTTCAAACGACAGAACGACAACGGCTCGCCGTTGGTTGCGCATAAACGACAGGTCAATATCGCCTCGCCAGTGTCGATGTTCAAACGAAAAGTCGAAAACGGCTCACCGGTGACAGGGAACAAACGACGATTTGACAGCGGTTCGATGACGGCGTTGGAGTTGAAAAGAAAAACCGGCCGAAGTCCAGCCGACATGTCGCCCATACATCCTCCGAATCGTCAGCGGCAGCGTCCTCAGTTTTCGCAGTCTACTCCTAAAGTTTCCGTGAACCCGAAACAACGACGACAAGAAGCCGTCACCACCTTGGCCACCACAGTCACTACCACTAGAAAGGTCAACTCTTTGTTGACGTCTAGCAGTGACTCTGACGCTTTCGTCGGCTACGGGTGCGTCGAAAATACTACCAGCCCGCGCCGCCGTATGAAGAAAAAACGCCGAAGGAAACCGAAAAAGGTCAGTATACTAATAATTAATGATTATTATTTGACTGGCTTCATCGTTAGCAGTCGCTTCGATTAAATTGGGAGATTCCCGTGTAAGGCTAAATATATTACAATGAGTAGACGAGTAGAGCCTTGATTTGAATGTCCTAATAACTAACTAAAATTTCTCTAAAAATAGCAATGAATGTATTCAACCAGAATAATCTCCTTTAATTTATAAATACATATAATGTATGAATATGTGCTAAAAATCAACAAAATTATCTAAAAATTATTATAAAAAATGAAAAATAAAAGTTTTTTTATTCTATGATGTAGATACGAATTTTGTACTTGATAGAATTGCCTGGGCCTTCACGAACAATCATGCATTTTGCATTTTAATCTGGCCTTAGTAATAATATATATATAATAAATATAATAATTTATAATCTATAATATTTGCTATTCGCTAACATACATTTTTAGTAAAAAGTACTTTAGGACATGTTTAAAACCATTTATATTATATTATATATATTATATATATATTACAATTTTCGATGTTTTTTCTTAGATTTATGTTGATAAAATATTTAATTTTCTGTACAAATACTTGAAAATAAAATATAAACCTAACCTACGATGCGTTGGTAATAACTTAAAACTTACTACATTGGACGCCGCTTTTATGACTCACTTTGGGACCAGTACAAACTGAGTCTTATAACCGAATGAATCTTATAGGCGAAGTGGGAAAAAAAATTTTAATTACATATTTATAAATTTTATCTTACTACATATTTCGCTTTAATTTTAATATTTTACTACATATTACATACTTATTATTTGAATAAATTTGTAAATTCTGATAAAAAAAATTAAATTATTATACATATTATAAAAATTATTACATACATCAATAAAAAAGTATAAAAGATGCATAAAATGTATTTATTTGTGAAAAAAATTTGTAATTTTGGTTGGTTTTGAGTTATAAACTAATATTCCGAAAATATATTGCTCGTACTCATATTGTATATTAAAATTATTACCTTGGTAATGAACAGCTCTCCTTATACCATAACCTTATCGATTACGATAACTGTGCCAGGTAATCGTGAGTGTATTTATAACACACTACAATAACAATAATTGCGAAAAATGTGAAATGCAATAAAATTTATTGTACATACACATTACACACATTATAAAGCATGAAAACTAATTTATTTCTAAATTTTAATCAAAAATGTTATCATTTTTTTTTACGAAATTTGAGTCTTACAACCAAATTTTTTATAATGTATTTGGATACGCCCGAGCCGTTTCAGACGATTTTGAGTCTAATAAGCGACTGAACCTTACGTATATCCGTGAGTCTTATAAGCAGTGTCCACTGTATATGGATGGGCACTATAATTTAAATTATATCTTAGATGTTATACTTTTAGTATGCATTTTTTTAACCTACAGAAGTAGATTAAAATAATTAAATAAATTAAGAAAACTTTAATAATGACCTACTTAAATTTTAACTGACAGGAAAATAAATCAAAAATCGTTTCTTTTTTATTGATTAAATTACACTTTGTATATAATATTCATTATAGGAACTTATTATTGTCTACTACCTACTAGCCTATACCTTTTATCATCTCTCTCCTGGTGAATATGGAAAATATGTTTATAATAAATTAATTATTGACTTTCCATTTCGTGTCTATTTAATTTGACGTAGAAACTCTTGTTTATCGATGACGAAGCCGATGTCAGCAATTGCTACGGCGACGGTACCAATTTCAGCAAGACTAGCTCAGACAACGACGATGATGATGACGATGACCAAAACGATTTCGATTCCAGTTTCATTGATGATGATCATGAAAAGTCCGATCCCTCGAAGAGTATGACCAAACAGTATTTACAATCGGTCAAGTATGCGTCACTCAGTGTTTACTATATTTAATATTATTATAAGCCGTGATATAATATAGGGTGTATGGCGTAGGTACAAATAAACATACATTTTAATATAATGTGTTGTCAGTGTGGTAGTAAAAATGTGATTAATTTAAATATGAATAATTTTAGTTTCTTAAAATTGACCAAATACATTATAATAATTTATATATTAAAATGTTCTAAACATTTTATCATTTTCAAAATATTTTGTCCCTTTTTCAGTTATTCGTAAGCATTTAAAATTTTTGATTTTTGTCCTAAGATTTTATTTAAATACTTGTTATACGATTTTTCATAAAAAATTCATTATTTTAAGTTGATTATTATTTATTTATTTTTCTGATGGGGTTTTTAATAATTTTTAGCGAGTTATGTCAGCCAAATTTACGCTAGATAGTGTTCTTGGGTTTAAATCGTATAAATTAATAAATCGATCAGAACGCACTGTTTATAAATATCGAATAACACTACATACAAACCATTAGAAATAAGTAGTCATTTGTTTAAAATAAATTGAATATTTATCGTTTAGGAGCCAGGCCAATACTCGCGGAGTTTTTAAGATACCTCAGCTAACGAGACAGCATTTTAACATCGACGTTTATTCTCAGATGGACGACAGGAACGTGGATAATAATTACGAAGAGGTAACTGATAGTTTACACTTAAGATGATTTATTTGCTTACGCATATAATTTTACACATAAAACCATGTCAAAATATTCGGATTACCTATACTTACTTAAAACCATTTTGTTTTATTTGTATAAAAAGATTTATTTTTCTGTATTAAAAAATATCGCATTTAATTGTTGTTTTCGATGTAAAGCAAAACACTTATTTAATCTCTGAAGCGTTAATTAATATTAGACTAAAATAAAAAGACTAAAAAGATTGAAAATTTGACATATTTTAAATAACATTAAAAAATTTGAAATATTTAAAAAAATTTATCAAGTATAGAAAATGCCAATATAAAAATTCAGTGAAAATTTCAATGTGTCTACTTTCGTTTCAGAATTTTTTTTTGTTTTCCCCTGTGCTTTTGAAAACTACTTGGAATTTCAAAATTTGACCGCCTCAACGCAGCAAATAGATTCACTTTCCAACCGGAAAAGATACTGAAGTTTAAAATCGAACCATTATTTCGACAACTTATCATGTAAACTGACACAAAAAAATAACAAAGCAGTGTAAAATCAATGCATTCATCGCTTCGCTCAAAATCTAAAATGTAAACCGTTTGATTTAATAGTCAAAACGGTCGCACTATGTAGTTTCAGAATTTAAAACCGATTTAATTTCAAACCGTATTAACGCCATCATATGAACGTAGTAATTGAGTGTAAATTATAGTTTCATACTTACACATGAATATTGATTAGTTTAATTGACATAAAATAATATCAATGTGTATGATAAATGATCAAGATTAATTGGTCGCTATATAAATCGTGGCGTTTAATGGACCGCCGTTAGCCATTATATCCATTAAAATACGTATTATTATCATTATGTTCAGCGTTGGTTTATGAGACCTGTTATTATTTTAACTCAATGTAATCGTGTTAATCAATATCCGTTATCTCGGTCTATACAGGATTCGTTTTGTGTGGAAGACGCGTCGGACCTGAACAGCACGTTGTCGACGACCAACACGAGCGAGCATCGGACGTCGGACGAACGGCCGTCACGGAAGCGGAAGCGCATAGTATTGTCGCCGCGAAGTACGGACAGTAGCGACGACAGCCCCGTCCACCAGTTCCGCCGGAAGCGCGGCAGGGCGAAGACTTCGCTGGACTTCAGTTGATCACTGCGGGCGACGAATACCAGATGTAATCTCGTCGGTGGTATCCGCATCCATATTATATATTTTATATTCGTTATTTTTTTTCGCTCATTTTTACTCGTAGCGTTTTTTTTACTGTACCTACCGTTTGCCGCCTCGCCGACCACCGGAAATTGCGATACTTGTCCGTGATCTCGTAACTCTGTATACTATTACGACGAATCACAGGCACGACTGACTGCGTACCGCGATCGGTTATAGCTTAGGTTTTCTATTTATTTAATTTTTTTTTCGTAGTTTGACTGCACCACACACCTCCTATATTATTACTCTTATACATCATATTATACCTAAAATAAATGTTTGTTTTTAAATTTTTTAAACACATATTTATTTGTTGTACCTATATATTTATTTGTCATTATTAACATGATATAATGGAAAACGGATACCCGTACTTGACGTTTTGATTCAAGTTTTAATGTGATAATAAATAAACTTTTAAAGCGACGACAAACAAGTTTTCACAATTTATTTCAGATCCAGAGCGGAGTGGGCGATTCATATTTGTTAACAATTATATTGCGAGTTTTATGTTTTGGGCACGTTTTTGAGCAGAATGATTTGCTTCAATCGACTATTATCAACAATTCAACATCATGGGTGGTTTACTGGTTTCTGTTAGATTCTTTCGATTTATTCTGTCGTTCAATATAAAAAATTTATCTTAAAGTGGAAGTACGGTATCCAATTATGGGGTTCTGCAAAAGTCTCAAACATAAACCGTATTTAGTACTTTCAATCCAAAACCTTCCGTGCTATAACAAAAGCGCCATTCTCTCTATCCAACCAGCTGACCTTACATAAAGATTTTACCATCTCGCTGCCCGTTCACGATGTAGCTAAAACATTTTACAAGCGATTCGACATAAATGTCCAAAACTACACATCAATCCCTTAATCAAAGGACTTGCGTCAGAAAGTATACCATCAGGCAACCCCAGAAAAAGGTTAAAACGGCGGTGGTGGCGGGACCCATACTAATCTGGCAAATACAAATCTAATATAATGTAATTGTAAATGCATATGTGCACGAGTAGATAATCGACAAAGTATACCTTTAATGGAATAAGTCTTCTTTAATCCGTTTTTATTCAAGTCATAAACTTTTCCGACTATTTTAATTATTGTTCTAATTACTAATAGATTGTAAATTATATTGTAAAAATTAAAAAAGCGGGTAAGTGGGTATCGCTCTGCTGTACATTGGGGGTGGGGGTGGACCTCTGACTAAGGTAGGTTAAATTTGAATGCAATGATAGGTATCATTGTATACGAAAAACGATTCTGAACGGAGACGGTTATCTGTCTAGGATATATTATAGATTATTAAAAATTTTCAAATCCTAGATTTAAAAAGAAGATTTTTTATGAATTTCTAGCTTAAAATAATTTGCGAATTTTCATGATTTTTAGGTATGTTGTCAAAATTAAAATTTGAATGCATGTAAAAAAAAATTGTGGCTATATAATTCTTTTATTTTTCAACTGCTATTGTAAAAATATATTATGAGCATTGTATTACATTTTCAAATCTTAGATATAAAAGGAAAATACTTTATGAATTTCTAGTTTAAAATAATTTGCGAATTTTCGTGATTTTTATGTATTTTGTCAAAATTCAAACTTTGAATGCTTTTAAAAAAAATTATTCATATATATTTCTTTTATTTTTCAACTGCTATTGTAAAAATATGATAGGAGCCTTGTATTAAATTTTAAAATCTTAGATCTAAAAAGAAAAAGCGGATAAGTCGTGGATGTCGCTTTGCTGTACTGTAGGTTACTGTAATGGATGGGATTAAATTTGAATGCAATGATAGGTATCATTGTATACGAAAAACGATTCTGAACGGAGATGATTTGTCGGTCTAGGATATATTATATTTAAATATTGTCATATATTCTATTTTGAAACAAATATTTTATTTTTAGTACTCAATTAGTGTAGTTATCATGTAGTTATCATAATTCATAATACCTTATATTATCATAGATATACGAATACCTGGTTTGAGGATAAATCGTTATCATTACGCGATTTCATAAAAATTTAAAACTCAAACGCTCAAAACATTTTTCCTATAATGACACTTCAAATTTTCTCTAAAGCTATTTGAAGCAAAACTTATAGAAAACTTGGTGTTAAATTTTATAACCTTAGATATAAATACAAACAATATTATGAATTTTGAACTACAAAATAATTTACAAATATTCATGGTTTTGACGAATTTTTGTCAATATTTGAAATTCAAATGCTAATAAAAATTTAATTTGAATTTCCGGTGGACATTTTTTTTGTGATAAAGATTGAAAAATTTGTAAGGAATCTTGTATTAAATTTTCAAATCTTAGGTATAAAAGGAAAATTTTTTATGAATTTCTAGAATAAAATAATTTACGAATTTTCGTGATTTTTACGTATGTTGTTAAAATTAAAATTTGAATGCATGTAAAAAAAAAAATGTGGTTATATATTTCTTTTATTTTTCAACTGCTATTGCAAAACTATATTATGAGCCTTGTATTAAATTCTCAAATCTTAGAATTAAAAAGAAAACTTTTATGAATTTCTATCTAAGATAATTTGAACATTGCCGTATTTTTTATGTATTTAATCAAATTTTGAACTGTAAATTCTTATAAAAAAAATTTGTGACTATATATTTCTTTTATTTTTCAACTGCTATTGTAAAAATATGTTAGGAGCCTTGTATTAAATTTTCAAATCTTAGGTATAAAAGGAAATTACTTGATGAATTTCTATCTAAGATAATTTGAACATTGCCGTAATTTTTACGTATTAAGTCAATATTTGAACTTCAAATACTAAAAAAATAAAATTGTGCCTATGTATTCTTATAATTTTTTAATCACTATAAGAATAACTTATGGGGAACTTTGTATTAAATTTTCAAGTATTTTGATTGGGCCAAAAAAATTTTATCGACACTTCAAAAAAAATTTTTCAGAAAAATTGAAAATTTCAGTAGTCTATAAATATCTCAAAAAAAGTCAAAATATTTTTAAAATTAAATCATGTAAAGAAAATGCCAATCTAAATAACTGGTAAAATTTTTCAAGTATCTATGACTTATACTTTTTGAATAATAACAAATGTTTAAAATCGTTTGAGGATAAATCGTTATTAGGCTATTTCGTAAAAATTTAAAATTCAAACGCACTTAAAATTATTTCTATAATGATGCTTCGAGTTTTCTCTATAGTATTTGAAGGAAAACTTATAGAAAACTTAGTGTTGAATTTTCAATCCTTAGTTATAAACGCAAAAAATTTTATGATTTTTCAACTTCAAAATTACTTGCAAATTTCGCGTTTTCGACAGATTTCGTAAAATTTTGAACTGTAAACGCTTATTAAAAAAAAATTGTGCCTTACGATTTTTAATTTTTTTTAGTTACAATAAGAACAACTCATAAGGAACCGTGTATTAAATTTTCAAGTTTTTTTGGTCGTTCAACATTTTTTTTATTGACACTTCAAAAAAAAATTCTCAAAAAAATCAAAAATTTCAGTGGTTTATAAATAACTCAAAAAAAGTCGAAAATGTTTGAAAATTAAACTGTATATAGATATCACTAACATAAACATTTGGTGAAAATTTCAAGTATTTAAAGTAATTAGTTTTTGAATTACAACCATATAAAAAAATTGATTTGGTCGAAAACTGATTTTGCGTAAAAATTCCCGTTTTTCTGTCATTTTTTTTTTTGTTTTTCTCGAGTTTTTTGAAAACTATTGGAAAATATTTACTTTTGACCTCTATAATGCACCAAGGATCTTCAATTTTACATCGGAAACCACCTCCAAAGTTTGAAATCGAAGCATTATTTCGACTAGTTCTGCTGTACACAGACACAAAAAAAAAAAAAAAACACACATCATTGTAAAATCAATACATTCATGACTTCGTTCAGAATCTAAAACTTTTATGAATTTCTATCTAAGATAATTTGAAAATTGCCGTAATTTTTACGTATTAATTCAATATTTGAACTTCAAATGCTTATTAAAAACAATTTACATATGTATTCTTATAATTTTTTAATCACTATAAGGATAACTTATGAGGAACTTTGTATTATATTTTCAAGTATTTTGATGGGGCCAAAAAAATTTTATCGACACTTCAAAAAAATATATTTTGAAAATTAAATCATATAAAGAAAATGACAATCTAAATAACTGGTAAAATTTTCAAGTATCTGCGACTTAATATACTTGTTGAATAATAACAAATATTAAAAATCGTTTGAGGATAAATCGTTATTGTTATGCTATTTCGTAAAAATTTAAAATTCAAACGCACTTAAAATTGTTCCTATAATAATGCTTTGAGTTTTCTCTATAGCTACTTTAAAGGAAAACTTATGGAAAACTTAGTGTTGTATTTTTAATCCTTAGTTATAAACACAAAAAATGACTTGCAAATTTTTGCGTTTTCGACAGATTTCGTAAAAAATTGAACTATAAACGCTTATAAAAAAAAATTGTGACTAACGATTTTTAATTTTTTTTAGCTACAATAAGAACAAATCATAAGGAATCTTGTATTAAATTTTCAAGTTTTTTTGGTCATTTAAAACTTTTTACCGACACTTCAAAAAAATCGAAAATTTTAGTGGTCTATAAATAACTCAAAAAAAGTCGAAAATTTTTGAAAATTAAACTGTATATAGATAACATTAACATAGTATTTACAGTGATTAGTTTTTGAATTACAACCATACAAAAAATTAATTTGGTCGAAAACTGGTTTTGCGTGAAAATTCTCGTTTTTCTGTCATTTTTTTGTTGTTTTTCTCGATTTTTTTGAAAACTTGGAAAATATTTACTTTTGACCTCTATAATGCACCAAGGATATTCACTTTTACATTGGAAATCACCCCCAAAGTTTGAAATTGAACAGATAGACACAAACACATTACACAGACACAAAAAAAAAAAAAAAACATACATCATTGTAAAATCAATACATTCATCACTTCGTTCAGAATCTAAAAATTAACGTTCATCACTCAAAAAGTCATATATTTATGTAGGAATCTTTTTAATAATTGGGAAAAAGCTAACGTAAAACGACTAAAACGTAAATATTCATGCGTATTGCATACGAATATTAAAATAACAATTACTTTGCCTTACTTTGTTTCTCGTAGGTTATGCTAGCCACATTTTTATTTTATTAGCATTTTATAACAGGACAATACTACATACACAATCTGTAAAAAATTTTGCACGTTAAGCGTATATAAGATGAGAGACTAAACAACATGAATTATTTTAAAAAAGAAGCCATACATTAGTAGTGACACTTGTAGCTTGGCATATATAATATTATCAACTGAGGAGAGACATTTTTTAATTTAAATGGTCACAGAACTATTTCCTTTCGAGTCTGCGTTGTGGATTTCCCGGAAGTACCTATGAAGGTATGGAACTTCTTTATTAGTGGGTTGGTAAAACTTCATTTTAAAATGAAACCCACATGTATATAAAATACTCAGTCAATGAAGTACGTAATTTCTGTACGAGTATTTATGTGAATACATTTTCAATTAAAATTCTAATTTCATAATTAGTAAGTACTTATGGTAAATATTTAACCTATTTTAATGTTTGATGTATTTCATAAGTGTATGTTATGGCTGTGCTTCTAACTTTATGTGGGTCAAACTTTTGGCGAATTTCAACAAGTATATAAAGAATTTTAGTTAGAAGTAGGTAGGTACTATTAAATATTAAACAGATACCTATGTTGATATGTACTTACAAATAATTATTTCTGAAGGAAAATTCAAGTGATAAGTATGCTATACATAATATTAACGTAGACGTAGACTATAAGTGTAACAAGTGTGAGAGAGGCGAGATAAGAGAGAGAAGTGTGTTATTAGTATGTTTATAACTTTATACCTGAAAATCTTTATAATACCGATGACCGATGTGTATTTTAACCAACAATTTTAAACAAGGCTGGGCATTAACGCGTTAATAAGTTAAAGTTAAGTTAATTTACTTTTTAACTTAATAAGTTATTTTTTTTATGTTTATTAACTTAATTAATAACTTTAGAAGCTTTTGAATTAACTTTTAATTAACTTGAGTTAATTTTACATTTAAAAAAGTTAAGTTAATTAAATAAAATTTTGTGAACTATTGTAGGAATACAAATTGCTGGTAGGTACACATTTTATAAGGTTATAAGTATGCTAACAAAATGTGTACTGTTAGCTTTTGCACACATAAAATAGTAATAGTTCTTTGGTCTAATAACATGAACAATTTTAGGTACCGATTATTTTAACTTTACCTATAAGAAAACAAGAAACTTTTTTTAACTTAACTTGAGTTAAAAAGTTCATATTAAATTTTGGTGAACTCTTAACTTAATTCAATTGATAGAACATTTTGAATTAACTTTTAACTTGATTTAGATTTTAATTTAAATTAACTGAGTTAAAAAAAATCATTAACTTGCCCAGCCTTGATTTTAAATATTATTTTTATACAAATTTTCTAAAACAAGACAATTGGGTCACGCGTAACATCCTATATCCCAAGGCAATCACAGTTTTCAGAACATTATAAACCATCAACTTAAGTCATACCAAAACTATTTACGCAAAATGTTCTTATTATTAACCTCTTACCCTCTTATTTTTTATAGGTACCTATGTAAAGGCTGGATTTCACTAATTCAACCACTCAGAAAGAAGTTTCACGTACTCTTTTTCATTAAATTATAATCACCTTTTTTCCTGTAAATTGTTAAGTCGTTGGGTTTTTTGAAAATGTCCATGTATCAAAATTCGAATAAATAGTTTTTGAGATATTAAACTATTATAGTACCTAATAATAGTAATAATAATATATGTAGATCCATTACATTAGATTTGAAATATATGATGACTAAAAAATTAATGTATTTAATTATAAATTAATATTAATCTATTGACATTTTGTTATTGGAAAAAATCATAAAAATTGAATAAACAAATCCATACCTATAATGAAACAATAAACACTATAGATTAAAATTAATACGCTATTTTTGTAAAATTGTTTTAAATGACACCTATAGGTATGTATTATCCTTAGTACATACTTTTCATTACTCAGAAATTAATTTCTTGAAATTTAATTAGGATACATAAATATTTTTAAACAATTCACTGTTTCACAGTTTACTGGAAAATAGATTAAATTGGTCCATTTTAATTTGAAAAATATAAATTTTTGTAACTTTAAGACACTCTTTAAAATGGTATTTAAAAATCGAAGTATTTGATCATATATTAATATGCCCCGTTGTAGGTATACATTAAAATTTTTAATTATTTTTCAAATAAATTCGTTATCAAACGAAAAATGTGAGTGAGGATGCTGGGTAAATAAACCATTTTTTATAAAAAAAAATAAATTTTCATTAATAAATTATTTTTGGATAAAATTTGTCAAAAACTAATTACTCCCCCCCCCCAAAAAAAAAAACCTGGATACTCCACACTGAGTGTTATATATATGTACATGTGTTAGTATATTATATTAGATATTTCTGTCAGCCGTTTTTAATCGATTAATGAACAAAGTTAAACAAACAACAGTCCACAATATTTGTGAAGAAACATCAAGTATAATAATTAATTCATAATTAATAATAATAATAATAATAATAATAATAATAATAATAATAATAATAATAGTAATAATAATAATGATAATAGTAATAATAATAATAATAATAATTACAATAATAATAATAATAATAATATAATATAATAACACGTTTTCCCTTTATGATAAACGCCTGATATATTATATAGGAGACGAAGCACAATATATAATACAGAGTAACAGAGTTGAATACTAATGAATATAATAATGAAATATAATAAAAGTTTTATAATTTTATTGGTTATAATAATATGTAGGTAGTTGTTGGTAGTTTAGTTATTAGGTAGATTGTATAGATTCTTTAAATAAAATTGTTTTGGCATCAAAACGCGGCGCACAAGATTAAGTCGTCTACATTATGTAGTGTTCTTCTACAGCTAGAATTTAAATAATAATATTATTCTGCAATCGCGATGAGTTGTCTAAACGTACTGTTACAGACGCAACGGGGTATCAAATTTCGCGAAAACTTGATCGTTAAAAAATACGAAAAGGAAAAAACTTGAAATATTTTACGATTTACCGCGAAGTCTGTGTATCTATTATTGCGATCACTTTGTTGTTCTTGGAGCATGGCCGTTTTTAAATTTTTTTTTTTATACGTTTTGTCAGATTTAGAGTTTTTTACGTTCCGGCTAAATATATTATGTACGACTTGTCCGAATCAGTCGCGTTTTTTATTTTCGTGTTTTTCTACGTGCGTTATTTTTTTCTATCATTATAAGATATTATCATTATTTAGGTATATCGTGGTTTAAAACCGTTACAGTCGAAGTTGACGGTCATTTAAAAACTTTTCGGTTGTGACTTTAACGCTCGCGAACGACGCGTTCTTCTATATTCGGGGAACTACCAATATAACAATGTTTTAAGATTTTCATTTTCGCGATCGTTTACACGGCACGTTTCGATGATTTTTAGTAATATCATTTTGGCCTAGGGGTTTAATAATATATTTATATATAACATTATATCGTTAGATTAACAGTACCTATTTATAATAATAATAATGTTATTTTTAAATGTAAACTATTATACGTAAAATTATAATAATTTATGTATCGTATAATACATATATATATATATATATACTTATTATTTCTAATAAGACTAATGGAGATTCGCTGTCATAGCACATAATATTATGACGTTTTTAATTATTTTTTTTTTTTTTTTTTGCTAACGTCAAACCACAAAGCGATTACCCCTATATTATAATAGTATTAAACATCTATACTTTCACTAAGAAGAAAAAAAAAACATAACATAAGTATATTATTGTTATAATATTATGTATAAATAATGTACAAAATTGTTAGCACACGTGCCAGTGAAGAGTGAACGTAACTACACACATACACACACGCGCACGCATATTTCCGGGTGCAAACGGCCGCTGAACTGCACGTTATATTGAAGCGATAAAACTTGTTGTGGGATGGGGATTGAGACTTTTGATGTTTCGCAAACATCACGATATACCTTCGGATGGCGAGGCGAGTGTAATATTAAGTCCGGTGCGACAGCCACCGCGGAAGAGTGTGCAACTATGCAACACGTGGGCTTGATATAATGTACAACATTTTCAATAGCTGCAGTGGCGTATTTAGGATTTCGTCAAGGGTAGGGGATATACGTTAGCAAACGTTTGATTTCCCAAAGGGGAGTGGGAAGTTCACTTACCGTCGACATCGCTAGGTTAGGTAAATAATAAGTAACGAACAACAGACCAAGGGGGATCTATCTTCCACATCGCCGCAGCTACATCGTAAATACGCCACCGCTACATAACGGTCGCAAACCATCGACATCGGACTATGGCCAGCCACAGTGTGACATTATATGGTGACGCAGAAAACATATATATATATACATCGCGTCCTATTCATAACATATAGCGCGCGAGACATCGTTGTAATAATGGTTGTGCGTGAGTATACATACATAGTACATACATCATCAAAAGGAATATCAAATACAAATAGGTAATATATTATGTATATATTTTACGCGTACATATTTGGTTTTGGCAGACCGGCGACTTCGGTTTATTGTATAGATTGAGTACCTATACTATTGACATGTCGACGTTATTGCGTGGATTTATGGATTTTACGGCTGCGGGGGAGCATGGGACGGATGTCTGCAGTGCCGTCGGCGGGGTGGGTTTGGAGGCACGGTGGTAAACGGAAAACGCGTAAATGTCACGTGCACATATTAAATTATATTACATTATGTACAGAGGGGCACATCGTTCGCTGTGCGGCGATTAGGTGCGACCTAAGGCCGCGCGTCAACCACGTAGGATATAGTGTGGGACGTGGGTGTAAAGTATATAATAAGTACATCGTTGCGATGTTTGTACACAGTAATAATAATTTGGAAACGAAACCGGAAAGAGAACACACGGAAAACCGGGTAAAATAAAAATCACAATGAAATAATTTACAAATAAATATACAATATCATGACGCGAGGACGCTTTGGTGAGCCCACCCGAGACATTTTCAGCCACGTCCTCCGCCGTCGGCTCGTCTTGCAAATGCCCTCCGACCGATTTACAGGTAAACACGACGCAAGTTGGACGGAAGCGTTATCACGTAACACTGCGGACACAGCTTTTTAGCACCCTGAAACATATGAGAAGACATTACAGTATCTCGATAAAGCTTCGTATTTTGGTGACGGGCAAGACGTTGGGCGCACCACTCAGGTCCATGGGCGCTGACTTCGCGGAGTCACATCAACAGTACCATATATTATGTGATACTCATAAGCGTCTGGAGAGGTGCGTATGGAAGAGGGTAATTTAAAATTTGGGGAATTCACCCGCACCCAAGTATTTAAATTTTTTTTTTTAAATTGAGGAAATCCGAAGAAATTAAAAAATTATAACATTGCCCTCCTCCCCCTGCTTAACAGGAAGCATTTTTTCGGGTGCTTATGTTATACTACATACAGTATGCTGAATAAAGATCCTTTACCATGAATATAGATTTTTAAAAAATACAAGAAGTACTATGATAAGGAACCACGATTGAATGAATTCGCAGTTCTAATTTGTCACAAAACGGTTTTAGAGTCTTTGGAATTTTTCAACGTAGAAAACATATGTTTATCAACAAGTGATCGATGACAGAACATATATTCTTGCACTGTGATGAATACAATTTTGGAAAATATTTTCAATCATAAATGTTTTTTTTTTTTTTAGTTTTAACTGAACCCCGTATAAAGAGAACTGAAACAATATCCATGGACAGATGTTTAAGGTTTTTGTTTACCCTCGTGTTGGAATCTAAAAGTCAGCACCTATGGTCGGGTCTGTATATGTCTTATATTATTTTAATACGTCGGCGAATAGTAAACACCATACACTCACCAGTATCTGTAGCCAGCATACTTCACAGTACACGTGCCAGCACGACGTCGACACGACGGGATCTTTGAAATTTCCCTGGAAAAATGAAAAATCACTTATAAGAACGGTGTCTTAACTATATTCTGCAATATAAATATAAATTATGACTAAATTTCATTATTAATATATATATACTTAAGCAAATAGTATCTAGAATTTGAACTTTATTAACCCTATATGTTGATTCCGTGCACCCACACTGAGTAGGTATGCATAATATATAGGTATGGGTTTTGTAAAATTTAATTTTTGATGTCAAAACTCATGCACTGAAAGGTCGAGATACCCGCGCGCATTCACCGATACCTATATCGCCGTGGTCTTTTATTTTTATTTGTCGGGGCGTGGAAGGCAACTTTGCATTTGATGGGCATCAGTAATTTTGCGAAGTGGACATAATATGTGAATTGTACCTATACATACGACGGGTGACCATCGTATCACATGAAAAACGTCCTATTCTTGATACACACACTGATATAGGATAATACGTATTATACTTTAGCCTAAGTGACTTAGGTCGTAGTGTCACGAAAATAAGGATTTCATCGGTATTTACTTTGCACAACAGACAAGTAAACTTGTCGCTTCCGGTTTTGGACATCGACTCCAGTTCCCGGATCCGAGCTTTTAGCGCTTCGACGACCTGACCGTTGTTGTTGAACTGTGCGCAGTACTTGTCAACGTCCATTTTGGGTTTCACTGTCCCTTCGTCTTGTGTGTTTTCCTTTTTGATCGACACGTCCAGCGGTCCGACGTTTTCGCACGAGTCCATTGCCTCCATCGCGTTCGGATCGTTCAGCCTGAACAGCAACCAACGATCAAGATATTATTAATCATTATTACGATGATAATGTTCAATATGATTATAATTTATTGGTAAGTAAATATTATTTTCGAGACGCGTCGTCACAAATGCGTACTCGTAAACGCAATAATCTTATATATCACACTTATTATTATTAACTGCTCATCGTCTCATAACACAATTATATTAAGCAGGTATTTTTTTTTTATTGTTTTTTTGTTATTCCTCTGTAGACAACACTATAATTATGTTATTACGACGATTAGCTGGACGATCGGAAGGAGTATTGCTGAGGTTTGGTTCAAAAGGTAAAATGTATGTATAAAGTAAGGTTGTGAAATGATGATAATAAAAACTAAAAAACCCCGAAATAAGCGCATCAAAAATAACGGTGTAGTGATGGACGCCGCGCCGGACAAAACATATTACAAGTCGGCGGGTGTCGGTGGACGGTGGCCGTGTGATGAGAGGATGAGTTGTGGAGGGGTCGTGGGTGAGGGGTGGGAGGTTAGTAGAATGGAAAACAAAACTAAAAAAAAAAAAAAATCATAAAACCTAAACGGGTACTCGTTCGTTGGAGGTTTCGGGAAATTTCGAGCGACGACGCTTACTCGGCGGGTGTAAGTCGGCGGCTCTCCGAAGAAGCGGTAGGAGGACGTGACGGGACTATTACGTCACGTTCGGCGTACTGGTTAGGGCCGTACTTGTTGTATAAGCTGCCGCCGTTTTCGTTTTCGTTGTCGTCGACCACCAACACTGCGTCTTCGGCACCACCGGTCGAGTCTTCGCCAACGGTCGCTGATTGTCTAGGCGGCGGCTGCTGCGCCAGATTTCCGGTGCAGTTGATCGCCACGGCTGCGGCACCTACACGCAAATAAAGGAAACGGAAGTTTTTTTAGAAAAATGATTTTTCATATGAGGTAGTCATCAAATGATAATATTATATTGTTATATGTAAATAAAAGGTTAAGTATAAGAAAATGATCTTGTAAAAACAATTACAGCCCTAATAACCGGTTTTGGGTGGAGGCGTAGATTGCATAATAAACAGACAGGATGATTCGCTATTACCAAGCGTCACTCACCTACTTTTAAAATAACGCAAATGATATTATCATTATGATTTTTGGGATTTTGAAATCTATAGTTGTAATAACGACATGAAAAATCAAAGATTTTAAAAATAGGTACTATGTAGTAAAAATGATTGGTGATGTGAAATATGTTTATTTTCTCGTTTATAACTCTGCTAAATTTTAGCGATTCAACTTTAAAGTACCTTACTCGGTACGGAACATAAAATAAGTAACTAAATAATATAATGATATGTACAATTTAATTTGCATATTTATGTATAAAATTATTTTATTACCTAATTCTGTAGTAACGATGAACCAAGTACCTCATACAGTACACTCATTACAGTAAAGTTATGAATGTGTGATTATATGTTAATAAAATTCATTGTAGGTATATTATTATTTTTTAATTCTAAACCATTTTAATTAAATATAAAATAATATACAATAAGCGATACTATAAATATTAAATGTGTAGTATATAAATATTTATTTCTAGAATTGGATAAAAAACGACTTTTGAAGAACCTCTACAAATAAAAAAGTCTGTTTTGTTTTTCTCTGTTTATTTATTTTTAGATGCCGTGCTATATTTTATTAAGTTTAGTATTTTTGTAATTATAATAACTCTTTTCCAACACAAGTAGTCAAAGTTAATCGAAATTTTAACACATGAACTCTCTGCTTTGTCTGAGTAAATAAATAAAAAACTATATGTTAACCAAAAGAGGAACTATATATTATGTCTAAAATTAGTTGATAATAATTCTTATATTGCCTATGAAACACGTCGAAAAATGCAACATAATAATAATAGTGTCCTATAATGATTAATGAATAATCTGAAGCGTTTGAAATATACTCTACTCTTAGAGTGACTTAAAATTAGGTAATATTTTATTAAATTGTATTATCTTCAAAACTAAAATCGTGAATTGTAATTTTTTTAAGTAAATAAAAACAGAAGGCGACTATTTTTTAAACTCGAGTAGTTCAGTTGACCACTTGTCCATATGAAATGGTTTGCATTTGAAGGAAAAAATGTTGCTCATCGGTCAGATAAACTTTACAACGTTCAAAGTCTCGTTAAAAAGAAATCCATAAATTTAAAAAAATAACCATCGCAACACATAAATAATCATTGTATATACTTATCACATACATCTAATGTAATGTAATAGTCAACCACATGGGCCGTCTAGCTGATTATGTTTTTGTGAATAATTCATATTATATTTGATGGGAAAATTCATGTGGCTATTAAAAAGAAAAATAAGTATGAAATATAATGTAAATAATAGTGTTTATAAAACATAATCACACGATCTATATGATATTTATTTTATGTTTCGCTTCGAGGGCTGCCCCTTATTTATACTGTTGTCGTCTATCCGTTGCTTTATTTTCTATGAATAAATTATTTAGAGGATTTCGCGTAAAACCGTGGCGGTTGGCTGGCGGTTTGTAACTTCTAAGGTTTATGTTGTGGCAGTTAAGTGGTTTCTAAAAGCAATAGCTTCACCGTCGCCAAACGATTTATATCATTATATCTATATAGTTGTGGAAATATTTTAAGTTAGCCTACGATATGATCTAAGATTTGGAGTTTAATACGTTTATAAAACGGGGTGAATCTGTAGGATCTGCATAATATATCTGCATATGAACGTTCTACAAAAACGTATGATTTATATTTTGTTTTAAAATTTTATGTCATCCGTGAACTGTTCGTGTTACGTCAAGATTATACTTGTAAAAGTATTTTAATTAAAAGGATCGGGAGTAAAGTAAAAAGTTGTTATTTGAACTCTTGTGTGGATTGTTTGATAGAAAATATTCATCGATTTGATTTTGCAGTCAATTATTGCTGATTAAAAATACAAAAACAAATAAACATATTATATTTATTACATATAGATTATTTTACTGATACTTGTAAGATCTATTATGCAGACAATTAACAATTATGATTTAAGTATAGAATTAAACAGATTATGACAAAAGGATTTGATGTAATTGAACTTTATAACATCATTTTCATAAATGTAGTATGGTTAATATATTCATATAACCATATAAATGTTTATAAACAACTTATTTCTAATATAATTTAAGACCACAATCAATATTGCTAGTACTTAGTAAAGATTAATAAATTATCCAATTGATTTAATTATTTGGGTTAATATAAAATACTCAATATTCGTCTTCATAAACGTTGAAAAATTGTTCCGAGCCATTATTAATATTTATAAAAATTATAGAAAAAATTATATTTTATAATCTCTGAATAAAAAAATGCATTATATAAGTAGTTTCAATTTAACAAATATTATTATCTTCAAATTGAACATCGATAAAAGTTGTGAAATTAAGATGTATGGTAGGTTTGAATGTATTTTTATTGCAAATAAATACAAAGCTTTACAAACCAAAATTGTCTTCAATGTATTATGAATTGATGATATGGTTATATCAATGTACACCTCCAAAGACGTTTTTAAAATTAATTCATCATAATATTTCGTTACACGTTTTGTTGAAACCACAAGAACGATAATATAGTATATTTATATAAAGCAGCATTTTTAATAGTAAAAAAAATAATTTTTTATTCATAGAATGTAAGCACTCTTCAAGGAAGAATTGCCGATCAATTGTAAAATATTAATTCTTCCTTAAATGGTACATGCGCGCGGTGAGTATATAGGTATGCATAATGTGGTAATAGGTATGCGGTAAACATAATTGTAAATAATTATATAAATACCATTCACGGAGTGAACTTTACCTATAAATACGGAATTATATGGCTTTTTACAAAGATAGAGAAAGTGAAAATTATAGAAAAACCGATAGCAATAATACTCGTGGTATGAGCATGCAAACACTACTGATCAAGTCTCACCTCTGTTGTATCCGCCACCGTGCATGAGCATCGGCTGCTGTCTCATCCTGCTGTGCGGCTGTTGGCCGTGCCATACGCTACTTCCGCCGCCGTATACGATGTCGTACATCGTCGTCTCGGCGTCGCCTTCCACGTCCACGTTCTCGTCTTCGTCGTCGTTACCAGCTGTCGCCACTGATGGATGTCCCTGGAAAATAGCGTCGGCGTGCGGAACATATAAGTAAAAACACTCGAGAAAACTGTCGAAGCCAATAACCATAATAGTATGGTATGTCAGCGCAACGGGATTATTTAATGTGGTATCAAACGTTTGGTTGAAAACACGCCTTGACGGTAAGCGAGATAGGGTGTAGTCGAGGCCGAGTCTTGGACATATTTTGTCAAATTTATAAGCCACAAGAATTTCCAAAACGATAACGAACACGTGAAGCTCAATTTTAATTGTGATTAGAATGACATGCATGGTCATATTGTTTTTAAGTAAGTATATATAGCATTAATTAAATTCGTTAATCTGCGCTTCCTAAATGAACGGATTCCTGAATTCGCATCAATACCTGTCTCACATCCTGTTTGCACGAAGATAAACTATTATGTTACGCTCGCAAACGACATTTTGAACAAAGACATCTTTTATAAAATAATTAATGACTATAAAACAATAATGTATTGGATGTGACAACATTTAGTACTTATGTGCAGGTAACAATAGTTAATACTGTTGTTGGTATTGCAGCAACATGTGTTTGGGTAGTCGAAGTTAAAATTGAAAATTGGATTGAAATAAGTTCCGGAAAAACATTTATGTTTTGTGAATAAATATTAACCACGCGTTATCGGAACTTGCGATTTAATGCAGTTTTCGTTCGTGACCATTTTCCGAACCAGCAAGTTCTCAGGCCACAACTCACAACTAGTACTTGACCAATGTATTTTTTTTTTTTTACATACTTTGTTCCTGAGGCACATTTCCACGTGAGCGTTCATCTGTTCCTGGGTGGCCGCGGCCACGGGCTCGCTACAAACGGGACAGCAGCAGGTCGCCGGTGACGGCGTCAGCAGCATCTCGTCGGGTTTTCGTTTCCGATTTTTGATCCTCAACCGGTTGTGTCGATTAGCTTTGACTTTTTGATAAGTCTGTACGGATAGAAACAACATCAACAACGATTATTATTAATATTATACTGTTGTGAAAAGCAATAGATTAGTCACTCTGCGCACTCGTAATAAGTAATGAAATAGAGCCGGGTGGCGAAACAAATCACAGGTAACCGCACTTCCGACGATGCAAAAATGTGGCTTCGAATTAAATTTAGTGATAAAAGTAATATTCTCGGCCTGTAGATACGTATATGTAAACGGTATGGGGGTAGTGAAAAGGGTTGGGAATGGTCGAAAGTAAAAAATACAAACGAATTCAAACTTTTACTGAAAATCTTTCGCATCCAAATACGAACATATACATGCAATGTTTATTACTTATATATATTATATATATTTTGTTTTAACAACATAAATAGAAAATACTTGTATTTTAGTACGTTCGTATAACGAATAAACTCATAAACTACTGGACCAATTTCAAAATTTTTTTCATCAACGATACATAATTATCCCTTAGTAACATATATATAGGCTATAATCACAATGCGAAAAAATTTGATTTATATATAGAAATAGCAAAGCATTGCCAGGACAGCTGGTTTATTATACAGTACATCAATAATAAGTTAATGTTATGCGAGAATTAGTCTCAAATGACATATACGAGTAGTTGTTATACGGGAAAAGTATATACAATTTGAGCATTTTATACATTGTCCGGACATTTTGTACAATGCCCTTCGTATATTGGGAAATATAGATAACGGATGAGAAGATTTAATGAATAATAACATGTATTTAAATTATTAAAAAATATAATAAGTTTTTTAAAATTTTATTATCACTTATTGACACATGTACTGCTTCCGTGACATTTTGATGTACATATCATATAATTTATAAATCAGTAAATATAGTTATAATATATTATGTCACGTACACGCGTATAATATGCGGACAAGCGGACATCCCCATTGTAAAAATACCATAAGAACAAACAGACTAGTGACATATAATAATTTTTAGATAATAATTTGACTTTATTTTAACTATGTTTTACGATTTATCATATTTCATTAAATCATCTCATCCGTTATCTATATTGCCCAATATACGAAGGGCATTGTATAAAATGTCCGGACAATGTATAAAACGCCCAAATTGTATACTTTGCCCGAAACATAGTCATATAATCAACGTACAGCTAAAAAAACTGGACCGATTGATTTGAGATTTTAAGCGAATGCGTGTAGGCACTGAGAAACGACTTTGTAGAATTCGCGTTTTCGAGAGAAGCTTCAGTGGCGCAACTATAGGAGGGGGCTAGAGTGGATTTCCACCCAAAAAAGTTCACGTTGGTTTATTTGTATAATTTATAGGTTCGATGGGTGTGAGAATTTTACCGTGGGCTCTATGGTTACACTTATGAGTAGGTAGTTCACGCGGAGATTTAATGGCTCACGAAAAACGAATATTTTTTCTTTTATATATAATGCCGGATTATTGAGTAGTTACTGAAAATAAATTGGTAATTAGTTATTATAATATTGGTTATGATTTCAGATCAGCTGTATTTTATGATTTGGTCGAAACCACCAAAATAATGTCTGTGTGATTTAGTGGGAGCTTAAGGGAGGGTAAGTCCACCATTCATTATTAATTAATCGGTCACGGGCAACGTCTTACAAATTATAACGTCATGCAATATAATAATTGTGTCACACGCACCTCCCATCGGCCGTGCAACGTCGCGTCTCTGCTGCTGCCGCCGGCCACTGGCGACAGTCGGCCGCCATCCCTTGGACATACCATGAGACCGTGCATGTGGTGGCTGTCGCTCAACTTGTCGGGCGTGCCTCTCCGGTGCCGTCGTCCTGCCACGGCTGCCTGCTTGTACAGCCGTTCCAGTTCCCATATAAAGTGTGACTCGAGCTCGTGGGCCGTGCGGAGCGCCGTACCGCACACGGGACAGCAACCCGCCGCGGCCGCGGACATCAACTGTTGGCCACCGGCCGATGACTGCTGCTGCTGCTGCTGCTGCTGCTGTTTGATCGATGACGACCCGTTGTTGTTGTTGTTGCTGTGGTTGTTGTTGTTGTTGACGGTGGCCGTCGTCGCGGTGGCCGCCGTGGAGCCACTTCCGTTGGCCGGTCCCGGTGTCGTCGACGGCGCGGCTGTCGTCATGGGCGGCGACAGTTTTTTCCCTGCGGAACAACCAAAAATGTCGTTAAAATCGAAATACGGCGGTCTGGCCACCGCGGCCGGTACCACTCGCAGCTGTTGCGGCTGCGGTGGTGGCTGTTGCGGCTGCTGCTGTCTAGCGCTAGTGAAATCGGTCATCGCGCGGCGGACACTGACGGCGACTAACTGACTCTGGACGCGCGCCGACGACAATACGCGGTAACGCGCGCACGCACGCACGCACGCCACACACCCTCCGCCACCCCAAACCTCATCACGCACAACCCTCTGACGACGGTCGTATGTACAGAGTGTTTGTCGGCGTGCGTGTATACTGCAGCGGCAGATCAGTTGCTGCAGGGGTGGTGGCTCAAATTAACTGCTGTATTACCAGTATAGGTATACCTCTATTATAGGCACATTTTATATACATATAGATGTACCTATACACTGTTCTAGATCTCCACCGGAACAATATTATTCCATCCGTCGCCATATAACATATATTGTGCGTTTTTTTAGAGGGGTGCAAATATTGCATATGGTAATAATATCCGATCACGATGTGCAACCAGTCGGAAAGGCGTAATGCCGCGTTAATTATATTCAATTTTTTGGTATCTATAATAAATAGTTTCTATTATATATACGAGTATATCGAACAAAAGTTCATCTGCAGGTTTTGAAAATCTCGTGTAAACTAGCTGAGTATATTTATACAACTGCCTAGTAAAATATATGACGAATATGGTGCCTATATATGTCAACGATTTTGTACTACTGCAGCGAAAAAATTGATGAGACACGCCCGATAGTGTAGCGATACGAGATTTTAACGCACTGTATAACATATAGGTGTAACCATATTGTAGGCATATATACGGCGACGATAATATATATATATATTATAAATGCGTGTTACGAGGACGGGTATTAAACGCTCTGGACGATATAATAATAATATGTACGCTCGCGACAATGCACCCGGGTGACCTAACCTACCTCACTACCGCCCCCCTCGCCAACCCCCTTCCCACTCTTCTCGGGCGGGATCGTCAGGGCGGTGGCAGTGGTCCCGTCGGAAAGTCACACAACGTCATCCCCATTGTTGTCCGCCGTCAAACTCCATCCTGGGTTTTTATCTTCCCCCCGTCGTGTACGCGCGCGATTATCGTTCTATATATATATATAATCATACACCATATTATATATACTCTTATACACGTTTGTCTGCGTATCATATAATACGCACGTGTATATATGTAATATATATATATGTACCTAGTACCTTTTATGTGTATCATAGTATATGTATATATCATACATATTGGCGGTATAAGTCGTAGAATATTATACGTATTTTATACAAACGCACACACACAATAATTTTTATAAGAAATGAATGACGACAAAGGATGATCTCGAAGTGTATACGGTAGACACACACACACACACACACATACACACATGTATATATGCGATGGGTTATAATATAAAGGCGAGGATAATACCCGCGGGCATATTCGGCGCGAGAGGAAATTCCGTCGCCGAACCCTCGTACCAGCCGTTGTGACGCCAACCGACCAGGTGTCTCACGTTTGTACTGTATATACATTATACATATATTGTAAATTGGAATTATGTATATATAATAATATAGTGTCCTAAATGTACATATATATATATATATATATATATATATAGTTATAGTACTACATAGTAGGCTATCGCGGGCAGGTACCGGTCGGCTGTGGCAGCGGATGTCGACGTCGCGATTTGACTGCGTTCCACGACCCGAAACTGCACTGATCTTTAAATTCAACTCGAGGACATAAATGTTCAAAGCATCTATTGTAAACTCGGCACGAATAAAACTAATATTCTCAGATCTCCTCGTGTCTAATTAATGATTTATCTTAAATACAATTTTTGAGATACAAAATAAAGGCATTAACCTGCGTGCAGAGGATACCATCACGACGAGGCGATGCTCGTTTTATTTTCACTTTCGTGTTATTGAAAAGTATGCAACACAATTAAATTATACAAGTGTATATATACATAGTTTATTGTATTATGTACATTTTATAAGTTATTAATTGTTTTCAGATTGAATGATGTGGTGCAATCATGTTTTATCGTCGAAAGTTATCGGGTCGAGTTTACAATCGACTTTTTATTTACTATAGGTTGGTACCTACAATTTCCGGGCCGAGTTAACATCATCGATGGCAGTTTACAATAATTATTGATCTTTTATATTACGCCAGGCAGTTGTAAAAATATTTTCTCGGGTTGTGCGAATTTCGCCCGGGACCCCACACACGACGAGCAGTCGCGCCGACACATTCCGAAAAGGGATTATTACTTTCGTCGTGTATTGGAAAACTGCACTCGCACCGCATATGATATTGGCTCCCATTATATTTTTATACACAATGTCAATATATCGTATTATACATATACCTTGTATTATTATATGACATATGCACCTGCACGTGAGCACATGTGGAGCGAGCACCCAAGATCCACGAACCGCGACAAAAATACAAAACATGATGAAAAAACGGACGTAAAATATGTTTAAAAATGTGAGAAGTAGTCTTACTACAGGTGGCAGTGGTTTGGTTGAGAATATTATATTTTTATGTGTAGTGTAGGACGTAGGTATTACTCAGCTTTGTCGGAAGCGAATCAATATACATTTTGTCAGAGTTCACTTGCGGAAATAGCTCGCTAATATTTGTCGATTGTAGACAAAAAATAATACCCGTCAGTGATACATTTTTTTAACAGTCAACCACATACTGATCTGATATATAGAATAATGTGTTACTTATATCATGTTCTATTTATTTAAATAACAATGTTGACATTGTGAGAGTATTAAAAATACAATGTGCTATATAAAAACGAATTCTTATAAAAATGTTTATAATATTATGTGTATATCACGAAATGACTAGCTATGACTTTATTGCCTATAATTAAGTTAGATAATATACCAGGTTAGATCATGTGACGTTTTTTTTAGTGTTATTGATTTGTGACAGCCTCCGAAATAGATAGTAATCGGTGCATTTAAAGCGGATACATGCGTGTCGGCGTGTCGCGATTTTGAAAAGATGATGAATAATACAGAACAGTAGGTATATTTAGTATTAAAATTCAGACGATGTTGTTTTCAATAAATTTGCCAACAGTGGAAAAAATTAACACCTTCAAATTATTAGGTATTTATTTGTTTAGTAATACATTTTTTTGTATACAATAACTACAAGAAGTACAATTTTTCTGGTATTTTATTTATGTATTTTTATCAGCCCCTCGAGGTACCTTGGTATATTCGATATATATATACATGCCTCAACCCAACACCACGCAGAATTTGAGCTCAATAACTCTGATTAAAAACGTATATTATTATTAATATCATATACTTTGTATAAAATTAAAAACAAATAGAAAATGTCTCAAAACATCGAAAAAAATCGTGTGCGTCCAAAAACGTTGCACAAAAAAGTGAACTTACACATATTTTTCCCTCAAGGCCGATGCGCGCAGTGTACTGATTTTCTGTCATCAGTGTTAGGTTATACAACTTAAAATTTCACTCGCAGCCTTTTCCGGTTACCGGACTCAAGACTCGGCGAATTGTCTCACAACCACTTCGTAGTCGTTGTTTACATTATGTACCTTGTTGTAATAATTATATGATGTTTAAAAATATATATATATATAATATATATATATATATATATATATGTTATACCCAAAATCTAAATATTACTGCAGTTCGTCCGAAATACCACGGTACGCGCTACACTATGTATTGTGATGCCTGTAACCATACATTATCGTATTACCATCGTACTTGTATTACACACTATATGCATAGGTAAGTACCTACATATATTATATAGACTGGTGGTGGGTATATGTTCTATATTACATAGGATCGTATCCGGAGAATTTGACAATCGCCGTCCGGTTGGATGGTTATTCAAATCGTCGAACCCTGCAAAATATACACCCTGTATACACGGAACCGGTCATGGGGTATATATTGTATACAGCTCGCACCCCGTCGCAGAGTAGTCGAAACGCACGCGCGAGAATAGATAATAATATAATATATATGTATATATACAATCGGGCAAAGGTGTTTTGTTCGTTAACTAGGAGGGTAGTCGCTTCAGTGACACTAATGTTCGAACGACCTTTTCGATCGGGCCCATCGTATACAATAGCCGACGCGACTCCGCTCGCAATATCACACCGACTCGTTGGGTCTAAACGCGGTATCGGGATGAGGCGGGGCGGGTGTTTCATTTATTTTTTTCATATGTCATTTGTCGCCGCAGTTTCACATACGTGTACTAGACTCTATATACGATACACACGCATACGCATAAATAATAAAGGTATTTATATTTAATAATATGTAACATCGTATTAAGCGACCTCGGAGGTAAGGAGCGTAATAATAAAGGTAAAGTCCCACAATACATTATGATGCGAATTAACCCTCCCGTTTCCAAACCAGTTTTCAGTTAAACAATTTATTTTCAGTTAAGTACCAGCTTCTATACTGCTTTATCCGCACCCTCCATCATGAGGCTAAAAAAAAAAGACGCGAAATATTAAAAGTTTATATTGTAATTTATAGCTAGGTAGAGTTGAATACGAATGTTTATCAAGTCCACTGGGGCATGTTCAACAATTATATAGGACTAGAGCTCCCCCCCCCCCCCCCCAATCACAAAAAATAAAATCCTAAGCCACTTATATAATATAATTATCCGACAAAGTGTATAATCCAAAGCTATGTATATAATCGTATCGTCCTGTACTATAAACGTTATAATAATACGTTTAAATCTTAAGAGGACGCATGCGCTGTCTCATTCTTACAAGTGCGTATAACATAGCAAATTTTACGCTCAGCAGTTCAAATTTAGCTCCGTTGGTTTAGAATTTAGAGGGAATGGACCTCTTATAAAAATTAAAGGTAACATTATTAACTAGGTTATCACAGAGGCTTTTTATTATATTTTTATCTTCTAGCGAGTTATGAGTATTTTGAGATATATAAATAATTTGCAATTTTAAAAATATTCTGGATAATTGGAAGAACTGCTGAGCTTAAAATTTGTTAAGTTACGCATTTGTAAGACGGAAACAACTCATGCGGGTATGGCATCCTCTTAACATATCATTATTATAACTTGTAAAATATAAAAACAGTTGCACATAAGAACGCGGCTGCAAAGCTGGGTTTTCGCTATACGATTTAAAAAAAAAATCACCATAATTATTTTATTACTTTTATCATTGTATTATATTTTTTTTTAACAATATATTCTACATAATATGTTAATAATTTATTATAATTATTATTATTTTTGTGAAGTTAATGTCATAATTAAATTTGTACTGCAGTGACAACATATTATATTATTTATTTTTTCAAACCACACATCAATATCAGATTATTTCTGCTCTAGTAATATTAAACAATAGTAATAGTATAATTGAATAGGTAAGTTAGTAAATATGTATAAGTGTGTATCCCGTATATACGGTATATCTAATGCTTGTATCTGTGGTCATCATTGTGACGTGAATTATTATTTTCCACCCGGATAAGTGATTTTTATTTTTGGACTGGGGATATTGTCCACATGTTTTATACCCCCACATTATGTAAATTTTACGTTCTAAAAAAAATGAATAAATGAATGAATAAAATTGTAAAAATAAATTGTAATAACTCAAGGTACGCAGTCGTTTGCTCCAAAAAGTACCTAACCCCTAGAACCCCAATTTTGGAGCGAGGCAGCTGCTTCAAGAGAACGCGCTTAATGTCGTTCCCGATAGAACGGACGTGCAGCGAAAAACCGTTGTATTTTAGTAGTTATGTCGCAAATGTGTGGGTGACGTTGGGAAATCGACCAAGTCCTCCTTTCTTGCAAATAGTTGTGCACGGACAGGACGGACAGCTGCCCACGCCAAATTAGTCACATCCCAATGCCCTAAGTAAGCACTCCCTAGACCCTTTAAAGACCTTTCACTATTAAATAATTTATGGATCTGAAATAAGCTATCGCATAACTGCAACTGTTGGTTTTTGGTGTCAATTATGTAGGAAGCCAAACTGCAATCATTACTGGCACATAGCGCGTGTTATGTGGTAACCATTACCATTATTTTAAGTTGTCGAAACAAATGTCAAAGTATCGAGCCGTTACTGCGCAATCAGTTTTCAATCTTGAAATACGTTCAACGAATACAATATAATATATCATAACACTTTTTTTAAATAGCCCTATATATGATAGTGTCATTTACCTACTCTAGAATCGAAAATGTAACGGAAAACATCCAAAATAATCTTGACGAAATACAAAAATGGGCAAAAAATGGAAAATCATTCTCAATCCGACTAAAAGCACTGCAGTTATTTTCACACTTCGTAGACCCACTAATTTTAATTCTTTAAAAATCAACGTACAAAATATACCATGGTCTCATAACATAAAATATCTTGGAGGCATTTTGGACAAAAAACTTACCTGAAACCCACATCATTGAGCTGGAAGTGTTCATTACTTCTATACAAACAAATCATTCGTCCTCTATTACTATACGCTGTCCCTGTCTGGGGTCAATGTACTTCAACCCACATAAATAAAATACAAGTACTTCAATCCAAAGTCCTCCGTGTGATTTCAAATTCCCCATGGTTTGTTCGAAACGATGCGCTGCACACCGACTTCAATTTACCAACAATTAAGAACTACATAAAGGATCTATCGGTAAGCTTCTTCTGTTATCTACGCAAAGCAAGCGGTCCACAACATTTCTGGTTAAATGTCAGCCCCATCAATCGAAGACTGAAACATGGTCGTCCTCATGACGTCCTAAATTAGATTAGCTTCAATGAAAATTCTATGCTTGTCCATTGCTTGTAACACTATCCTAAATTTATTAATGTATAACGCTAATTCGTTAACCTAGTTATTTACTACATATTATGTTAATATCGTTTTTATAAATAGCTAAAAAATGTTGTAAGTACATTATACCTAAGTTTAGATGACTTTGTCAGGAAAACTTTATAAATAATAATAATAATTAAAAAAAAAAAAAAACACTTGTTTAAAATAGTAATTGTGCCTCGTTTTAATCTTACAATTTTTAATAACTATTAAATTATGATCGAGCGTGAGGGTTCCCTACAGCCTTACAATCAGGAATCGATGATCACTGAGCGCGATTGCGGTCTTCCGAAATAACTTTTGAATTGATGTGGCTGCGGTGACTTGGATTGCCCGCCTTCGCGCGTCGAATCCGCAAAAGGGATTTTCTGACGGTTGCCGTGGTTAAGGTCAGGGGGAGGGGGCGAATGCATTTCAATTTATTCCATATACCTATATATAGACACATACAGTACACACACACACCCAAAAACGTGTAACACGGACAAGTACGGAACGACGAAACGACGTTGTATAATAAGTTTCCTCCCTCATATAACTATTACGAGTAACGGATTTACACGTCGTCGTGGATGTCGGAATGGGGAAAAATGTGGTCTTATACTTTTATCCGGTCTACTCTCCCCGCTCGGCGGACACCGATCGCGCGAAAAAACAAATTCGCTCAAGTATATATATATATATATATATACTTATGATTATATATACGTATAACGCCGCGGCCGTCACGTCTGCGGGGGTCCACATATATATATATATATATATATATATATTATATGCATACACACATGTGTACCTATACCTAAATAATATATATGTTACACGTCATTGCTGTTTACGTCGGCGGCGGGCGTGGGAGATGTGAAACAGTTTCAAATGTTTTCGTAAATCTGTACAGTTTTCGTTGGGGTGAAGGGGAGAGGGAATAGGAGTTGGGGGTGCGGTAGGCGTTAAGGGTGGTTGGCGGTGAGGAATGGGGGTGTACTCGAGCAATATCAAATACATATATTATACAATATACATATAATACTAAAATACATAAACGCGGTTAAAACAAAGATATATATATATATATATATATGTATAAGTATCTATATATAGTCGCTGCTGGGACTTCCGCGCACAGTGCAGGTGCGAACGGAAGTGAACAACGCGGCGTCGCTACCGCGGATGCGGACGGCCTCAAGTCGCCCTCCCACCCTGCACACACTCGCGGGGGATCGAATCGAACGAATTCGTTTTCGGCGGCAACCCGACGCATGGGGACTCTCCTCCGTCGCCACCTGGGCCCGCGCGTCCGGCTCGCTGCGAGCCGCGGAGGCGTCGGGTTCCACCCCTCCCGCGCCGCGTCAACCAATGTGCCAACGGCTTTTGTTTTACGTGGGCGTCGTCGTCGGGGGCGCCTGCTCCGACCCACCGCCGCCGCCGCCCCCCGGCAAGCTGAAAGTTGCGGTAACAACGTAATTTCCCGGGCGACGACGGTAAAACGCATATCGTATCATTTATATATATATATTTACACGGAGGACAATATGTACTCACACGTATTGTACCTAACTTTGTCTTACATAGAAATTACATCTTTGTATATATATATATTTAAACTTTATACGGTTAGGTTACCATTTTTGACGTCGTTGCAAGCGTCGTTTATTTCATTGTCTGCAATTTCACTGTTTGGCAACCACTAGATTTACTTTCTCATAAAAATGTGTTAATAATTTGAACTCGATTCTCCAGCTTTAGATACAGTGTCCGCAGACTGAACAGTGTGAAATTATTAGAAATTCAGAGTACCTATATGGACTATCGGAGCCATGAATATCATTCTGGTTGTACAATTAAACACCTATATATATGAGCGTTAATCAACCAAATTTTTTCCCATCATCACATTTTGGAGCAGTAGAATTGAGTCATCGTTGACCGTAGTTTCTGATGGATAGTAGTTATATATTTGGTGTTTTAGAGAATCAAAAAAGATCATTCACAGAACTATACAAACTAATCGAAAAATTTATTAGTTAACTAATTATTTTTCGATATCATAATCGATTTTATTTATTTCGTGTTGGCAATTCCAGCAGGAATACCTAATCTCAATTACTGAAAATTCTAATATTTAAATTTCTTATTTATAGACATGTTATGATTTTCTAAATATTATGGCTATTTTGAGTTAGTTACACTTAAACGGGCATTTTAAAGTTTAGCCTAGTTTTTTTACAGGCGTATTTTTTTTTAAGTCAAAAAGCTTTAACATTTACAACAATGAATTTTATAAGTTGTGTGCTTAGGCCAGCCATCGCTAAAATGATAAAAATATCGAAAATACGTAGTTAAAATTTATTTTTATTGGCGTTTGAAGTTATGGATAATATCACAAAAGTTTAAAAAAGGTTGTTTGTTATAATAAGTGTGTATACGGCTTGAAAAACATGGTTACAAGATTACACATCGTAAGTCACAACATTTTTCAATTATGGCTTTGAAAAAAAAAAATTAGCCCCAAGTCACATTCGTTTTTTAGAGCGTTTGAAGTTCAAAAGTTGACGAAATTAGATATTCGAATGTATGTCTAGATTTCTCCTCTGCAGAGGATTGATGTAATTCAAACAATATTAATCTTTTAAAACCCCGAAACAGTTACACTACATAACACGACTATTACATAACAACAACAACAACAACAACAACAATAATAATAATAATAATAATAATTTCGAGGACGCGTAATCTCAATATCAGCGGCGGCGGCGGCGGTGATGTAATTTGCCGTAGTCGCACGTATAGGGCCAAAGTTTGGCAGCGGGCTGGCGCGCGGTAGCTGCTTGCGCGACGGCTAATGCGGATTTGAACGGCACCGACGACTGCAGCCATATACGACGACTGCGACGACCGCTTTGGGTCTAAATAGGCGTCCGCGTCACAGATGTTCCCGAAGGAAAGAGTAGGGACGGACGGGACGCGTTATAATATAATAATTATGATACGACATCATTAAACGGATGCCGAATGAAAAACCGTCGCGTAACGGCCTCAATTAGCTAAAGGGTTTGCGGCGCGGCGTACCTACTCGCCGCACAAACACAACGCACACACATACTACACCCACCCACTCACCCGCCACCAACAACAACACACCCCATTGCAGTCGTCCCCGGCAGCAACGGAGACATTTGTCGGTGTGCGCGTATTATATATTATTACGAAACGCATCATAATATCGTATCTACGTGATGGCTGCTTTAATGGTTTCCGGGGCCGTCAGATTTAAAATCCACAGCGTGCCGACTGAGGAACTCGGGCGCCGCGTGCGTTGCAGGATAAGGACGACGACGAGGAGGAGGAGGAGGCGTAGAAGGATACGAGCGTGTACGGCAGGACGGGAAAAAAGGTCTCGGGATTAAAATCCGAGTGGGCCGGCCGCAGATGCATACGCGTATACGGGGAATTACGTCGTCGCGTACGCGCATACTAATGTCATATAATATTATTTTATTCCAAACGTTATTATTATTGTGTTTGCCCCGTCGTCGAGTATATACATAATAATATTATTGTGCGGCACGCGGTATGTGTTCTTGCCGCGAGCCGCGAGCGGTTCGAGACCGGTCAGGTCGATGTGTCGGGTCGGAAATTAAAACCACCGTAACCGCATCGAGCGTGACACTCGACTGATGGTCGAATTCGGTCCGGGCTGAGGGGGTTTTAATTTTTTTTTCCCCATCCCGGTCCATACGTGCAGACGACCCTCTGACGAATTTTTCCGTTGTCGGTCTTAAATCGGCTACCATTGAATTGGCTCCCAATTTTGGGTAAATATAAATTCGATCCTTGAATTGGCTCCTGAAAAATTTATATTTAAATTGGCTCCTTAAATTGTTAAATATTATTTTTTAACCAGGGATTCTCATATTATAGGCGTTTACTTTTACGATGTAAAATCCAAATATATTCAACTTTTTATATATATTATATAGTACTCAATCTGATACAAAAATTATTATAAGGATAGACCCCGAAAAATAGTCTAATATAATGTTTTTGTTTAACTTATTGATTTTTATGGATACATTTTATAATGACGCACTTTGCTAAAATACTGTCTGTTTTTTTAATTTTTAAATTTATATAATATACATAAATTTTATAATGACGCACTTCGGTAAAATATTTTCTGTTTTTCAAACTTTTTAATATAATTTTGTGTAACGAATTACGAATTATACGTACTTTAAATTATTAACATATTGGCAATCAATAAATTTTTGAAAAAAAAAAAACGGTAGGAAGCCAATTCAACAGTAAATTCTTGGGAGCCAATTCAAAGGTACTTAGTAAGGGTAAAATATTGACTACCTGTATTGGGGAGCCAATTCAATTGCTCCGCTTAAATCATCTGCAGCCCACCGACTCGCCACTAAAAAATTATTTCAAACACCGAATGTCGGCGTGGTAAAGTTGTGTCGGACGCACAGGTAGCTATGCCTACCCACGCGTCAAGTGTTTACGATGTTTAAGAATCCCAGACGATTTTCCAAGGTACCCATACAAATCATTAGTGGTATAATTGAAACCTAGTCGTATCATATTTATGCGCAGTGCGTTTGTATCATATTATAAATAACGCTAGTGTTATATTGTCTACATCATATACCCGCCTATATTATATGAGAAAAGTAGAGAGCAAGCTGTGCATATAGCTCGGTCACGTAGGTATCAATTTTATGTTATTTATTTTTTTATCAAATAAATTAATGATTCAACATCTCGCGGGTTGTTGGCGCGATGATAGTATTAAGATACAAATTAATAAAAATCGTCACGAAAAGAAAAAAAATATAGTAAATAATGACGATGATTGTTGTTTGTCGTCGTTTGACTGTTTTATCGAACGAACCGAACGATTCCAAAGCATCGAACACACGAACGTCGCCTTTGCTTGTGTTAACAGTAGGTAAACAGATTAATATCTCAGACATTTTTTACAAATCGAATTCTGATTCAGGTATTATACATACAGCTATTCAAAGACGACTGCAGTGTACGGGCATATACTATATAATATTATATAATATCCATCTCGCTCGCAAGTATAAGTGATCGAGGAGCGGATAAACAGTTTAGAGCGGGTACATGATGACATATTATAGGTTATTAAAAACGGCCGAGCGTGTCACATTAGGTATATGCGGTATCTTAACGTGTAGGTATAATAATAATATAATCTAGTTCGTCGCAAAACGTCAAGCGGGACACAGCTGTTATTGTACTATACGATGCAGCCAGGAATGTATCGCACGAGGATTTGACATTTTCGAGGTTGTAAAGCGTAGGTTCCGTATACACTATTATACTCTATATACGCGAAACTGTCAGATCCCCGTGATACGTCATCTTGTACACATATTATTATATTGTATTATGTACGGCGTATACTTGCACACCTAAATAATAATAATATGTATATTAAAATATTACATCATTATATTATTATATATTATTTACACGCGGGTTCGCGGTTATATGATAATAATATTATATGTACAGGCACTTTCCGGACATTTTCTCCACCGCAGACGTCCGCGCAAAACTCGTATTCGATACGTGCCCTCACCCACAAACTCGCCCGACGAGTGGATATAAGACGACGGGAGGAGAAAAAAAATAATAACCGCACCGGAATAAATATACGAGCGGTGTAATCGAATAAATCCGCAGACTCGGGAACGCTCGTGTATATTGTATATATTTTATTATAATATTATATTATTATGTAGGCACTTCCCGCCGCGTGAGTTATTAACACGTCGGGGCCGCGAAACCCAAACATCATTCGCGTATTAATGTTACGTTTGCGCGCGTGTATTAAAATAATAATAATATTAATGCTATTATTTCATCTCGCCCGCCGTTTCCAGCCATGTCCCCACGATATAATATAATATCACATATATATTATAAAAATATAATACCGCGGCGGCCGCTGCAGGTGAAACACAATATACAGTATACAGCCAGGTATATATTATAATAATATGCGGGTAAGTGCCGGCCATGTATACTGCTCGATCTCTGCATACCTATACCTACCTATCTAATATATAAATACGGTATAAAATAATATAATGTACAGGTCGGGTATAGTAATATGCAATGTATTGAATTGTCGGTTATGATTGTACTAGAGAAGGGATGAGAAGCTAGATCGATCGGCTTTAGTTTTTAAGATCAAATTTTACAGACACAGCGCGACGGGAAGCCGCAAACTAGTGCCATGACACGACTTATTGACTTAGTAGGTGTAGATACCAACACTGCTGTACGGTAACATTAGGTTTTAAATTATTATTACATAACAATATACAATTATCATGTTTTACGTGATTAAATATATTTGAGTTTGTTATTATGTTCTGTGTTATTACACTACATTGTATATATAACGCGTTTTTTAAATTATCGTCTTAAACTTGCATCAAATAATATTTCAAAACAACACTTTACATTGCATTCACACTGCTTTGATGCTATAATATGATAAACAAGACCCGATAAAAATCAAACGAATTCTTAAGTTTTTTAAATTATAAAGCAAATTATTTAAAAATATATTTGAAATATAACCCACTCGTATTGTATCTGTCAACAGTTTGTTGTTCTGTTTATATGATGATATTATTATAGTTATGATGCGATAACGTCAATAGTAGTATTTAGTTATAATTTATAACTCGTATCATCATTCATATTATTGTTATCTATTGTCAATAGCCTTATATTATGTACCTTGGGAGTTGGAGTTGACAGTATACAGTCGTAGTAATTCGAAATTTGAAACCGAACTAATCGACAGTATATAGCTGTCAACGGTATTGTCACTTGTCAGTACATCACTACACATTATATTCATGGTAAACAGATTTATAACGGTGAAATTTTAAATAAAAATGAAAGATACGAAAATCATAATTTATTATATTATACTTTGTTATTGTTGTTTTAACTTTTAAGAGATAAACTTGTTTTTTTTTTGTCGAAGAGAGGGGTATAATTTAATTATTATGGGTCACTAAAAACATTTATTTATTCTTTGAAATGTTTTTTAAACCGTTGAAACCAAAACATTATTTTGTATAAGCTTTTGTGTTTTCACAGCAGCTATACGTCAATAGACAGCACAATAGAAAATCTACTCACTTGCTTCGTACTCACACTCTCTGTAAGCTGCCCTCGATATCAACGTCTGTCAACGTTACGTTACATTACAATTTTTATGTTTTCTTGCTTAAATAAAAAATAATAATATAATGTACATGAAACTGCAGGCAGTGTGTAAGAAAATATAATCATTGTAAGGTTTTAATCGTTCAAATTTTGTAGGTACTTAAAATCTCAGTCCTAGTCATCACTTATTTGGATATGTCTCTTAGACATACTTATAAACATTAAAATTAAACGTAGATAATAATAAAAATTACCAAAAACATACATAGGCGCCGTCGTGCCGAGATGTAAACAAAAATCGTTTTGAAAGTATGGCATATATTTGACACAAATATTTTACAATAATACCTACTTATATTGTATACGATACAATAATGGTATAATACCTGCAGAAGTGCAGAATAAAACTTCATCTCAACGTTTATTCACATTGTATGGATAAGGAAACGATGTTTTATGATCATGATGTAGAACAACGTAATTTGCAAATATCGTTTACGTCTGCAGTGATGTAATTATTGTCGAGGGGGTACGTCGGGCGTAACGACATTATGACATCGAGTAGTACACGATTGTTATATTATTATTTTATGTAATTCACGCGAGTGAGTTGTCCCGCATTAGTCCACCCCAAAATTAGGTCGGAAAATGTGCACGCGGTGAGCCGACAACGATTCGACTGATCGACTGAATAAGACTTGTCAAAAACTATTACAACATAATATTATATTATAGATACGATACCGCCACCACCACCGCGTCCACAGTAGGTCTAAATAATTTATAAATTAAGAGGACGTTTCGCCTTCGAAGTGAGAAAAACTAATACTTCAAGGTTTGATATAATTACAAAATCGTAATCGGTGCACGTGCCAGGCGCAAGACAGAATCACGAATGTGTAATTACTTATTAATGTGTGCACAATAATAGTTGCCTAAATTTGTCTCGACCAATATGTATTCCTTATCGTAATCAAAAAAATACAGAGAATTTTATTTCGTTACCTATTATTTATATTATGGGAAGAGTAATTTTTATTGATTTCTTTTTTTAAATCATATCAAATAAATCTTCCTCGTTTCAATGATTCTATACCAAATAACATCGTAACTCGTAATTATTGTAGGTATATACCTCATAATTAAATATAGTTTTAATTAAGAACTCATACTGCAATAATAAAGGAACAAAACTAAAAACTTATTATTAACTGATTAATTTGAAATACTTATACTTCAATTTTTTAGTCACGGCGTTATGATTAATATTTAAATATCAAATTGTTATTTATTATTTTTATTAAATCACTTTTGTCCACGCATAAGGCACGCGCCAAAAAAATATTAAAAATATTTTTACTAAAAATTGTTGATATTTGATATTCTAAATGAATATATACATTTCTATTGTGGAGCGTAATATGAAATTTAAGACAAAATTAACTTGAAGATACCAAAAAAAGTTCAAGTTCATCAAAACATCATAAAATGTTGGTTTGGATATATTTAAAATGTTCAACAAATGAATTAATGAACTAATGTTCATTCCGCATTTCCTTGGTATAAATTACTAAATACCATTCATACTATAAAGGTATTAATACATAATATATGTAATATGTATTATATGGCCAGAATAATACGTATTTTATGTCGTATGTCGTATGTCGTAGTGATTGTTTATCTGAGCAGGTTATTTTCAGGTAAAAATATTTGATAAACAATTTAACAGCGAAATACGTATTTTCTAACACGTTTTGTCGATTTTGGAATTATTAATAAATGTATACCTATACAGATATAGTATAGATACGTATAATAATATACACAATGTATGTTTACGCTATATATACATCGATTTTCGAACGCTTTCGGCCGTCGGCCGCTGTCTGGTTAAAACGTTTGCAGAAAGAGTTGATATGATGTCGATGGTGGCAATGGACGGACTGAGAGGTATGAAACTACGGGGATGAAAAAAAATACTAATAATAATAATCATGACATGAAAACTAAAGCTTAGGCGACGGGTATTGGTGAAAAATGGTTGTATCGTTTCTCATCGCTGGCCCACATCGTCGAAGGATTATGTGTTTTCGTCTCCCCCTTCTATTATGACATACACCACTAACCACTGTGAGTGATTTTATTCAATTTTTCCCGTAAAACCTGCGAGCGTGTTTGTACTTTTGTTCTACATATATACCGCGCTGAACACGCGCACACATTTACATAAATCACGTATATATAATAGCTCGTCATTTGTTCCGACACTTCCGGGACGACGTAAACGTGCAAATTGTTAATGCTTCAGGAACGGGGAAAAGTATATTGTCGTCGTTTACCGTGACGTCCGGACGATTGCTGTTTCAGTGGCAAAAATATAAAGAATAAAATTCAAAATATAGATTTCGTCAAGTGGCATTTTGCATTTTATCGCGGTTTGCTATTTTGCCAATACTATCCATTTAACATGGCCCAAACACCTACGATTATTCCAAAAAAATACTAGTTCTCCGACTACGTGTCTGCATAATAATGTATGATAATATAAGATTTTATCTTTAATATAATATTAGATAAACTACTGTATAAATCATGTGTAATTTTACATTCACTGCCATCGATTGTATGTTGACTGTTATATAATAATTTTATGCAAAATGTTGCCTCGCTGTTTGCATATAATGGTTTTTATTTTATAATCAAAAGATAGATTTCTTATAGAAATAATTAATTTTGTATAATATAATAATTATAGTCTTATAATCTGAAAACTATTTTTTTATTTGAATTTAAAAAAAATTCAAATAAATATTTATAATAATAAGACGAAATATATTTTTTTCTATACCTTAATACACCAAAAGACTCAAGAAGTACGACTATTTGTGATCCATAATTACAATTTATAATTTTGATTTGTGCAACAGCTAGTCAATAATATGTATTTAAAAAACCATCATAAGTACAATAATATTTTCAACAATAAAAAAAAAAAATAAAAAAAAAATATAGCAATGAATTTTCTTTTTATACTTGAAACGCCACAGCATAATTCAGCCATGGCTGTTCTATTATACTGGAGTTAAAAATCACGATTATGTCAAAGTAGGTAGTTAAAGTGATCTATATATAATATACATATATGTATAAATGGACGCGACGATACGCATAGGAATCAATTTCCAAAAATGTATTCGTTTCAGTTATTATCGGTCGTCGGTCAACCAACGGTGGTCCTACGGGTGGATGGGTGGATCGCCCCCCCTTGGTTAAATACAAAATATAAAATTATTACATGAAATAAATTTTTTTATGATTTCTATTTTTGAATACTATTATTGTATTTAATGTGAAAAATATTTCGCTCCCCCCCCCCCTGGAATTGGTCAAGGACCGCCACTGCGGTCAACTACAAATTATTATAATAATAATATATTAACACGAGTAACACGCTGCTATAGAACTGCCTATATTGTGTTGGAGATCAAAGTTTGGTATTATATAGATATTATATTATATTATATATATTATATATATATTCGAATGTTAAAACTTAAAATGCGAGTGTTGGGATTAAACTGCAGAATATGTAGCCGTTAGTTCAAAATAAATTGAAATGTCCCACTCCCGACTCATATAACTCATCAGTGATGTATGTTTTGTTTTCACATTCGAATCGACGGCCAATATTGAAAAATATCCAAGGGATCAGGCAACCACACCGGGTAATCGAGTGGGCTGACACTGGAGCGTAAGTCGACTGGTTCAGATTATTATAACACCACCAATTGAATAGGTTGCCGACTGTCGCGTATATATAGTAATAATAATAATAATAATAATAATAATAATAGTAACAACATAATATGGCAATGCCACTAGCTGCGATCCAGCTCGAACTGCTTAAGCGCATACGGCGGCGCGCATTTTACCGTATTACTATATGATACAGCGTCATTAAATATAATAATTAATATACCTACTGAACTGCCGAGCACGTGACCGACTTGGTGGCGGACGAATAAATCATAGCCACGCACCTATTCATTGTGATCATAATATTATAAGTATTATATTTAAACAAGACGTGACGACGAGCGGGTTATCGTCTCCGCCGCCGCCGCCGGTTCCGAAAAGAAGATTTCTACGCCGCCGTTTCCACATAATACCAGCGCGGCCATAGGTGGTACATAATAATAATGTAATAAAATTATAAAATTATTATGATACACCATCTGCTGCAGGAGCAGCGGCGGCGGCGAGGGATTTTCGGACTGCATATTATACAGGTCATCCATCGCGGTCCACAACGGTCTATTAATATATGTATGCAGCAGCCTATAATCTCAGATCTTTACACGGTTTTTGTCTCCTCGAGATCTATATAATAATAATAATAGTGGCGACCGTAGGATAGTAAATGTGATTTATCGAGCACAACCATCATATACTCGAAACGAGATTCGGAAACGCCGCTCATGTTGTATATAATAGGAATATAATATACTAAGCATAATGATAGGAAACTATACAGTTGCAGCGGAGGAGCGTTGTCGTCGTCGTCGTACGACTTGCACTGGTCGGCCGACACGTCACGATGAAGGGTGCGAGTGTGTGCGTGGCTACGAGTAATAAAAACATAAAGAATCGGATACGTTTGAACCGCCTGCACATTATAATATTATTGTCGTCGTCGTCGTCGTCGTCGTACGCGCGTTTCCCACCTTGTATACGTCTTATTATTATTATTATTGTTGTTGTTGTTGTTATATTATATCAGATCTTTATCGCGACAACGCATACGAAATTATAACGTCATATGTTACCACGGGGCGCTGCTTTTTCGTATAATATTGTATCCGTACGGATTTATGATATACAACGTGTTTGTGTTTCCGTAAGAACCGCATCAGTGTCGTGCAGAGAACAGGGCGCGTGTGTGATTGTTGCGCACATCATCATCGTCGTCGTCGTTCGTCGGACGACCGAATCGTCTTCCGCCGAAAAGGAGAGCTGCGATTCACACGACCTTTATTAATGCAGCCGCCGGAAGCTATAATAATATATACCTACTATAATTTCTATTATCAGAAAAAAAGACGGAAACCAGCGATCGATAAAAATGTACATTACGGGTTAAAAAAAAAAATAATGAAAATATTTATTACAGGACGAATATACCTTCCGATGAAATTCGATAAACGAATATAATACAAATATAAATCGTAGGTACTTGTACGACGAAACATTATTATTATGTCTGTACCTACCTTTATTACGACGCGACGCGTTGTCGCATCATTGTTTGTTGAGTATAATACGTAAAGCACTAGATCACTACAATACGAGTATTGCATGCGATTTTTTTTTTGGAATCGTAAGCGCTCGGTTGGTAATCTGTTAACATTTAATATTTTTATCTCGCTATATACGCTTTGGAAATTATTTAAATATGTGAACGAGTAGAACACAAAATAAAATGCAGCCATACAGGTGCACATAGTATCCGCATTGAGTAATGACTAATGAGTAATGACGGATCTCGGGCAGTAACGATGATAGTATATATTTGCGACGGAACGATTGTTTTACCCGTAGCCGTAAGCATATTATACTATAATATATGGACTATATGGACGAGCACCGCATCGAATATTATTAACACTATGTATATAATATAACTTACATTGTTATTGTTATTTATGGTATAATATGACGTGTTGGTTTTTTTTTTTTTTTTGTATTTTATATTTGTATTCTTTTTATTACGTAATTATCCTCACACGGCGACCGACCGTTGACATTTTTACAGCGTGTGACAGTACAGCGGCAAAGGGTGTGTATAGTATTATAGTGCACGCGAGAACACGGGCGGCGACAAACGACAATGCTACTGATGGTACAAAAAAAAAAGGTCCCTTTTTCAAATAAATAGATGAAGTGTAAAATTATAATATACGCGTATGTATATACATACTGGCACGGGGATGAAACGGTCATATGTTTTCCCTACTCTTAGTGGGAAAAAAGGCACACACACTCACCGCGAGCCCATCTCTCCTGCCTCACTCTTGTCCATTGTGTTCTGGCGAGGAAATCAGCGATGGGCGAGGGCGCGGTATATACTGCCGAAAATATATTATTTTTTTTATTTTTAATGTTTTTCGTTCGCTCACCAGATCCTATAGGGGCGAAGGGTGCTCTGTGTGTACACGAGAGTCTAATATGTATATTGTATATATATATACAAAGTGCAGGCGAGCACTGCAACCCGCACAAAAAATTGACGGTTATCGTATATAAGTACGTCATATGTATATTTATTTTTGTACGAGGAGTGATTTGCGGAGATGGAGCCGGTAGAGGTAAAGAAGAATCGTTAAAAAGTTGACACAGTTGTTCTCCGCTATACAAAGTTATGTGATAGAAATAAATAATATCGAATTTTTATCAATCATAAAACACGAATTTGGGTGTGGTACACTCGGATTGCGTCTATGTTAGCTAACACCTTTTATACGCACAACACGCGCGTGGCTTATTTACGGTGCTGACTCCATACCTCAATAACATAAATTAAAAATATTGAACCGACGTTTAAAAAAATAAAAATACGACCTGTGCGTACGTCTCCATTGGACCCCCTAATTTACGTCCTCGGGTATGCGCATAGGTTGTAGCCGTGAAGGTATACCTACATTATATGTATTTGTATAATTTATATAGTAAAGGTATATATCTACAACTGGAATTGTACTATAATATATGTCCCTTTAATCCGATTTCATTATAAATCGTTTTAAATATTATACACATTAATCGTATCCTATTGTATAATTATACATATTAATATATCTGGTGGTAGTTGTGTCACGAGACTTCAAATCCGTGTGAAAAGATCCATCACGATGGATGTCTGTGGTAAAATCATTCATTTCTCCACCAGGAAAATAAAAAGATATTGGTAACAAAAAACCGAGCTCTGAGTGATTGGCCACGGATAACGAACAGCGAGAAACCACCAAAAGAGGGGTAGGTTTCACGGTCAATTGCGCGCGACGATACGCGTATTATATTAATAATATATTATTATAAACTATGGCGCAGGCGAGGGCAAAAATCGAGACGTATATATATATAGCAACAAGTCGCGACGCCTCCTGTTGCGGTCATCCGCCGCCCTATCTCTGAGGTGTGTCAAAATCTGTTCACCAAAATCTTCCCGTCGTCGATTGCAAGTCGTGATACATTCACCAGTGTGATACAACCACTCGACGTCTGCGAGGTTAATCGTGGAGAACAATTCAAGCACTATGCACAAAAAATGGGAATCGATATAATTACTAAATAAAATTACTGAAAAATTGTTACGACTTACGGACCGTCGACGCCACAGCGATATAACATTATTATGCGCGCCATTTTACGCACGGAATGATTTTTTCGAAATTGATGTTTTTGAAATGTTTCGCTTTTGCTTATATAGTTATTACTATAATCATAGGTAGGTGTATTATATTAGAGTCAATTTAGAGAGGGTTCATAATATTAAGATATGAATGATAAGAAAAAATGTGAAGAGTTGATGAAATATTTTAAAAGTAAACGCATTCCATCAAGTGTACGATAATATTGTATACTTATTATGTATATATTAAAATAAAAATGAATTAGGTAATATCGTTTCGACGGCCACCGCATTGGCTTCGGGGTGGAATGGTATGTTTAGTGGTTAGAGTGGGGTCACCCCACATCTTATCCTTATTTTTCGGCCACCCGCCAACATTATAGAACAGAGTTACGGTGAGTGGGTGGGCAGACGGGGTGGTAGGTATCAAGTCACTTTCGCGGTAGCCACTGTTAAAGAGATATATAGGGTCGTTATGGTGTTGTTATTATTAGAAAGTTCCGCGGTTAGTTAGGCCAGGGGTAGGAGGGGGTTCGTGGGCGACGGGTGAGGGGAGGGGGGTGGAGGGCCCGCCGCGAACAATGGGGGTAATTGCAGACAGCGCCGAAGGATTAAATTATTAAATTAAATATACGCCGCACAAAAGCGGTTTGCCGCCGCCCGCCATCGCCACCGAGCATAACTTTTCTTCGTCCGTGCTCGATGTATGTATATACGAACATTATGGGATCGGCTGCTGGTGTAGCTAACTGTCGAACGGCACCACGCAGTCTTACACAAACGCACTTAAAACACTTGAAATACCGTCTCCTCTAAAAGTGCACCGCGGCATCGTCGTCGTCTCCTTATTATTATTATTGTTATATAACAGCGCGCTGTTACAATAATTATTATGATTACGATTACGATTATAATATTATTAATATTGTTGGGATACACGTCGTGTATTGATATTGAAGAACATTTTTCGCGGCGGACACGCGTCTATAATGAGACGTTATTGCGGCGGGACGCGGGGATTCCTTTGTCGTCCGCGCGGCAACTCGAGTGCTCATCGTCTTCGTCGTCCTCATTACAATGTCGTCGTAATTATTACGTTTACCTACATCATAATATTATGGTATATATTTATACATAATTTTTCAAGACTAGCACTTTTATTTTATTTTTAAGTATCGTTGAAATAAACACAACAAAACAAATTATAATATCATTTTGTTTTTGTTCAAACAATACCTATAACTGCGTCTGTATTGCCTATATTATATAATATAATTACGCATCATGCCATATTTTGTTCGAATATTATCATTGGAGTATAAACGACGATTCGAAGCTTTCACTAAACCATCACAGCAACAATTAGCTCCAGTTAACAATGTAGGCATTGAACTGCTAAACTGCTGAATATTATATCATATCCACTGCGAACAAGACTATTTAATATAAAATGGGACGATGGTCTAGTATATGAAAATATTGACTAGGCCAAATCCAAACATCCCCATAATCTCTCCTTTGATTTAATTATGAATATAATTTTTTTTAACATTAAAAAGTACAACACAGTCATATTGTACTATTTAGTATCAAATCATCAAACTAAACATGCAAATTTATATATTATTATATAAAAAAAAGTTCATTTTAAATAGTACAATACGTATAGTGTGTGTGTGTGTGTGTTGTTTTTATTTTTAAAGTTCATATTTTAATAACTATTTAGATATACATGACACGTATTGCCATATTGGCTAAACAGTTGTTTTGTTATCTGACTATAAAACTCATATCAATTCTCAGTAAATATAATTATTTATATGCTACAAAACGTATAAGCTGTTTAATCTGAATTGCGTACGCTGCAATAAGTACAAAGTAAATCAATAAGTAATCAGCCGAACTCGGGATGAATATAATATGTAATTACGATGAAAGCGAATTAGTTTGATAGTTATCGCTTTCCTGAAATTCACTCATTATTCGAGGTCCATAGATCGGTGGTCTACAGTTATACCGGCTCATATACAAGATACAACCACACTAAGTTCTTGGTAATAATTTCGATGGCGACGATATATCAAAGGATCCGATTCCAATATCATAATTTCGCAATAATTATTTCTCGTGATTACAGTAATAGACTAAAATATTACACACGTGTGTAATTCAATCGCAGGTTTGATGTCTTGATGTTATCCTAAGGCTGGGGCTATACACGGCGAATATCGCTCTGCGGGGCTATACACAGCGAATTCGCATGACTGATTCGTTCAATATTTTCGCCGCGATTTTCAAAATATTTCTACCATAATTCAGTTCCGAAGTCATTAATATAATTCTATAATACAAATTCTACACCCATCTGGTGGGCTTAGTTCAAGAAGTCAAGAACATTCACATTGCATGTGTGAGCACGTACGGTACCTACCTGTTCATTTTTCAGTCATTTTCGTTTATTTTATATAATATATACTTTTTTTGTACCAGTGAAATAATTTGTTTAGATATATTATGTTTATGATATTTACAATATTATCCACAATAATATTGTATTAAAATACCGTACTATGGTAATAATCGCCGCGAAATTCGTTGAATAAAAATACTTGTATAGCCACTAACATTAAAAGTTGTGGAAATAGACAGTAAAAAAAGTAAATAGACATAGATAGCGGTTTTATGGATTGGGCGGTTTTAAAAAAAATCGTCGGCCGACGACGAATATCGCGGCGGATTAATTCGCGGCGAAATCGTATAGCCTCTCCGATTTAAACATATAGGTTTTCGACGACAGCGGAAATCACCGCGAAATTCGTTGGGCGGATTTCGCGTCGAATATCGCCGTGTATAGCCCCAACCTTATAAGGACGCTACACCCTACACGACCATTTGTTGTTTTCGTCTTACAAGTGCATAACATGGAAAATTTACGTTCAGCAGATCACGTTTAGCTCCATCAGTTTAAAAATTAAAGTGAATCGACCTATATTATGAAACTTGATGGTAAGAACGTTATCTGTGTTTGTATGTGGGTTTTTTACGATAGTTCAATTTTGCGGTAAGTTATGCGTATATAAAAAAGCGTAAATTAAAAATGCTCATATAGCTCACTTAAAAACTGACTTATTGTACAAAAAAACTCACACCTAACCTAACGAGATTGTCCATCAACGTGTTAAACGTGATCTGCTAAGCGTAAATTTCCTATGTTACGCACTTTTAAGACGGAGACGACAAATATAATTATGTGTGTGTAGCGTCCTCATAATTTTAATATTAGGTTTACCGTGATATGAATCACGTCCTTTCGGCGGTTATCGTGGCGTGGTTATAATTTTGGTCTGTTCATAAGTTTGTTTGCGGATAATACGTATCCAACAGATCCTATTTTATTTACATACCAACGTAACGGCTGGTGTGTTTTGATTACGTATATATTGATATTTTAAAACTTTAAACGTCATCCTTTGTACGACCGATTCGAATTCGATTTTAGTTACCGGATAATTATATATACCTAACGGGTGTAGAATACCGCGTATACCATGTATACTAATGCCGATGCCCAACATAATATATATATATATATATATATATATATATATATATATATATATATATATACGATTTACTTTGAACCGCGGTACCTGATTTCGACGAAATGTTCACTCGTGGACGTTAATTATAAATATATATTCAAATTTATCTCCATTAGATATAATGTGCTGCATAAAATAATATAATAATATGCGTCAGTCCCTAAAATTGTGTGTGGTACGAAAATTGCAGTTGTTATTCACATTAAACCTTTATGATAATATTATATACAACTTTGATATACAAATATTAATACAGGATATCAGAAAGTTTTTTGGTCACAAAGAATTAAAAAAAAACTAGAATTACTTAATACAAGTAATTTAATTTAATTTGATTTTTATTTATTTACTGATATTATGTGTTATTATTTTCATGCATTTTGTACACTAAAAATGAGTTTTATAAATTATTCAAATTTTTTAAATAGAGGTTCTACTTTATTTTAATAATAATCAGTTATTGTAAATATCTATTATTAATTGATAGGTACTATGTTTAATTTAGATTTGACTGATTCGGGACTATGCGTGTGTAGTACGAAAATTCGGATATTTTAGCGACTGATATGCGTATTTCTATAGTAGAGATTTGTTCCGAGGGTTAGTCAACCTATAGTGTTTGATTATAATGTATAAACGTTGTTCAGCTTATCTATGCAAGTATGGGTAGTATAGGTACCCAATATAGGGTCCATGAAGTCAGTGATGATTACAGATTATAAATGCATTTATTTTATTGTAATTGGCTAGTATACCCGAGCCCTGATTTACAGAAGTGCTGATGAAGTAGCTTGCAGCTTGGCCCCCAATTTCCGGTACCCGTTAGCAAGTAACTTAATTTTATTCATAATACATAAAATAATGTACAAATATTTTATGAATTTTGAGATAGGTACTTAACACTTTTAAAATATAAATATTTTTTTTTACTATTAACATTTCCCCCCCCCCCTTACTTTGTAGATTTTTTCTAGAACATTTTTTTGAATGGGGGAAAAAACCTGTGCACTTGGCCCTAATTTTATTAAATCAGGCCCTGCAGTAGTACACAATAGTACATTTATAATTTAGATAGGTAATAATATGTGAATTTTATAATAATATGACGATAGTACAATATAAACAGCACAGCTGAGACTTATGGCTTGATAAAAATTTACGAGTTGAGTTACTCGACCATTTTATGATACTATAATATTGTATTATACTTATATGTACCTATCTGAACATAATTCATTAAAGATTCAATAATTGAACCAAATTAAAAATATCTATTTGATTGTCTAAATTTCGTTTAACTCATAATGGACGTATGGCGTGTACCTATAACCGTCATTTTGTTTTTTTTTTTTTTAAGTATTTTATTGCGATGTACCTATTCGAATTTTTTTTAAATACTTATACATTGGAATCATTGGTGTTAGGTGAAGTACGGAGGGGGTGTGTATAACTCCCACCCCGCGGATTTCTTCTCTATTTATAATATGCTTATGATGTGTATACGTCCTTATATAAATATTAAAATAGTTTTATAAAACACATTTATATTATATTAATATTATGTCATGTGCATATATACCCCCTCCTCGACACCATTGGAAATATTTCTGTGTATGTCAGTATGCCTGCACTGGTTGGAATGATTGGATGATGCTACTCGTGCTAGGCAGGTTTGTACACAGTTTATGAGGAAAGTCACTTACATTATACATATATGCATATCGTCTCATGAATGTAATTTGCAGACAGTCTCGTCTGAATCGAAACGACGTCGAACACTAAACACGATGCGTCCGAGTTAAACAGCGCGCAAAATTTTGCGAGTGATGTGTATCATAATATATCGCTAAACAGAACACACTGTGTGTACGCATACAGTGAATGTGAATTAATTTCCATCAGCGACGTCTTTCGAGTCTGTTGTCATCATCGTCATCGCATCGTATCGGATCGAAAAGACCAACTGTCCCACACGGTTGTACTGCAGCGATGCGGGTGGGCAGGGGTGTTCAGGGGTGGGGCAGTGAGAGGGGAGGGGGCGATGATATTATCGTCTCGGCCGGGTCGGACAATGAATTCGGGCGGAACTTGTCACGTCGGGTTTGGTTACGGTCCGCGGGCCGTGGCCGTCACCTCCTCCGTCGTCATATTTTCATGCTTTTCGACGGCGACAAAATGTACTTACGTAATTGGCTCTGATGGCTTTGTAAGAGTCCCACCGTCTCGTTTGTCGACTTCGCTTTGACGCTTCTCGTATTATATATACACGGTCGCTTTCTGACCCTTCCCCCCAACCCCACTAATACTTTCCCAACCCAACGAGATTTCCGGTCGATAAGAAATACGATTTTAATCTCCACACTGCAGTAGAGAGTGCTGACAGCTCCAAAGTCAGACAGCAGTCTCTCCACTCCGGGAACACGGCATACGTTGCGATGGATAAATATATTATATAAGCGTGCTACATAATCATTATGTTCATCAGTGGCGTATATTATTATCAATATGATTATTATTATCGATATTTTCCGTGGAAAGGGTTTCAAAATTATTTAACGCACTTGATATAGTGTCTCTCTATTACAATATATCCGTTTACGTCTATACGGCTGAACAATATTAAATATATGATACACATATATATATTATATATACATGCTTTATTATTTTTTTACTCTAGTATACTATCTAGCTATATATAACGAGTATTGTTTTGTTTTTTAATATTGCGATTGGACAATAATAGTATTCGTTATACCAGCGTTTCCCAACCTTTTTGCAATGGCGACCCATACATTTAATCTTTATTAGGTACGCGACCCCCTCCCTTAAAAAAAAGTATGCCTTAAATAAATAAGATTTTTACTATAATCAATTTTATCATTGTTTTTTTATAAAATACAATACGAATACAATATACTGAATAATAATAACTTAATTAATAAATAAATTATAAAAAAATACAAAAAAATTAGTATAATAGAAAATTTAGTGTGAATATCTACTAGTCACTAGTCATTATAGCACATTTAAAAAATATTATACATACTACAGATAAAAAAAATTCCATAATCATAATAACTTTACGTCATTTATTCTACAATACTAGTTATTTATACTATTTATCAATTTACGACTAAAATAACTGTAATCGTAACCGCGAGTCGCGACCCATCAAAAAAATTTCGCGACCCATGGTTTGGGAAACGCTGCGTTATACCTATACCTAGGTACTATAATCGTACAATAATACGTAGGTATAACCTACCAAAATATTCGACACACGTATCCTTGTATATACTATTCGATCAGCATGCGTGTGTATAGGTGCGTAATATATATATATATATATTGTAAATGTAGGTGATATATATGCGTATTGTACGTGTATATAGTAGTGATGCACTAATCGTTACACAGAAAACAACGCGTCGTGAAATATTATGTAGGAATATATGTATACGATCCGTGTATATACCTAAATGTGTGTTGGACGTGTGTGTGTGTGTATGTATGTGATATATATATATATCAATAACAAAAACCTTTTACTCGAAATTCGCGCCATAAATCTGCACAAACGATCGGTGAAAACGTATACATTACTATAGTAATATATTACTATTATTATTATTATTATTATTGTTGTTGTTGTTATTATTATTATTATCATATTATCATCGTAACCAGAAGCTGCGCGTGGTATGTCATTTGGAACGCGTGAGGGACGGCGCGCGCGGTCGAGGGAGCATGCACTCAAACACACACGCAAATATATATAATATTTAATATATATATGTGTGTACAGAAACCTATTGTTTATGAATTGAGTTACGACCGCAGTGTCCCACAGACCCCTCGCCCGTGCCCGACCTAATAACCACTCGGTCGGTCTCCCGAAAACCTTACAGTTCAGCCGAGACTTAACAACAAACTACACACACACACACACACACACATAGTTACCTACATAAATATCGTGGCAAAGAATAATTGTTGTAATAAGACGTAGTCACTTTTAAATTCGAATCATTAGAAGCGATTTATAACACAAAATTATTTGTAAATTTTTTGATTATTATCGCTATTTAAATTTAAGTATTTTAAATGCTAGCATCAAATTTTTAGTCACAATATTATGAGTTAACGGAATGGAATTATACTCATGGAGTGTCCTGCAAAAATTATTTGGTTCAATATTCCGCTTAACGTTCATCAAAACTTTATATACCTAGGTACTATTTCTACTGTATAAGTTATAAATTAAAACTCCGATTTCTGAGTATTGAAATTACAAGAAAAATATTCTGCTTCAGAAGATGAAATTACGTTTGTATGTAGGCATTTAAAAAAGTGAAAATAATAAGTGACGACATTTAATACTTTTGATAAAAATGTGATTAACGTAGAGTATTATGGTGCTAACTGCTAGATAAAATTACAAAATACAATAATATTATTATTTATTATATTAAAACCAAGTTTTTAGAATTATAATAAAAATGTCAAAGCAATAATTGACAAGAATGTATCTATATATATATTATCAACGTTGTTCATTTATTGGTTCGTATAAACTTTACGGACTATAGTATACAATCTCAAGAATTATTTAATTATAAATAAATACAAAGTATGTGTGGAAACCTACAATATTCGGCGGTTTAAGACTTAAATTATCAGACTTTTGACGGTGCTGAATTCATCCTGTTGCACCACGCCAGTTGAGCGCATAGCCTATATGTATACTTATCAATGATAAGATTTATTTTATAGTGCTGCGGTAAGCGAAGTATTCATATTAAATTTAGATATAGGTATATATTATATATACTTCATGATATGTTTATGATATGTATTATATCAGTCACCATCGTCTTCGTCGGGCCTCGGGAGTATTGTCGTTATTCTAGGAAGGGTAACACCGTCGTACAAAGCTCAGGCGACGACGCGCAGTGACGACCACGGTGATAAAAAAATTTAAAAAAAAAAATTCATCCGTTTATAATATCGCATTTCACCTTGGACCGGACGGCCCCCGGGACAAGCCACGCCGTTTTTTACGAGTACCTATATGCAATTTACAATAATAGTCTCGGCGCGCAGCGATGCTGGTTGCAGTCGTATTATAATAGTATATAGTGTGTTACATCGTTATAAGTGTGTATGTAGGTATATAATATAATATGCACTGCCAGTATACCACCGCATAACTGCACGTCATTCGTCGTCCGACGGTCGCACGCAATAATAAATAATATAAAACGAAATAGTTTTGTAGTCAGTACAGCTGCCATCGAATGACGCGGTTTTTACATTTTTTTTGTGTCATTATAAAACATTTATCATGTTTGCAATCCATTTATAGCCCGAAGCTTTTTAGGTACATCCGACGGTAAAGAAGCAAAATGTAAATTTTAAGGAAACTATTACAATTATACGTTATCCGAAAACAATATTGCGAAATACACACTGCACCCAATACATCTATACCTCCGCCCCCCCCACGGCCCCACAGCATATTTTTGGCGCTGGTGCCTGGTACTGAACTAAATCCAAGCCCCTCTTAAATAGCAATTAATTTAGAAACATTTTTTAATATATATTGAAGTGATTATTTGCATGAATGCCGGGTCACTCGAAAGTCCGAGTTCCATTACCTACCACGGATCCTTCTTTGCGTTTTTCGTCCACAAAAATATTGGAAATTCAATGCAGCCGGAAACGCATGACGTATAACACGTTATACGCAGTTAGGTGTTATTAATTTTATAATGATTTTATAACATATATAGACTGAAGAATTGTTTTTTTTTTTTTTTTATCAAACATTGGTGGAATATCTAAGTAAACGGCGAGGGATTGACGCCGACAAGAAACGAACAAAATGATGCGAACATATTATGTGATTATTTTTTTCGGCGAGGGGCAAACAGCCGGGAAGATATATTATTATATTAATAATAACAATAATAATAGTTGGTTTTCGCTCTTCGTGAACGCATCTCAAACGCGCACATTATGAAAATCCGTCGGATTGAAGTTTCGAGGGGCTAGAATAGAATATATTAATATATATATACAAAAAAAAAAAACAACAACATATTGTTAGCCGCCGCCGATTGACGATAAAACAATAAATTATTATTATTATGCCCGTGTACACGAAATTGATTACAATATTATATTATTATGATGTTGTCTCGCGTGCGCGCACACACATACACTCGAGCGTTTAAAATCAGTCGAGCGATTTATTCGCATTTTATTATTCGCATTACACGAGGGACGAGCACAACATAATAATAATAATAATCATAATAATAAATTATTAAACGATATGTACGCGACGACCGCAACCATATAGGCCGCCGACACAACTTTATTGCCGTTTCGTGGTACTACCGAACGGGGCGAATCGCACGCAATATAATAACATATTATAATACGTAATAAAAAATAATGATTATGATGTTACGAATGTGTGCGCGAAGAAGTCGCAATTACTTTGACTTGCAGCTATAAGTAGAGTGTTGCGGCTGTCCGCGAAATCGTTGTCGTAATAATAATAATAATAATAATAATAATAATGATTATCACAACCAAACACATAATGACAGAATATATCGTTCTTACTCCTAACAGTCCTAACCTGGAATTTAACAACAAAACTTCCCGAACACCGAACACCTTACAGAATCTCTCGATCACAACAGATTCTTACTCAGAGCCACCATCGAATTTATAATAAAAACGCAAATCTTCAATATAAATAGCAAGTAGAGGAGAGTGGCGTAGCTCCCTTTAAAACTGTTATACCCCCCCCCCCTCCCCCCACCCAAATAAATAAATGAATAAATAAAATAAAAAACAATTCTTATAATCATATAACATATAATACATCGGAAAGAAATATCACTTTTCGCGCATCACAAATGATTCGATAGGTGCATCGGTTAACAAAGGGTAAATTGAAACGTGTCTAACAAGAATTCGTACAAAATAAGATATCAGACCTCCCTCAAATTTCAAACACTATTTGCGCCTATGAATATAAACTACGAAGAAAAAACTGTTATAAAAACGAGTAAGTACACAAATTTACTTTGATATCATTAGAATGAAGTTTTCAGTGTAGTTTTGTAAATAATGGTTATATCCCAATGGCTTATGCCACAGTGCGAATTTTTATTAATAAAAATAATAATAATAATAATAATATTACCTATAGCTAGGTAATATATTATCACCCGCACCTACGTTTTCAGTTCAGCGTGTTCGTTCGTTTATTATTATTTTTATTAAATCACTTTGTGCCAGGAACAAACGTCGTGGCAAGGGGAGACGGGGACGATGCAATAACCCAACACAACATTTTGTCCCGTTAATCAATTATTATTATTTCTGGAACTGCCGACGTCGGTACGCAAACAACTACGACAACGACGACGACGACGATTATTATTATTATAATTTATACCCATAACAATAAAAATAGTAAATACATAGGCCGTAGCAGATAATAGCGCCAATATAATATATTATATAATATATAAATATATATGCAGGGGATTCTTTTATCAAACAACACTCAAATGGTGTTAGTGTGTAAATACCGCCTAACATACACCTATAACACAAAAACACCACCCAACTTTGGGAGGCTATATCTTGTAAACGGATTAAAAAAAAAAATGAAAATTTAAACGTGAAAATTCATTGAAAAAATAGCCTTTTTAGTTTATGAAATTTTAAGTATAGATTGTCACTTTAAAATCAAAAGTTGATAATGGTTTACCTAATAAATATAAGGGCGAAAATATTAAAAACAAAATGTATAGTTCTAGAACAAGATAGATCTAAAATTTTGAAAAAAAAAAAAAATTGAAAAGAGTCAATAGTTTTTGAACTAATGAGTGTTGTTTGATAAAAGAATCACCCTGTATATGTACATGGTATACAGGCATACAGCACTTATATGGCTATATTACACGTTGAAACCGATTTAAAGTATATTTTTCGATTAACAATATATAATACGAAAAACTATCAACGGTATTTATCGTAGGTATATTATGAACATTCATTATACGTAAATTAAAATTCGATCGACCACTAAAAATGCATTTAATTAAGTGTGTAAATAATATAAAAATTTAACTGAATCGAAAGATGTTTTCTGGTGATAGATACTTAGCGGAACAATGAATGTATTGATTTTACTATTAAGTTTTTTTTCTTTTTTTATGTAAATGAAAATACTTTTTCTGCAGTAAAAAAATACTTGGATTTAAAATTTTGATTAGACATATGGATCTAGTAAGTACTTCGGGGGGGGGGGGGGGGGGGGGGTCAAAAGTAAAAGTTACAGCTTTGAAAAAAATCAATTTTAGTTTTTTGGTGTAACTCAAAAACGAATAATCGGTAATACTTGGAAGTCTTTCACCAAATGTTATACTATTATTTTATGCATCTGTACATTTTTCAATTTTTTTAGTATTTTCTATAGACGTTGATAAAAAAGAATTTAAATTATATAATATGATATAAAAGATTTTCTACATATTTATTTTCTATTTTTGAACATTATTTTTTGATTATTAGAGAGACCATTGATATGCAAATAACCAAACACTCAAACATATATTATTGTCATATAAATATAGGCCTTCTACCGTATGTATTAGGTGTAATTCTCCGAAAATTGCGAACGCGTGGACTAATTTCAGTACGTTCAAATGGCTTCTCACGGTTAGATAAAAAAAATGAATTGGTTCTTCGCTTCACTACGTTTGTTCGAATATATAAAGGTAGTGTATTACATTTGTACCTACGTGATAGAATGAAACAAATCATCCAACAGGTAGGTAATTGTTTGTATCATTGATAAATGTATTTAGAGCAGATTTTTGTAACGAAGATTCCCGTGTCTGAACTTTACAACATTTGCTCCGTAAAAATTCAATAAAATATTCCAGATATTGATTATTTTCCTTCACAAAGATCTTAAAATCCAAATTATATTACACCAGATTTCACAACAAACTTCAACAACACACAAATCCACTAATATCTAAACAATCAACAAAAACACTCCCCGATAACCCACGCCGAAGACTTAAAAGGCAATGGTGTATAGAGACCTAAATTCAACAGTGAGCAATCCAAATAAGTGCTGGATGTTGCTATCAGGTAATACCTCTAAATTTAAAACTTAAAAAAAAAATTGTTTCCATTACTACTGTCTATTCATAGGGTGTTACCACTGGGTTTCCTCCCTATTCTAATTATTCATGTTAATTGTATTTGTCAATTTATTATCAAACCTACTCATTATACAAACAATGTATAGCTAGATTGTAGATTACTTCAATACAAAAAAAAGATTGGTTATTTTACGAATATAAAAATATTATAATGGAATTGAAATATTTTATCAGCTTTTACAATTTTGGTACGCATATATTATCACAGTTATAGTAGCCTGCAAGATGATACTAATAACAGAGCTGCAGCTTACATTTGGCGATTCTTCCTAACTTCCTAAGATAACTATAATTGGGATATTTGAAAAACCAAGCACTGTTGAATATTTGGTACGTCGTAAAGATAAACCGTATAATTTAATATGCAACATGTGCCCCGCGTTAATGTCATAACTGAATTGATTTTAAATTTTAAATTACAGAGAGCCTGAGCGTCGGTAATTTACTGTTAGGTATATATATATATATATATATATTATATTATAATCATCACACAATTACGTAAATGACAATAATTGTAATCGATAAACGTTATTACGTATTATTATTATTATTATTATTGTGTTTATCGTGGTCATCGCAATAACAATTTAGGTGAGGTGTGGCGGTCCTGTGATATATTCGTCATCGGATGTGCACAATAAATTACGAACGTATTTATATACGTGCAGCACAAACTATATTACGAATTCGAATTCGGAGAATCTCGAGTTCTGCGAATACTTAAAAATTAAATCCTTTATAATAACGGCCGAAATCATATTATGTACCAAACGCTTATATATACGTAATATATTGTCGAGGGTGACTGCACCCACCATCACTCGGCGGTCGACTACACAATGACATTTGCGGGTTCCTCAAACGTGTGGTCAATGGTCATAATATTAGGTTAACATCACCTCGTGTAAAAAGTTACACACAATATTATTCAGAGTGAGATTTTCAACATTTTACATCGATATGACGTGAGTTCCTTCCAGCACGCGTCAAGATTGATTGTCATTACTGTTTTAATTTAATAAGCCGTTGTAAACTATTGCAATCCGCACGGACCCACAAGATACGCGATTGTGTCATATATTATTGTAATTAAAATAATATTAATATTATACGGTTATTGTCGAAATGCAATCGTTGAATAATATTAAAATACTTTTCCAATGAAAACGGTAATAATATTAAATAATTACGATAAGAACAATCAATGTTTATAATGTACCAGTACCTTCGACAGATAAAACGTTGTTATACAGTACGCATCGTATCGTTTTTTCGGGGTGTTTGTATAGGCATCATTACTGGCAGTGACGTATTTGGGATGTTTTCGCCACCCCGGTACGTATGCCATCCGCCCTATTGCTATTATAGTGTCATTTTGCCGATATATACTTTATTATTATAAAATATAATAATGGGCGAGACCGTTTTCGACCAAAAACGTACCCTTCCCTTTTCGGCCGATTCACTTTTCGACCAAATTTAAAAAAAGTCTATTCCCTTTTCGACCAAAATTGTACCCTTCCCTTTTCGGCCGATTCACTACGGCCGAAAAGGGAAGGGTACGTTTTTGGTCGAAAACGGCTATGCCCATAATAATATACCCATAGAATATTATAACGTCGACGAAACTATAATGTGTATTTAGTATCATAGCAATACGTTTTGAACTGTAATGATCAACTTTATAGACAATCGTTTTTTTTTTTATTCTCACATTTAAATTACTAATAACACGACAAGCAACTAAGACTATTTGTAGGGATTTTGATTAAATCAAGAAATAAATCTAATTAAATTTTTTAGCATAATATACGATTACTAAAACGAGTAATAGAAATGTATTGTATTTTAATGCAATACCGATTATTATCTATTATACAATTTTAATTTTATATTATTTAAAAATCTGAATAGTGTTTAATAAAATACCGGAATAAGTGATATTATTTTGCCCTTAAGCAGCCATAACCCATCGAAATGGCGTCAACTGCTAGTCAATAAAATCGTTTCCCATATAATATTATATTTAATAATAGACATTTATAATCACGTTATGTACGACAATTAATATATGATATGTACATTGGTACAATTATCAGTTGACAGTCACGTACTCACCATACCTAATAATAATATTACGATGTGTATTGTATAGTAACAAAGAAGAAGCTACAGCAAAGGGGTGGAGGCAAGCACATTAAAAATCGAACAGACAAACAACCCGACTGGTTTTCAAGATGCTATCGCTATCGCATGTCGTATTTGTACGTGTCCAATATAATATAATATATTATATAAATTATAGCCATAGTGTATACTTTATGGTCGTCTTTATACGACGAGTTTGTGTTATGATTTCCTTAAGCTTCTGCACTGTATATATAATACAACTGTAATTCGGTTTTTTCTTTTCGTAATTTTCCGATTTTTTGTCCGCTCCTTTCCCGTCGCCAGCGTTATGTAGGTATGCGTGTTATTATTATTACCCATCATCATCATCAACGTCATCGTTACCGCGGTCAAAGGATATACGGGTATACGCGCCGCGGCGTCATATCGATTGGAGGTGACCGGTCGCTTCGGCTGTGTTTAACCGCTAATAGTGTTGTCACTCGGTGCACACACGCCGCACACTTGTTTCGTCTGCCGAAGAATGCGAATGGTTTTTTTTTTTTTTTTATACCAATCGGTTCGCCACCGCCGCAGACGGACATCGTCTCATTAACGATGACTTGTTGCTGGGAAGCGGTTACACAAGACACAAGCCTCAGTTAGAAGATTTTTCGCGCGAAGGGCGCACGTGCAGAGCAGTACGGAGAAATGCAGGGTTTCTCGAACATACCAAAATTAAAAAAAAAAAAAAAAACCTATGCACCGGTCGCTTTCTAAATACAAGACGGTAAATTATTGTTATTATTATTATTATTATTATTGTGTTCTAACGCGGTGGCGGCGATCGTCGACTGATTATTATTTTTTTTAACTGATCTCTTCGTTGTCACTCCTCCGGTACATTATTATTATCATGTTATCGTTGCACAATGTCTTCTCAGATGTAATATATTTATACGTGCACAAAAGTATATTTATACACACCATACACGAATATACACGTTGGTACGACACACAAATATCATATACGCAGGTTGGCGAGCATAGGTAATATGTAATAATAATAATAATAATAATAATATGTGCGCTGCAACACCGTCGGGCGCGCACGCGTAAAAAAACGGACTCGCCTAATCGTGTACGCCATCAGCTTATATTTATTATGCCCTCATACGAATATCGTAATATACACGTTAAGGAGAGAACAAAAAAAAAAAAAAATATGAGTAGTTTAATCCGTTAAAAAATTGCGAGTAAGACACACACACGCACGCGCATGCGCGCTCACGGCACTGGCACAAAACTGGATAGTACGATATATAAACACACATAATATAACATTGCGCGCACGCGATTAATGCGCACTGCGGCGTGCGCGACACGCGTTGACGTTGACTGAGATGATACGATAAGTTTACGCGCCTGTAAATATCGGTGTAGAAAAAATTAAATATGAACTGGTAAAAATAAAAATAAAAAGAAATAAATCCGACAACAGTCGTATAATGTCGCGTGTGTTATATATCATATATTATACCTATGTATATATGTGTGCATGTACAACATAATATATACATATCATTATAACAACGGCCTGACGGAACGCTGCAGTCGCATAACAGTAATAATAATAATAATAATAATATATTAAACAATATTATATAATCAATCGATCGAGAAAACCAAACGAATCGTATACCCACTTTTGTATATTTTTTTTTTTTAGTTTATTACCAATGTATGCGACGAGGAGCGTATTGCATTATTGTGCTGGAACAACTTTTGACCCACAAATCAATGATCAATTGTTTTTGGAAACTGAATTTTGCTTCTTGGGGCTATTCTAGCGTAATATAATATGTACTTACCTACTGAAATTGATTGATGATTTAACGATGAAAGTGTCGAAATTAAATATATTTTTAATTTATTGTATACTATAGGTAATCTAATTTATTTAGAGGGTTAGAGAACTTAGGTTTTAAAAACATTTTTTTGTAGGTTTGACTGTTCTGACGCTATGATATTTTTGCGCCTCACGTTACGTACGTGAGCTTAAACGATATTATATTTGGTGATAAAGTGACGACGAAATAAGTATCAGCAATACGAATATTATTTATCTATTTATTTATTATTAGTATATTATTACTGCACATGTCGAACCCCAATGGAACAATAATATGTATCATAATATATGGTACTCAATAGGGAATTGGCAATTATGTGCAGGTAAAATATGAAGTGTAATAATTGAAAGCTAGACGTGTATCATAAGACTTTCAACTTGTTAAAATTATTGGGAGCACACATTTGAATAATACGTGTTGACGGAGATTGTGGTATTTAGCTATAGAGGAAAATAGGATTATCGAATGGAAAAATGGTTATCGTCTCCGACGTCTGGCGAACTCTAAAATACATTTTGAAAAACAGTGTAAAGGGGTCAATCTTATCGGCATGAAACTTTGTTCAAATTTTCAAACCAGTGGCTTATTGTCTATACGGTCTGAAACGGAAGACAAATTTGACATTTTTTTGACTTGTTGAAGTGTGATCATGTGGAGGGTAGTCAGTTCTAACTTGCTAAGCATATAATAAGTGGTGAACTGCGAGAATTTTCGTTGGACTCTCTCGAAAATTTGAGTGTCATTGTTGGTATACATGGATCCCATACAACTAAATATGAATTATTGATTGATGATAGGTCACTCGATGATACAATTGGCTGCACAAACAGTGTGTTTTACAATGTATGAATGTACTTGTGTTGAAGCTTAAAATAAACTCTTGTATGGGTCGAGAACTTTGGAATAACACGATTTTACTCAAGTTTTTGAGTGTGCCATCGTTTTGTATATCGTAGACAATATATATATATATTATAGCTAGGTGGGTACAAATTACAATGTGATTAAAATATGTTAATCGGACTAATCGGCTTACTATTACGCCCCGCAGTCATCGAGAACACATTTTTTTTTCGTTTAACGATCCCATTAAAAGCAGTTTCCGTACAAATGAGTTCTTGTTTATTTGTAAAAAAAAAAGTATAAAAATATCCCAAAAAACACGTCTTGGGATAGCTATTATACTGCGATTATATTTTATAAAAAAAAAAAGAACTCTCTGCTGACATTTTCTCCCTCTCATATTTATTGCTTATTATTATTACTATTATATATATACATATTTTGTTTTACCCGATGTTATTGCATGCGAAAAGAAAAATCAAAAACCACGCTAATTATTCAACAACTTTTATACCCGCGTGTATATAACTTGCACCCGGTTTGGCAATTATTAATTCATTTACCGCGAAGTGAAACGGCGGGAGGGAAAGTTTTAGTTTTATTTTCATCCCTTTGCCACCACCGCCTCCAGTGCCAATGCCGATGCCGTCGAGGGGTTTTAAGTACATCTGTCTTTGGATGCAAAAACACGGGCACATTCACCATTAACGTAATAACGTCACGGATATTAGCGTTTAAACTTTAAGCACACCGTTATAATTTAACAAAAAAATACAAATATATACCTATACAACGTAATTCATTCAACAGTAAACACACTCATTATTTCGAAAAATAACATAATTTCTGAAAATATTTTTTCTATGTATATAAGGTAATGATAATTTGAAGTCATAAAAAAACAGCATTTTCGAAAAAAAAAACTAAAACATTGTATATTTTTTATATTAAGTATTTTATTGCTATTTAACGTTTTTAAGTACTTCACATTTTGAATTTCAATATTCTGAAGCAGAATAAATCGAATTTCAAACGAGTAGGTAACTGATTAGCAGTAACTCATCTTATTTTTAACATGTCATCAAAACTTAAAACAAGAAAATACATAATATAAATAATTAGCTACACGCTGAAAATTCGATTTGTATACATCAACATTCTCATAAAAATTGTCTTCCTTTGGAATATGATGATATAAAACAAAATGTAATTCTTCACCAAAATTTTGTTTTACAATAATCTATAATCTATAATAAAATTATAATTTGATCGTTTTAATCAAGACAAATCTTATCAATAGCTTATAATCTGTAAATTGTTTATATAAATGCTATATCTTAAGACATTTTTAATTTAAAAACTCCTTATATCCAATGGCCATAGACGCAGAGGCTTATTTATTACATAAAAAAATTATACCAATATTTTCAAAAAAATTTCGGGATAATGCTTAGTATTAACCATTAAATGAATCACCCTATATGGAATTTGCAATATTATACAATAATCGTAATAATAATAATATTATAAATATAAAATAACGTGATGGTGATATTTTATACACAAAACCACAAGGTAAGAAAAAAAAGTGCGATATAATATTACCATTTACCACGTTGTAGGTAGGTACCAAGGTACTTAACTATAGCTGTCTTATTTTAGATTAATATTATTGCGTTGACCTATAAGAAGTGGCATAACATTCGTATGGGTAAGTTAGGTACCCGATTAAATATAATATATTATACATAATATGTACAAAATGACATATTAATATATTATAATATTAAGTTTGTTGAATTATATACTTACACGTAAACGGTCGATACACCCATACAGATAATACTATAGGGGTCAATTTGAATATTATGGTTTGATTCTTATAAAATAATTATACATGACCGAACTTAGATTATATATAGCAACCAGAAAATTTTATTCCAGTTACATACCATACTCAAAAAATAAATATGTTTCTAAAACTATTCGATTTTACTACTTAGACGAGATCCAGAGATCCACGGCAACATTACTCTAATATTAAATGTACAATAATTAACGTGAATCGGTGTTATATGCTTGGTGCCTTCGAAATTTAAAAATAAATCTACCGACTGATGGAAAACCGTCTTTACAGGTACAACAAATAACTGTTGTTAACGGTAGACAAGTACACTCTCGGTGTTGTTGTACACGGTTTGCGACCGTAATAATTAGAGCACAAAGGACACTAATAAAAATTTAACCAATATTATTAAATTAGCACTCATTTTCAAAAAAAAAAAAAAAATTTAACGATGAGAAAGTACATTATACTTAACATAATATACTAGTATATTATACTCGTGTAACATTGGCATCAGTAATATTATTAACAGAATAATAATGTTGGCGTTCCGTACACTGTGTATTATATCTCGGCCCATATTATGCAAACCGTCCCGGACCGAACCGAATAACAATAATGTTATTATTAGGCTTCGGAAGTTATAGGAGTTGCATATTGTTCTGTATGCTTTCAAATTATAGCAGACCAAGCTAGAAATCTGAGGTATACAATGTTGAGTTTAAAAATTGAAAATTAAAAATGCTTATTTTGCATATTTCGATAATTTTAGAGAAAAAGTGCATATTTCGTCGATTTTCATTGATTTTCGCATATTTGTATGCATATTTAATATTTTCTACAAAAATTAATTTTTTTTTCGTTCTTAACCAATTTATTTTAAATAATGTCACATAACACAACGCTAGTAAAGTGAAAAACAACTTAACAGGTATTTATTCAACAATATATATTTATTTGATATTTCATAAATAATGAAAATATATTTATTTAGCTATTTTTCAGTTCAATAAAATCTCAAACGCCAATCGGTAACGCACCATATTTTTAATTTTTTTTTTAAATAGATGTATTTAGAACTTTTTTTCGTGTATATTAATAAATAAGTAACACACTTTTAATAGGTAAATAAAAACATTTTTTTGGCATATTTCACATTTTTTCATGCATATTTTGCCTTTTTTTGCTCCTATAACTTCCGAACCCTAGTTGGCTAGTTATTATATAGGTACTACATGGCCGTTAGGTATTATTGTACAACTATACTATAATAATGCTTTAACTACTAATAAAGTAAATAAGGTACTGTGTACACCAAAACATGACGCGCTTGTGTGGTGGCAATAATAATAATGCGGAAAACTTTTATCAGCGAGAGGCCTGTCAAAAACACGTACGGCAGTTGTAGTAGACGTGCTCGAAGCAGATTTGCAATTCTGCGAACAACTACTGCAGCGCGTATTACTATCTCCGAGTTTACCAGTAAAATGTCGATTTTAATTCATTTCATGTGCCTAGTGCACTGACGACGATCGAAGATACGGCAAGTGCCTACTCGTATATTATGGTGATGTGTACGTTGCGGTTTTCGGCTAAACAAAAAGGGTATAAAACGATTTCCTCGGATCACGCAACATCACAATATATGTATATATACGTCATATTATTATTATCGTGCACCTATGTTTGTGGACGAGTGCACTTGTTTTGGTGTGTAACGCCTGAAAATTTGGCTATACGATTGTGAACGGGGTCAGTTGTTGTATTTCTCCTTCAATTTTTCAATTAATCTAACTATACTATATAATTACTATTATTATTTATACTGGCGATAAAACCGTGTGCAGAGTAGGTACTCTTTAGATAATATAATATGTCATAAAGCTGTTATGCAAACCCGACACAACGTCTCGTTATTGATTATAAAATGTATCGATAAATGAATAAATGATAGTTTGATATGAGTAAATTATGACATTATTAATTTATTAAAATTTGTAATCAATAATGGAGTTCCGATCTTTCGTCGCCTAAACTCGCGTATTTATTAGTTACACTAATATGGTATACCAGTCACCGAAACAATTTCTTTCGATTCGAAATTAAAAGAATGTTTTGCAAATCCGAATATTATAATTAAAATTATTATTATGTGCCACAGAATGTCTTATATGTACAGTTTTTGGGCTCGGAGTTATTCTTTGTGCGTAGATAAAATCTGAGAAGTGTGTACTGTTTATAAAATTGTTATACTTTATAGTAAGTAATAATACAAACTCAAAATCTTATGATATAGTTCCATAACATTTGATATTTATAAAATTAAAATTGAAATATTAATAATTGTTGTTATAGTTGTTAATCGTTTGTAATTTTATGGCGGACCACATAGTTTTTTCTGTTTCAATATTTTATTGTTTGCACATTTGACGTTCCCTTTTACGGCTATTATAGCTGTAGCAAGTATATAGCCAGTGTTATTAATTATTATACCTAAAATCATGCTATTCATTTGATTGCTATATTCAATTTAGTCAACTGTAAATAACTATTTAATCATGCAGATATCATAATAATTAATTGGGTTTATCGCCTACCCTGACACGGGAGTACGGGACACCCACTCACCCCAATGTTTTTTTTTTTTTTTTAATCACGCGATTTTCCTCTGTCTCTTCAAATCATCACAGATTGATACTTATCTAATATGTATATCACATATATGAGACGAGACTTACGTATGTACTTCGTTTTATATTATATTCACCACCTAATAATAAGGCTAGTATTTAATCTAAACCATACCTAGCCTAATCTAACTCAAGTTTATAAAACTATCACAAAATATGTTCGGTGAAAGCAGTGAAATGTGCTCTTACAAATCATATTCTTATAAAAAAGTATGATTTTGGTTTTAAATAGAAGTTGTGGTAATATTTGTTTATTCATTTATTATTTCTAAAAAAACAAAATAAATAAATAATTTGGATATCAAGGTGAAATCACTGAAGTGTATAAAAACAAAATAATACGGTACATTTTTAAACGTTCTTTTTGCTTCTATTAAAATAATCAGTTTATATTATTAGAATTTTAATATTTATTATTTTTACAAAATTTAAGGTAATGTTTTTACTTAACTTAAAAAATATTGTAATTAATTTAAGCGTGATAAAAAAAATTAGTGTAACCTTAAAATTGTAAAATGTGTATCTAAAAACTATAGTTAAATGTTAAAAATATATGGTTTGGAAGAATTTCTGTTTTCAATCACATTCTTTTACTAAAAATATTCTTTTCCTGGTTAGCATAAAGATGTGATCAACCAGTAAAAATATGCAAATGTATACGAATCCGAACTCTGGTTATAGTTGAATAAAATATTGATCTATTATGATGTCCAATATCGTATTATAGAGGTGGATGACGCATCTCGGAATGCCATCATAACTTGTCTCGTCGAAATCAGTCAAATTGATAATGTTTTATCTACCTAAATCATTCAATACAAATAATAAATATGCCCACATGGTTTTGTCATTCCGTATGATAAGTATTTAGATAACATAACAGAGGTATGGGTACTCACTTCAATATATTAAGCAGTCAATAATATAAAAAGTAAAAATACACAGTCAATTTTAATATTTTAAAAACATCGTTCGCTTTCGTCGGGTATAAAGAAATATAATGTCTCGAGTCTAGACATTATTATTATCGTTTTAAAATATCACCTTCACCTAATTATTGTCGTTAAAGGTAGCGCCTAAATATGTACCATTGTACTCGTATGAATGTGTAATGTGAAACTAAAAAAATAAAACTAATCCTTTGACGCTCAGCCTAATTTTTTTGTTGCAGAGCAGGTCATAAATGCACAAATTTAAATTAAATCGGTATTGAATTAACTGAGACGGTATGAGAATTATAATATAAATAGATACTCGTAAGTCAATTTCACGAACAATAAAATATATAATAACGTTTGCACTTTTAAATAAAATGTTGTGTCACGTCGATTATTGTCGATTGTCGTTTGATTTTTTTTAAAATTAAAACACGGCTAAGTAGTAATAACTTTTGAAGTATGTTTTATTTAAATTAAAATGTGATTATAGCAATCAGAAATTTAATTATTTTTTAAATGCTTTTTAAAAACACCGGTGAGAGTTGAGAAAGTGAAGTTATTAAAAAACCTAATTTAACGATGCCGATTTTTATATTGGTTTTATAATTTATCATAAACGAACATTCTTCGAATAGGTTCGTCAAAAAATAAAATATATAAGTAGGTAAATCAGAAAATCATTTGACATATTATTATGACGTATAATACATAATAATTATTTATACATAATACAATGCAGCTTGTACTCGTATAAAACGATTTAGTGCAGTAATAAGCCTAATATACAAATATTGTTACAAACGATTGACAACATCAAAAACATAGATTTTAGCCTTGTATAATAATAATATGTAAATCAAAGATCACCCACTGCAACAGTACAGAACATCACTCAAACTCAATATATATATATTGTATAGGTATCGTAGTTATACCACCTCAGTAATAATATTGTCTTTTATAGAAAGATCACGATTTAAATTCAAATTAATTCATATTAAAATGAACCCAAGATCAAAGGGTCTCTTTTCAGCTGGAGGGAGACGATGTCTCGACGGCGGCAGCAATGAATAAGATTATCTCTGCCGTTTCCACCTCGCCGCCGACCATCCCCTCGCTGGTGCGCTTCTGTGTATATGTGTGTCAGACTGCAGTCGGCACTCATAACGATTTGTCACGGGACTTAATCGGCGCGTCAGCATGCATTCTGTTGTATACTGTAAGTAATTGAAGTAATTGCAACGCAACGTCCATAAAAATAAATCCGCATATCACAATAAAAACGGCCACGTGATCTTTTATATATATATATATATATATATATATATATATATATATATATATAATATTATAGAAGCACATTATTTTACAGCTATTCGTTCGAACGATAGAGACTACGTTTCACAATATATACTTTCAGCATCACAATAGCGATCAGCACTTCAGCGGCAGTGTATATTACGCGCACTACGTCTGCACTGACCTATATATTTCGGTAGAAAACAAAATTTTAGATTTAATCCCGCCTAATATTATATATTATTCTGTGGATGCAAAATTTACGGTGTTCTTCGTTTTTGATAACAGTTCGTACCCATAGGCGTTCGCACTAGACTATCAGAGGAAAAAAATTAACTTTCGTAAATTTATTTACGTGTAAAAAGCCGTCGAAGGTTTATATCTATATATATTATAGTAATATTATACGTATAATTTATACGTTAATAAGTCAGCAGTGGCGGCGTGAACTATTTTATTTCATGACGCAAGTATAGATGCTCGACCACCACCACCTAAATATTATCACACAGACGCTTCATAAGTTATATTTTATAATATATTAATAAATAATAACGATACAACTTTATAGTGTTTCCAGTTTCGTGCAGTTACCACGATACCACATTATTGTACACGCTACACATAGTGTATTTCCAGTAACCGCGCGTGAGGTACAAATTATCCTAATTATTATATAATTAGTATAATTATAATATTAGTTGACCACTTGACCATAATATGTGTATTTTAATATCCATTCAAGGAAGTACCACCACCTAATCGGTCGTGAGGCAATTGCCTCATGAAACACCCTATCACGCCGCCAATGTTAATAATAATACTGTCTGTTTTAGCAAAAAAAACTATAACGCGTTTATACTCACCTATGTGTAAACATAATATTACTTTAATGTGCAGGAAAAAAATGAAAGTCAAGTAAGTGTAAAATATTATTATGATAATACTGCTGCAGTTATATATATATATATAATATTATATAGTATGTATATTTTATATAGCTGCAGCAATTACGGTTTATTCGAAATGTTTTTCGGGAGGCACACCTCGTTAACCGTATATAATGTAATAATATGCGTCGTGTAATACTTCGACCCGTGTCTCTATGGTTAAGTCCTATCCGGATTTTGCGGAATACAAACACACACACACAATATCGGAAGTCGCTCGTATTTACCGAGGTCGGTCAGGGGTTATACTTTCACGCTCTTCAGGTATCTATGTATATATATCGCGGGGTTCGCGATGAAGTGCGGTCGACGCGGGGTGTGTACTTGTGCGGCAGGGTCATGGAGGGAGCAGGGTGGGCGATACGTTAATTTTTGGACGGTATTATAATAAATGTGTACGCGCTTGATAAAGCCTTGCCACACGGGGTCGAGCGTAATAAACGCGTCGTGCACACAATACTAAAAGCTTATGCACGTAATCCCCGGGCCTGATTTACAGGGTCGCTGCAGTATACCTGTCATCGCGAGCGCATAATATCTTGGCCGGCAATTAACAAGTTTTTGAGGATTGTCGTCGAGTATGGTTTAAATAATATTATACGATATAATATGCACACGCGCTCTAATAATGTAACATCGTACAATATTATGTACGTAGTATGAGACGTACCTACTACCTACCCTATGTTTTATAAATATATATATATGGGCAGTGCTGCAGGCATTATACGCAGCGAGACTAGCATGGTATATATATATAGATATATCATACAAGACCTACCTATTATATATAATAACAATTCATTGGACTAGTCGTTCAAGAGCCCGCGAGCTTTTGAGCTTGAAATATCTCGTCGAGTTTGTCACGTTTAATGGGCTTGGCAAAAGTTTTTGAATCCGCCGCCGCCGTTAGTCATCCGTATTTCCATTAAATTACTCGGCCGGGGTCGGGTCTCGCACCCTCGCGCCACGTTAAGCCCGACGAAATTATAGAAATCATTTTTCCATCTCAAGTTCCACCTGTGATATGGACGGTGGCGTATATTTTTAATTCGCGTTAGTCCGTCGCGGTTATAATAATATTAATAAGTATAATGTCTGAAATACGCAGCGTCGACTGACAGGCTTACTATATATGCACCAAACACAACTACTTCAGGTCCAAACGGCAACACCAGTACACCACAACTGTGTAACAATCTGATGATGACTAGGATTAAACGGTCGTTTTTGCGCGCGGTGTTGATTAATTATTATTATTATCGTCAAACTCTTAAAATAGGATTTCCGCATTAATTTCACTATATCCGTTTCAAAACGATAGAGCAACGATTACAATAATATAGAATATTACCTACTCGTGTTAGTAGACAACCAAAAGGGCTGACTGGCAGTTCGATCCAGTTATATTTTTTTATACAGCAAAACTGTGTAAATAGAGGTTCACGATTTAAACAGTTTAGAATCAATCTGAGTATTTTTACGATATCGCGTTGTGATGCCTGTAGAGTATAATGCACGTAACTTAAAAAAGTTTCAATTCTTAACGATTATGGAATCGATTGTTGTCTATTGAGTTCAAACATCGATTTCTATTAAAATTATGCTAAGGCGTTTTGATATTTTTGTATTACTGTAAGAATCTAAGAACAACTCATGAGAAATCTTATGTATTTTGAGAAAAATGTAATCATACATAAATCGAAAAAAAATACTAAAATATTTCAAACATTTTTGAATATTATATACATATAATAGCACCTACAATCAAAGAATCTATCTTAAAAATTATACCGTATTATATTGACGATGTCAATAATTTACTTTTCAATAGAAGCCAAACATTATTTTTTAATTTCAATCCTCTCTCTCACTCATCCCACACAAAAAATAAAAAGTGCTCTCTAGATCCGATTTTTAGCGATAAACATCCTTAAAGATTTGAACATTTCCACAGCTCCAAATGGTGATATCAAGAAAAAATGAAACATTGTAAAACGAATATAAACGAAATAAGTATAGGTATACATTTTTGTTATGTAATTGTTTTTACTGAGTCAATAAATTTTAATGCATTTTTGTTGATAATTTTTCGGAGACTTGTGTTTTATGTAATTTTCGAATTTATTTTATGGCATACATTTTACATTTTTTATGCCATCAACACCCCAGACCGTAATAAATAATTTATATTAGACACCCACACACGGGGATTGTGCAATGTGCTCGTATGCGTACGGTTGGTGCGTAATACGTAGGTATGCATACAATTTAATATACACACTTCACTACTACCCTACAAAGGAACATATTCCAAGTTCAGTTTCCGTTATATTGAATAATTTTCCTTCTTAACAGACACGTTGGTCTTTGACATCGATGTATTGTATACGACATATATAGGTGTATACTGCACCGGCAATATAATATTGCAATTATAACGTAACGATACGAAATAATTGGGTAATACCTACCTATATAATATGTACAACAACAAAGCAACTTTATAATAATATGAACATCGCCTAATATAGTTTATACTATACCCGCTGCTATTCTATTATCGTATAATACGTATTGATTAATAATATATAATAATCGACCGATATTAAGAGGACGTAGTTGTTGTCCCTGTCTTAAGTGCGTGGCACGACAAATTTACACTCAGCAGACCACGTGTAGAACTTCGTTAGGTAGTTCAAACATTTGAGTGAATCGATCTCTTATGAAACTTGATGGCATGGACATTATCTGTGATTGTGTGTAGTTTTTTTTTACGATTATTCAGTTTTAAAGTGTGTTATGAGCATTTTCAATTTATGCTATATTATACACGAAAAACTTGCTAAAAATAAATTGAACTATCGTAAAAAAAAACTCACATTCAAACACAGATAATATTCTTACCATCATGTTTTATAATAGGTCGATTCACTAAAATTTTTCTAACTAACGAAGTTCTACACGTGGTCTTCTGAGTGTAATATTGCTATTTTACGAATTTGTGTGACGGAGAGACAAAATGTCCAAATGCCCAAATGCCAGTGGTACGTCCTGTTGAACCCAAATAATCAAGGTTAGAACCTTTTAGAACTTGTCGTTGGTGCATTGCTATTGTTATCTTATTACTTTCGAATTAAGTTAGCATCACGCCAGGTGAAATACTTAAATATTTACATCATGTTAATATTGCATGAAATGATAAATTTGCAAATCAAATATTCTTGTTCAATCAGAGTCACAGTAGTCGCTGGCGAACAAAACAACATATTTTGTATAATTATAATTTTAAATGACAGTTAAATTAATATATTAAATCTATCTACAACAAATAAGGTTAGACATGGATAAGCTTAAGGAACCACCGATTGCTATAATATATGAATAATATGATATATCCAATCGTAATTTTATTTATAATTAATAATTACGTCTTATCATTTTATAGATTGCCTAAGAATTTTTGCATTATATGTATAATTAAAATTTACAAAAAATTAATATTATCGTTTAAAAACATACGTTGGTTATCGGTTAAAATTTAAAGACTTTAAACCGGATTCACAGCCTTGTCGTATAAGCGTGGTAACTATAAGGTTATAATCGGTAACCCTGTTGGTTTAAAAGTTGAGCCATTGTAATTTTTTTTTTATATTCGGTTGCAACATTATTGTATTACATGATACCAAAAAATGAAAAAAGTAACGTCCAATCACAACACTACACACGACGTAGAGCTGATATTGTGATGAATGCGCCTTTACCCTATAATGAACCAATTTTAGTTAATGTGATAATCATAGTATTATGATAAATGATTACAAATTTGCATGTACTTGCAAATATAAATATCTCGATGCTAAAAATCAGAAAAATTGTACGTTTGAAATTTTTAATATATTTATTGAAAACTAATCTTTGTGGAAAATTGAACACAGGATTACAACAGACGTGTCAATGTACATTAATGCGAATCCACGAACGAACAGTTATCGAACTTAAGTATAGGTGAGTTTAAAGTCACTATTATTCCCCCTTCACATAAAAAAAAATCGCAGTTCAAATACGTAAACAAAATTTGATATTATTTTTTATTATTTGCGGTATTACGCGGTGGTGCTCGGGATCAAGCTCTCTCAGATAATTTGGGCAATTTGCTTCTGTGGCACATTTTGCTATTATGATAATATACTCACGGCAAGGCAAATCGACTTCCGCGTTAACTACGGGTACTCCGATAAAATACAATATGATAACAGTGGGTAGTATTGGAGTATATAATATATTCGCTTTTTTTTTTTTTTAAGGGGTAAACCGTACAACGCGCGTATCTCTAAGTTATCCGCAACAGCCTATTTAATAATATTGTTATTATATTAAACCCTCGACAAGCTGCCTATATTATTATATAGTTGCGCGTAGTCACCGAACGGTCGTCGACTTAAAACATGATTGTTACGTGATTCGATCAAGCGGCGGCGACTGCGACACACACACTCGCTTACACATACACCAACCAACATCACACGCACACATACACACGCGATATCGTTCTCGCGACGCGCGCGTTGTCGTCAAACCGGAGCTCTACGTGTTTAGGATGGAAAAATTTTCATAACTTGCGAGAGGAGGGTCTGGCTTAAGCGGTTATAATATTGTCGCCGGGACGAGCTGTTTTTCCCCCTTATCGTTTCGCCCGCCACCGCATTCTGCACCGTCCCGAGACCCTTCAGACACACGAGAGAAACTTTCTATATAATATAATAATATACACTTGATTACATGTTTTATATGCCGTGTGGTGGTACCAGACGGAGGAGAGGGTCGTCGATAGTGTGACGGGGATGGACGCGGGGGTGGACGACATCCTTTGTCTGACATCACGACCACGAAACTCGACCGGAATAGGTTTTTACTTTCCCGCTACCGCGCTAAAGCTACTTTTCACTCGATATTATCGTTTTCCCCGGCCGTTGTGTGTGTATAAAGGCGACTGCACCCGGCTTTGTCGGAAGCATTATTTATAAGTATATACGGAGGAAATTTCTTTTGGACCTTGGGAGGGGGTGCGGCAGTGGTGGTGGTGATAGTGGTGGTATGGTAATGATATCGCGTGGTGGTGCTGAAAGAGGCTTTGAAATACTTTATTAGCCGAGTCATAAAAAGAATTATAATCCGTCGCTCCCCGCATTCCCCTCTCTTCCTACTTCGGTGGGTAATGCTAAACATCCACGTGTTTAAACAACTTCAGATTCATCTTTTCGGGCGATCTGAGCAGAGGCAGCAAGTACCTGCCGGCGCGAGATGGAGGGTTTTTGTTTGCCATAACAAAAGAGTCGAGGGAAAGCGGTTAACATATTATATTTACATACGTACGCGCAAACACACAAAAACACAAATATCTATATATACGCAATACAATAATAATAATAACAAGTGCACGTGACGTTTTAATATTATGATATATTAACGTGTGACCGAGTATAAGTGGCGTTTAACATAATAATATAGGCAAATACCCGGTTTTTCACTGAAGACGAGTTTATACCCGGGTTCACGTCATGGATCCTGACCTAATGCGACTGTGGCGGTGTTCAATAGCTTGATTCGTAAATAAATTTCATGACGTCACAGGTTCAACAATAACACAATATTATTAAACAAGAGTTAGTATGCAAATAGTACGAACAATTAACTATGATTTTGATAAAATAAAAAATAATTTAGGTACTACCCATAAATAGCTATTTCCGACATTTGTATATAGGTATTTAGGATACAAATATTTTCGATAAGCGTGTAGTGTTTTTCTTTTATTATATTTTTCTTTTAACATTATTAAATCCTTGTCTGAAATAAGCTCAGGGTCTATACTCTATGATATATACATGTTTTATAATACAATATGAATATCAAATATTCTTTTATTAAGATTGTATGTAAACGTATATTTTCGAATCATCTCTATATACACGGCTTTAGCCGAACGGAAAATAATTTTGAAATTTTCATATTTCCCATAAAAGCTGTTGACATGATTATGTGCGAACACACAATGGCTGATTGCATTTTGGATTCACAGAACATTTGAACGACAAAAGCCAAGAGGGTTTTGTTTCAATTTACATCCGGCGTATAAAATTAAATCCGGTAAAAGACGTCAGCCCCTTGTGGAAAAGAAGCCATTTATGTTATTGAAAATAGCGCTTGGCAGTGACCCATGGCCCGCCCATATGCTCGCGTATGGCATAAACCAAAAAAGAACAAGGAAGAGAAGAAGAAGAAAAAGAAGAAAAACCACACACACATTTACAAGAGATAAAAAAAATTCACTTTTCCGATGGATACACACTCGTTTTATTATGTTTGCTGGAGTATAAAAACTTATTTCGATCTTTTCGCATGCATAAGGATACGATATCCGGGCTTTTCCCAAGCCTTTCAGCCGAAGAAGGGCGGATATCTCCTGTTGTCTGCGGCATTACATAGAGTGTTCCTTTCATATATATGCATAATATCCACAAGCCATGCCCAGACACGATGATAATAATAATAAAGAAGGGAAAAGAGAAAGAGGAAAAAAAACAAATATGACACTAACACCTCACTCGGCAACCATCTCACCATCTTATTTTGTCATCGAAAAGCCCTGTTGTGCAAGACATTCGGCATCAACTAGAATTTTTTCGGGGCGGGGGGACGAGGCGACAATATTGCATTTCCACAGCTCCCCCGGCGGCGCCGATTCGGTGGCCGTCCGCAAACCAACACGGCGAAATAATAAAAAAAAATATATATAAAAAAAACAGACATACGCACGTCGTACGACGTATATATTTATATTTCACATGATATGCGGGTGAATTCGCACTGATCCCATTTCGACATCGAGTTTTCTACGATCTCGGGTCGATGAGTGGTCCTTTTATCGTTGCCCCGCATTCGACTCCCCGCACTAAATATTTAATATGCACGATTGACGCGTCAAAATACAGTGACACGCACATAATAAAACCATCACATGCACGTTATATAATAAATATTCGTCATCGGCAATACAACAATATGTGCTACCAAACGTTGAAGTTGCGTACGGAAGTGAATAAAATATATTTATTCGACTTCGCCGATATCGATATCGCCGTGAATACGCGGCGGCGGAAATCAAAAATAGTTCAATAGGTATCTTTATAAGTTTTTACATCTTAAATACTGATGCGGTGAATTGCAGTTATTAAAAGTACCTACAAACCTTTTTTGCCCGTACCGAAAGTATAATTTTGTTTTATAACAAGCAAACCTCGTTGAAACTAACACGCTGATAATATAATTATTCGATAAAACAATGTATCGAATACTTATTTTTTTCTCGAGGAATCGTGTCGCGGTGATACTATATCATCACAAACACATTGTATATAGGGTGTCCCTTAAATTTTTTTTTGCATTTTATATATATATATTTTATTATATATACCCACTTCATTTGTGTAGATGTCTAAAAAAAATTAACTACAAAAAGTTTCAAGTCAATCTATTAAGGTTAACCCGTGCCGACTTGAATTTGAAATTTGAGTATATTAATTAATTCATAATTTAATGATATATTTTACATTTTCATATATAACTCATTTACGATTAAAAATTAAAATTTGCTATATAATATGTTTTAAATATTATAATAAAATTGTCTGTAAATCGTGTTCTTACATAATTCTTATTTATTATAATTTACAAGAAATTTGTGTATGAAAGTACTAACATAGTTGTGTTGAATACTATCGTATTTTTTCTAGATAAGAATGGTATGGATTACGATCCACGAGTCTAATAGATTTTTATTAATAATATCGTGTAGTCGTCTTCGTTACGGTGCGTGATATAGTTGAGTACATCGTTTGTTGTTACGTTTTTTTTTTTTTTTGGTACCTAACTGTTTTGCAAATGTGTCTAGAAAATTACGAGCTGATGAACAAATATTTTTGATTGGGTCACCATCTACCCAAATACTAGACTCAAAACTCGTGTCGATTGTACAAGTGTTTTCAGTATTTTTTTATAATGTGGGAACAGTAAAACTTAATACCAGAGAAAGTGCTTGGATAGGTTAGGTATATTTTTTGGGAAAAAGCTCGAATATCCTGTCCAAGCAGTCCAACATTGTATTAATAAACTTTTAAATGTGTTCAAAGAATGGCGTGCTCTACAAACAAATTTACAAAAGGTTTTCGATTCGTTTAAATTAAAAGAAACAGAATTCATAAACAAACTGAACAATTTATTTGATATTGCACATGTTAATGCTTTAAATATAATGAAAATTGAAAATGACAAACAGTTTTAAATTAATCAAATACACGACTGGTCGAATTGGTTGTCTTGATTGGTATAGATAAAAAGTTACTTGAAAATGAAAACAAAGCAAAAACGTAAATGTAGTGAAATAGAAAAGCTAAGAAATTGAAAACTTCAATTATCAAATAACTGAAATTCAAAATATTACATAGGTATGTCGAGGTGACCGGTGAGAAATCCACAGCTGCTAACTCGAAAGAAATAACACCCCATCACGGATGCAGTTCTTCGAGGGTTCGATTCACGACATATTACCTGATAATAAATGGGTACGAAATCTACATCGTGTTGTATATTATTATTGTTGTACATCGCACCGAAGAATTTACTCTCGACGGTGTGGTGTGTGTGAGGTGTGCGTCGGTGCAACGTGTGCGCGTGTGTACGTACGAGTTGGCATATTAGAAAAGTTTAAGCTGTATAATACTCTCGCCGTCTGTATGTGTGTGCAAACGACAATGATGCGGTGGCGGTCGAGTTTGGTCCGACATAATATAAAATACAACGCATACGACAGTTGCAGGGGTGACCGAGTCTCTTCCGAATAAGTAGCCGTGCTGTACTGCAGTGTTGTCATACGGTGCCCAGGGGTATCCAAAATATTTCTCCGAGAAGTGTATAATAATAATAATAATAACAATAATAATACGATGATGATTTTGTTTAACGAGATTTTAGGTTTTAATCACGCAACGAATGATCCAAAAGAATTATTGGTACACTTGTTCGACAAAATGACCGATCTAAAACGATACAATTCTATATTATTGTTGTGTCATGCATAATAATATAATATATAAGAAATAATACAATTATAGAACTATTATAACTAGGTTAAGTAAACAATCATATGTAACTGGTATACCAAAAAACAATTAAGTAATGGCGTAATACAATAACAATTAGTATAATTTTAAGCTTAGTCAGTAAGTATAATGTAACTAGGTTAAATTCAACATCGATATTACCGGTAGTGTTTCGATTATAAAATTTATATTTAAGGGATATGTGATGACAGAAAAGGGTTCAGTTGGCGGTAGTCGTGTGACTCGATTACCACTGACCACCAGTGTCAGAGCCAGGTGGTGATCGTGTGACTCGATCGCCACTGGACGTCAAAGTGTTCAATAAAAGTGCTTATAATTAATTTGTTTGTTTATTTGTGTATGCCAGTGATCGGCGTATACGACAAAGTGGCGCCCAACTCGTGGCTCGTGATTCTACGACCTGTGTTTGTGTATATGTGTATACACGTTTTTTTTTGAGAATTTTTGCGTGACTTGGTACCTCATTACCTCAACCTTGGCACTGCTTGTGTGTGTGTTTTATATACACGTTATATTTGATTCAAGATTTGTGTACCTATGTGTGTACACGGATTTTCGAATTTACGTGAATTTATGCGTGATTTGGTACCTACCTCAACCTTTCCACAGCTTGTGTGTTATATATACCTAGACGATATTTTTGACTCAACATTTATGTGTATGTTCACTAAATTTAGCTTTTTCGTGCATATATTTATGTTTTGGTACTTACCTCAAGTATTTATTTTTTTTTATTACGTGTATTTATTTGAGTACAGTATTTAGCACAATCTTCGAGAATACGAATTTTTGTGCAAAGTGTAAATTCGATATTATGTACCTATTATATAATATTTACGCGATATTTTGATTTAGCGTCGTGTGTGCATTCATACAGCATTATTGCGTATTTTTGAGATTAGGTACCTACGTTACGAAGAAATACAACATTCATGTTCACATGTGTGAATGACATAGGTAACTTTAAAGGTTCGTATTTGATTTTTTATTTAATTTTTTAATTTTTATTATTTTTATTTTTATCATCGTAAAAAAAAAAGTAATCTAAAATATTACATTTAATTTTGAATTTTAAATTTTTAAATTTAAATAGAACATTAATTATACTGCTTATTATAGGAAAAATTTTCAAATTACATACTATTTATTAACTAGTAACTACCTATAGGTACAAAACAGTTATAGGTACATGTTATTTAAATTAATATTTTAAGTTACATATACACGTATAATATAAGTACATATTAAGGAATATGAATATATAATGTCTTATTATATTAATTTAACAAATAATAACAAATATTACCCAAAAATTGTTTTAAATACATTATTATGAATAAAAAAAAAAAGTGTGAATAAAAATAATATCTTATATTGATATATTTTATCTTTTTAATGCATAATATACCTTTTTATCTTTAATTCAATGATGTATTAACTATGTTTTTTTCTGTCTATAAAAATTATTATTAATTATTATTAATTATAATAAGACGGCGTCGGCTGCGTACCTACCTATTTAATATCTTAAATTAACCTATTTAATATATATTTTATTTATAATATCTACCTAAGTAGCTCGAGTGAAAAAAATGTCCATATAGGCGGCGCAGTAAGAACAGTGAAAAAATAACATATAGGTTACAGACGCATAACGGCGGCGGCGGTACCTATGGGTAATACATATATATATATATATATATATATATATATATATATATAGGTGCGATGGCCGTATATCATTTTCGCATCGTCTGTTTACCTGTACCAAATTATCGTACATCAAACGTGCATAAATATTCTAAACAATAGAAGGGTATAACGAATAGTGTTATGTATATGTTGTATAATATTATATATAGATGAAAAATAATTTAAGATTTTTAAAATTAAAAAAAAATATATACATAAACATTTTTTTGTTCAAATTTTGACAAAATACATCAAAAACTAAATACTGTAACAAAATTACATTTTTACTTAGTATATATCACCTTATACATATTATGCAATATTTGAAAATTTAACATTACGTGAGTAAATTTACAGACGAGCAAAGTTTAGGACCAAAGTTAGAAAACAATTTGCACTTGGGGTACACATTTTTTCTTTCATTTCAATTGTTGAATAATTTTGATGTGCAAAACGATGTAGGACCTTTTAAACGGTCAATGCGCAAACAATGTATAACCAAAAATCGAACGATGCGCAAATGTCTTACAAAAAAAGGTTAAAATTAACAATAGTGATGCGCAAACGATAACCATCAGCGAGGTGCGATGTCGGAGTTTTGTATATACTTTGGCCCTTCGTGACGGTAAAAAAACAGTTTGGACACCACTGGACCATATTCGCGGCTTACCGTGTACAACAATAACGGGCGCGGTGCGGCGAAAAGTGCGACGCACGTACAATAAACGCCGAACAGGCGGCAGACGTACGCGCGCGGTCGGGATCGGTCGGCGGCGCGGGGCCGCAGGTTGTCTAGCGGCCGTGATGAGGTATTGATAAGTGGAGTTTTTCGCGCGCCAGCTGAACCAATTACAGCCGGACTTATACTTTCGGCAACCTTAACGCGACCACCCGCCCGCCGGCCCGGCACAACGTCCCCCGGGCGGCGCCGAAATCCGTTCATTTCGCTCTCGGCGCGCCCCATCCGGCGGGGTAACGACCCGCCGCCGACCCGACCCGGCCGCGGCCCGACTCGGCGACGACATTATTTTTATTTATTATTTTTCGTCTCTCACCGCGCGCCAGTGCTTTATTTAAATATGGGATTACCATGATTTATAACTGGCAACTGTGCCCGCGATCATCGGTGCTGTAAATATACGCTCTCGCAATTTTACAAGGGTAGTGTAAACGATGACGACGACGACGACCGACGACGATGGACGACGAACTAAGCGGTGTATTATATATATATATATATACGTGTTATAATATTTAGGCCGTTTATTTGGTTTTTTCCCTAACCCTAGGCGCGCGACAGTTAAGCTTCGGGCGGGTGCTTTATTTATTATTATTATTATTATTTTTTTTTTTTCAAATCACCTCCTTTAACTCCTCCTAATGATGGTCTTTTTTTCCGGACCATCGCGATTAATGAGCAAGAGGAAAAAACCTCGAAAAAATACCAGCACGTAATCGCACACAATTGCATCAACTATATACTAACTGTTAATCACCGTAACGACAATATCGCAGCACCGCGTTGTCCGTCCGAGAACTTCTGAATAGTGTACAAGGTACAGCATCACACATTTTGTACCTAAAATCTAGGTATTCGAAAAACACATAACATATAATGTTACTAGTTCGTCTCAACTATAATTTTATTGGATATATATTACAATTTGTAGATGTATCAAATACCACGACATGCAGTGCAAACATGATTTTTAGCGAAACAACCATGTGACCGCGCTTAATTTCAGGATAAAATCAATGGACTTATGCATTCAAATATACCGTCAGAATAAAATCTCAAACGTCACTTCAGAAATAAAAATCAAATAACAAGGGATCAAAAAATTATTGGCAATTTTTTATAAAATAAAAAAATTATATTTGTATACACTCTACACTAATACTATACAATAAAAATATTTCGCTTCATGGTTCGGCCAAGTCAAAAACTGATATAACCTAGGATACTTGAAATGTTTGTATTACAATTCTATTTATCCGTGGTATGTTTTAAAAATAGTTTGACTTTTTTGAATAATGTATAAGTATAGGCTTATGAAATTTAATGATTTTTATTCAATAATAGCTGATAAAATTTTTCGTTTAATCAAAAAACTTTATAAATGCAGGTTCCTCTTGCTTTTGTCAACTTTTTTCATCAATTATTTTATATTTGAAAATTCATAAAACCATATATATACCAACCTAAGAATTAAAATTTTAAAACAACGTTCCTCGTAAACTGTTATAAGTTACTTGAATTAAAACAAAGAGTTTGTCATATATGGAATGAATTTGAATGCAAATTGCATTTTTCTGGATTATTTTCCAAACACAAAGCTATTTTTATATATCAAGAAATTAAAAAATATAAGGTACTTTTATTTTGCATTTTCAAAACACATTTTTATATTCTAGAGTATTTTTGACACTTTTAGAGCGTTATTATATTTTAAGTCATTATTGTTTAAGAATATGGAGATAAAAATTTAGTTAAAATACAAAATAATTAAGTCAAATATTATTTACGTATTCTTATTATGTTTTTACCGTTTCGATTTTAAGGGTAAAAAGAATATAAAAGAAGATGAATATAAAACCATACTCAAAATTAAGAAGAATAAGATTTTCATAATTATAATAACAAATAAACACATTTTTCAATGTTACTGATGATTTTAATGGTACTTTTTTAGTGAATTTGTAACTCGTAATATAACAATTTTACATCAATTCAATAACATCTCTTATTTTGTTATAATTCAAAAACAAGCTCTAGATACATAAAATACTCACAAAATGTTTTTATTACCTAGCATTTTATGAATGTATATTAATTGATATAATTTAAAAAATATTTAGACTCTTTTTTTAGATATTTATTGATATTTAACATTTTTTAGTTTTTTTATTTACACCGGTAATATTTCTTAATGAGTCAAAAGTTTGAAAAATTATATTTTCATTAGTAATTTTACTTTACGATTAATTTTGAACTATTTATACCAAGTTATTATTTACATGATTTGAATTTACGCGCCGATATTGATATAAAATATCAAATACCTTGCTATGAAATCACAGAATAAGACAATTAAATTAAATAATACAATTAAATTGAAATTATGAAAAAAAATTCAATAGCAATCCTACCAACACTATATTTTATGAAGAAAATCTTAAAACCCTAAATAACATGAATAGTAACATATTAGTTAACATTGCATGTTAAATGCATATTGTTAATACTGAATAATAATTCTTAACATGAATATTTTTATGTCAATAAATAAAGTAACTCTAACTCTAACTCAACTCAGTTATTCGTTTACGTTTACGTTTGATCTAATCTGAGTTTTTAAATTTATAACCTATATTTAAAAATGCAAAGCATTACTAACTAGTAATTAATTTAATTCAATGTTTCCTAAATTTTTCTATTCCACGCTTTCCTTTTTAAAAATGTCACACCCCCTTCTAAGCGAATTTAGAAACATAAATTATTTAAAGTAATATAAATAAACTATACGAAATATTCTAAGATACAGATGGTGATCAATTGGTGATTGGTGTGTTACATTATTGAAATCAAATTCAATACATCCAATACAGGCTACAGTTATTAGTACAGTATTATCCTACTCTGCAGTGACGATTGACAAGGTACACTTTAAATATATAATACTATTAATGCTATTGCGCCTTCTTTTTTTATAATAATTAATTTTTAATATTAAAAAAAAAAAATAATAATTTGAAAAATGTCTGATAAAAACTTTTATAGATTTTAGATACCGTGTTAGATGGACTTTGTTGAAATAGACGTATACAGAAAGTTAAGAAACAAAAATAAAAAATGTCAAAAACAGTTGAAATTGGAACCAATTAAATATTTTTCTAACTGTCAGTATTTCCTCGTCATTTAGGGATTTTTTGAAGGGTTAAAGTAATTTATATACATCCAACATAAAAAATACTTCTCGATGTCTTTTCCCGTCTGGCTTATCATCAGTCTAGTGGGGAATAAAATGCCACAAAACTTGTCTGTTGGATTTTTTTTTCATTTATATTTCATTTAGAGTTTTTACGCTCGAGGTCGGCTTAGTCAAGTCACTGAAAGATTTTCGGTTTCAATTACTAAGGCGACCGTTTGTTATTTCTACGTTAGAGGGTGACTACAGCTTTCTATATTTTTCACGCGGAAGAAAAGTCTTTTGCAGCGGAGAGAGAAACATTTAAATTAAATAATATATACTGCTCGCAACAATCAACATATAAGAGGAGCAGGAGTCACGGCGGTCGAGCGACACCCCTTTTTATTATTATCGTTATTATTATTATTCTATATTTTTTTTCACACCCTCTCATTTTAAAAAGCCTGGACTTTCTGCAGAAGAAACCGTTCATCTCGCAAACTCTTTATGCAAACGCTGCAGTGAACGCGGCGTATAAGTGTGTAAAGAAGCGTAAAAGAATTTGATTAGCCCCAGCGATATTTACGGTACACGGTATTTTCTAAATGAATGTCTGCGGCCTTATTTACAACTTAAATTGCGCGACAATTGATATACGCCATCTCGTCCTGTCTGTTGTACATAATACACTTTTACACCACCGTACGCATTCGTCAGACAGCGGTTTATTCACCTGCTTGGGTTCTAGAATTTATTTTTCTCTTGTTTATTTTCACGGGATCGCACAAATGCAATTCGTTATTTACCATACAATAGACGTGATATTAATATATACCAACGTCTTCTTTATATATATATATATATATATATACGAAGTGCATTTAATAGTTATGAACGCTTATTAAAAAACATTAAAAAAAAAAAAGATATGATATGTAAGTGACCGTTTTGATATTGACAAATATTTAGATCACTGCACATGCGATTCGGTATACAGATTGACAGATTGATAATATATATGATATTATATATTGGTATATCATATGCATATTAGAATAAGAATATAAATCAAATATAGTTCCGTCGTACTGCAGGTTATAGTCCCTCGATATTCAAGGTTAGGTTGTGTAAGAGTTTTAAGTATAAATTGTTTTTATGTTAAACGGTTGTAGATAGTGTAGTGTAAAAATACGATAGATAGTTTAATGTACATACATTCAACCTGTGGCCGAGGGTCGTGTTCGAACGCTGGGCACGTGATCGAAAAACAGAAATTATAATATATAGGTAATATATTTAGAGTACGGCAAACATATTATTATGTCACAGTGTATTGAGTGGGCACACGCAACGCGAATTCGTCGACTTCCACACGTATTATATACGTAATGTTACCTCTATACGATATGTTATTGTTCCATGATGTACGCTGGTAAATATCAATCAATGCAAATTTTAAAGTAGAAAACGAAAACAATATCGTCGCGATATGACTTGTTGAATAGCTGTTCGGTTCCGGTGTGTAAATATAATAATAAAATATATTATTATGTGTATGTATAACATGGTAGGCAGGCGCGTGTATTGAGACAAAACCAACAGCTATTAGGGTGATGGAAAAAAAAAAAATTCAAACATCTGTTTGGCCCACTATATCCGTTTTAAATGTCCAAACGTCGTGTTTAGGGACTTTGCGCGAGGGTGACGCAGTGTACACATAAAATGTATATATAATATAAACATACACACATAATACGTGCGTATATATTATATTATACTTGCATATATATACACACATTGTAACGGCGACACGATTATACCAGGGCGAGGATGCGTTAAATTATTTATGGGTGACGGCGGGTCGGCGGCGGCGGCATTGAGTTTAGTATTTTGTTGCGGTTGTCTGAAAAGGGGAAAATGATTACTACTATTATTATTGTCGTAAGTACGACCGTGAAACATATTTTTGCCATGTCGCCCGAGGGATGAAAACAACGGAGTGGCGGCGGCGGCGACGACTTCGACGACAGACGAGCAGTTTCTGTGGTTGTGTCGGTGTGTGCTCGGGCGAGCGTATGTGTGTGGGTGTGTGCGCGCGTGCGTGTGTGTGTATATTTGTGTCCTTTCTGGAGAAGAAAACGACGACGACGGTGCGGCGTCGGCCAGCAGATCAGTATAATATAGTGTGTGTGTGTGTGTGTGTGTGTGTGTGTGTGTGTGTGTGTGTTGGTGGGCGATAAAGGGGTCAAAGCGGTTTAGCGGGGAAAGGCCGCCGCCGTACTGCGGGGTAAGGTTATACCGCGTGACCGGAACCCAAAGCCCTCGTGTGTCCCGCCGCCGCTATCTTCGCATTCATCATATAGACACGCCATACTCCGGACCGTAATACCGAGCACGCAGCTGTTGGCGAGCCCGCGAGAGACCTTTGCCGGACGGACAAGTGCGACCCGTCCCGATCGACTATGCGTGTTGTTGTTTGGCGCGCGTTTTATCTTCACCATACACACTATTGTGTCCTATTCATATTATGTATGTGTGTGTGACCGTGTGAGCACTCGTTTATATTATAAACATAATACTTTAGGTCTGTGCGTGTGTGTGTGTGTGTTAGTGCTCGTCCGTCGTGTGTATCTGTAATATGCCAGTGACGTGACAAAAGCGCGACGCTGTTATCGCCACCGCCTCCTCCAAAGTCCAACTCTGCTGACAAGAGCGCATATATAGTGTCTAGGCGTATAGTATAATGCATAAAGTCACCCGCGCAGTACTCGGCCCCGTGGCCGGCGTATATATAAATTAGGATTGTGTTCAGTTTCTCGTTTATACCGTCGTCATAATATCATATTATGCACACGACATCATACTGCTGCAGGACTGAATTCGATTTACGATCGCAAACAATGAGCATTATTGCGTAATCAAGGAAACAAACAAGTGGCGTTTGATGAATATCTTAAAAACGAAAAAGTACATTTAAATATAATTAATATACTAATATATATATATACTATATACATAATTTGTGAATAATTTATGGTACTTTGAGAAAGAAATCATGTTGTTTTCATTCAAATGATTATGATGTATCACAGTTTTAGAAAAAAGATCTATCTATTGAATTAATATCGTCTTAGTCAAAAAATATTTTTCGACGATTCCAATTGAACTCAGAATTTTTATATATTGACCCAATGAATTATTATAAAAATTAAAATAAACAATAAAAGTTATCAACAAAGATGTCGTTCGATCAAATCAAAGTTGTCAATGATGCAGCTGAACGAGAAGTTAAGCTGATGGAAGAGTACAATTCTAAATTTATAAAACATGAGCATCAGAAACATTATTTACTAAAAGTATGTTATATAAGTTGCTGAATTGAATCAAATACAAAACATTATATTTATTAAAGGCTACAGTTCGTAAAAAGTAAATTGTTCTAAATAATTAATTAATTATTTGTGCAGGTCGTCCAAGACTATCGTAAAGAATACCTCAGCTGTAAGAAAAATGTAATTGCAAAAGACTTCACCTTTACATAGAGATTAATTTATTAACATTATAATATATTGTATTATTTATTTTATTGTGAAACTAATAGATTGGTTTAAATTATACAATCTTTTTTATGTAGAATCGTAGAACCTAAAATTTATATTCAATGATATTTTTTATAGTTTTAATTTTTACTAAAATTATATAACTAAAAAAATAAACGAAAAATGAAAAATTTACCCTTATATCTCAATGTTCAACCCCCTTGAGCCATGGCAAACGAATTCAAATTTTTAAGATATTTCTTATTTTATATGCACAACAATATTAAAGGATACTGAGAACTAAAATAAAAATAAAAATTCTTATCTATATGAATAAGGACCACGAGAAACCAAAAAGTCGGACGAATATAACGAGAGTTGGTTATGTGTCTGTTTAAATATCGAGAAAACGATTCTGAGCTGAGATCGAATGGTTTTATTTGAAAATTAATTGAGTAATAAAATTCTAAAAAGATTATTTATTTATTGAAAACATTACAATAACCAATAACAGATTTAGTATTTACAGAAAAAACTGAAAAGTATATATACATTCTAATTCAAACATTTTTTAGTATAGGTAACGTCATATTAAGTTAAGTTCTTTATTTTCCTATCTATTTTGGTTTGTATAAACACTTACATTTAATTTATTTCTGATGCACGATTTATTCAATTTCACTGATATTAACAACATGTGCACATGGTGTTACTAACTAATTTTAATTACTCATCATTGTTGTCCATACTAATATATATTAAATATCGAAGATATGGCTGGCATAATAGTCTACAATATAATTAGTGAAAAAGAACTCGACATTAAAAAAATACCAACGATATACATTTGCTTTGTTCAAAACCTAACATTATCGAAACGAATCGTTGGCATATTACGATGTCAAGAGTCAAAACTATTCAGGGAAAACGCCATCGATGACATATATAACTATTAATCGTGTATTATAGACGCCTATAGATGCATGTCTAGACGTCCATTAATTTAGCGTTTCCACATCAAAACGTCATTAACGCTTGAAGAAAACAAAGCAGTATGGAGTACAATATACTATAATTATTTAACGAAAAAGTCTTTTTCACGTACGAATTTGTTTCGAGCTGCAAAACTTAGACGATACCCAAAATCACTTCTAAATTTTTAATCCCCAATCAATATCACAAACCATTATATATATTGGTACAAAGTGCATACTGCGCACAGCGTATTCGAGGTACACCGTCATAATGCATAGGTATTTGATTCTGTGATGCATATACGTAAATAACATCAAGAACAAAAGTCGAAAGACTTAACTTTTTTGGCGAGGGTGGCGTCGCTGATGATTTCCTATGCAGAATTTTTATGCGAGGCAACAACGATGAATCGTGCGCGACGAAAGGGATCGGAGTATTCCTAGTTCCACGAACGACAAATAGCGACGACTTCGCAGTTCGTGTCCAGACAACCGTCGTGAGAATAATGTGACAAAATCCAGCCGATTGAAATTAAAACGGATGTTACCCGAAGAACCATTCCAATAGGAGTGATAGCAGCTGTTACGACAAAGCAAACTGTCGCAATTCGCGGTTCATGTAATTGAAAATTATAATTTGTTTCTATTGATAGATTCGTGGGCGTTACAGGCGACATTGGCGTTATCGTTCAATCGTTGACGGTAAACAATATTATGTAGAACAATCTATTGTGTTATTCGTGATGAATCTATTTGAGTATTATTCCCATATTATCTTATCCATGCGTAATCGATATTATGTAAACGACAAAGTTTAGTAAACTCAAACTTAGATATTAGGCGATGTACGTAACAATATAATATTATTACACATTCAATAGGTATAGTTAGTGTTAAGTGTATTAACGTTTTAGAACACACCGTTTTCACCGATACTACATTCACGATATCATACTACTCAGCATAAATCAACTTAATATACGAGAATAGATAAAATAAGCCTAGAACATTATCTAAAACAATATAATATTGCTTATCATTTACATTAATAAATAATGTATATACACTGTACCATTGTCCGTAAAATAGTCCAAAACAACGTTAAAATACTATATAATATTATACTATTATGTCATTGCTAAGAGCCGTATAAAATAATATACGAGCAGACCACGTCTTGGTAGATTTGAAAGATAATCACACCTCCGGTGGCGTAACTAGGACCTAGGTATAAAATATTGGGAGGTTTTTATTATAATGAAACCATAAACGTCGAGCTTGTGTAAAAGCATTATTTAGAACAGCATAATCTATTTTTATGCTCGCTAATGTCATAATATCCATAAAACTACTAATTAGAAATTAATATTTAATCATACACAGGTTTTATATTAATCACTACGCATGTATAAAAAAAAAATACCTAACAAAACATATAGGTAAGCAATTAACAGTTTATAGTTTTAGGTTGTTTTTTTTTACATATTTGTAAATATTTGCGTATTATAAATATAGCTCTATTAAAATATTATACAAATATAATATTATTGTTTTGTGCATTTATAAAATCGGTGAAACTATGCGGTGATGAAGCGTTTCAGGCAAAATGAAATTGAGGGGGTTAAAATAACTATTGTTACAATAATATTATAATATATAAGTTTAGTCATTACATATACATAGTTTCACCGTCCTAGTTAAAATACAGTTTGGTAGGTGTGATCTTGATTTGTATTAGCTGAAAAGGCTTAAGGTGTAAAAATTGATCGGATTCCAATATTTATTACACATTTCTTTTAGTTGATGTGCATGCGCGAGATGTCAAATAATTGATTTACTTAAATACAATAACATTTAAGTTTGGCGATAAAATAGAAGCTTAATAATAAACAATTGATGAACATAAATAAATATTGAAGCAATATTATAGTATCGGAGTAAAAGTTAAATTGTAAATAATTTTTTATTATGAGTAAAAATCCAAGTGTATATTAGTATATTTAGTGGTAAAATTAGGTCAGTAGAGCATGCGTAATCCTTATGATTTCTATAAATATTTAATATCATATTCTATTGTTACGTAAAAGAGTGCTCACTGGTGTACAATGTTTAAAATATAAAGTAAATTTAACTCAAACATTTTATATGTATATGTATAGGCGTAGTTGAAAATATATCCTGCGATGAGCCAAAGAACTACAAAAGTGTAATATTTCGATATAATATTTTTTTGCGATGTATAGTAGGTTTAGTAGGTTGAGTGGAAAATCACGAAAAAAAGGTATCAGTGTTATAATAATATAACGACAGTTACAAAGGTACTTTGACGGGTGATATTTTTTGTGGGATTGAAACGATATTATTTTTTTATTGGACCGTTTTATAATTGGCAAAGGCATCAAAAGTCAAAGCGTATAATATGATATATATCCTCTACTGCACACTATAATATAATATCGTGTACGGCTCTGATCGCTTTGACACGCGCGCGACGTGTAAATCGAAATCCTATGATTTCGCCATTCGCGGTCGTCCGTCGTTTATAGTGCAGTAAATGTCGTTCGAGACTGAGATCGATATGACAACATTATACGGTTCTTACTACTGCAGCTGCTATATAATACTATACCCTTGTTACGTCGCGATTGACCGCTGCACAGGACGGGCCCTGCGTAAAACTTATTACCAAACTTTTTTGATGTGTTTCAAAAGGTGCAGTGAATATAATATGGGTAGGTACCTACACCTACTGCACGTTCTGTATATATGTATATAATAGTCGGATGAGGAAAATCACTTTGTCGATGGCCGATGCGATTTGATGTTATTAGCTCTCCCCCCCCCTCTCTCACCGTCGGTGGTGGAACGTTTCAACTTTTTTTTACAGCAAAACGCACACACACACACTTATATATATATATATAAACCGCACTGGTGAATTCGCAGCTGCACCGGGGCGGAAAGTTTAAATCGACGTCGGTCTATATATACCATCACACCGAACATGCATGTTATGACATTTTATACATTATACAGGTGTATATAATATATCAGGAGAACATTTTTCAATTTTCATTCGTATACGCTCGTGAACCACAAAACAATAAGCGGTGCCCGTGAGAAACAATAATACTAGTCGGCCTGAGTCGTATAAAGGTTGATTAGTCTGAAATGGAAAATTTTACAGGAGAGGGAAGAAAACGTTTTAAATATTTTGTCGGTCGAATTCCTTAACCCGTAATGGTCATCGTATCTCCATAACTTATCATCGTGTTAGCACGCAGGAGATACCTACGACTTTTTTTTGATAGGTACTTATACCTATACAAAGCGCTCGTTGAAAATCTCCACTGTCGTTAGATAACCAGTATAATATTTTTTAACCGCGGTGATGACTAATAATATTAATAATAGTGATCACTGGTGTCTAAAAACCATTCGAATTTATAATTGATTTATAGTTACATTAATTAATTATATATTATTGTTTTTTTTATAATGTATTGTGATGCATTGAAATTAAACGTATAGTTGTATCTCGTGTTAAAGAAATTACAAAAATAAATATAAATTGTGTAGATCGAGTATCGTGTACATAAACATTTTTAATCTCTTTAAATGTTTGCAGGTTCGGTTAAATCTATAATATGCATAGAATTCGTCCAAATGAAAAGTCTTGGTGACGTATAGGTTATACCAATATTATGACGTTACAATAATGATCGTTTCGAACGGGACTAACGCTACGGATAATACCAAACATTTTCGATGCGATATGGCCAATTTATAGTAAAATCAATCCTCGAGGCGACTACTCGCGGAAACCGCACGGTCGTCCGCACGTCTATATAAATTGCTGCAGGGACATTTCGATCTCGGATTAATTATTCGATTACACAGAGCTTATATTAGTACACGAGTAACGTCACCCGCGAGCGAACAACGCGTGTAGGTACCTTATACACAATACGTCTATATTATAAGATCGAGGCCAGAGCGTCGGTTGTTTATTACCGAATAGGTATAACAACAGCGGTGATATAATATAATAGTGGTGAAAATGATGGGAAGAAAATAAAACTCGGGTAGTCGGTTCTCACACACACACACACACACACCACTAGTATTAAGTTTAGAGTGGTATCAGTCGACACGCGCGGGGTGGACAGGGTGGCGTCGTCGTCGTCGATCGCGACCAGTTCCCCGCGAGAGTCGTAAACCCGACGGTTTACGCGTACACGGCCGATTCGCCCAATTGCTGTTATACAGGCTTGTGTATATGTATACGACCGTGTCGATAGTAATGCCAGTCGACTAAACATTATGCGCGTAAACACACGCAATAACACGCCGACAGCTGGACCGACATTTTTGTTTTCGTTTAGAGATTTAGTATCGCTCGGGCGAGCGGAGAGGACGCGACGAATTTAACGTTATATATTTAAATGTTTTTCTCACTTCTCATGTCTCTCACTATCTCCCTCTATATCTCTCTCTCTCTCTCTTTCTGTTTACACGGAGGTGTACGTATTAATATATTATATTATGTCGCGGGATGTCGGTGTCGAACCGTATTTGTTCCGCGTCAGTGGATAATATATTTTTATTTTTATTTTTTTTAATAATATTTTGATAAAACTGTAAGCGAGACCCGTCACAATAATTATTATACTGATACTGAGTATAATCATTCATCACAATATATTAATATTAAATTGGTAGATGAAGTTGAAATGAAAAATATAAATTTTTTTCTAGTTAAAAATCAGAGATTTACTACAAATACACTATTATATGGTCAGACAAAATGTATACGGATATTGTTGTATATATATAGTTGGTATAAATCACAAATTCCGCATTGACCGCTACCACAATGCCGATCCACAATTAATTGGTCAGTGTAATTGGCAACAAGATACCTATCGTTTATTATACGACCAAAATAATATATTTTACATTGGCCCACTTTATATGTTAACTGCAGTTCAGAGTGAAATGATTTCAATGGGTTCAATTTAACGATAAGCGTCATCATCACACGTCACCGCCGTCGTCGTCAATAAGAAGATATTTAAAATATTTTACTTTTGTTAATGACCGCTGTTGAATTCTGACTGATGTATTTTAATTACTCATTAGATGTATTATCGTCGACGGGATTTTAATTTTTTTTTTTCAATCAAATAATAATAAGGTATCATAATCGAGGGTTATAAATTTAAAATTATGGTTTATTACTAACCTGCAGTTAGATGTGAACGATTTGAACCGCAGACGATTTTTATTATTATAGTATCGCGAACAACATTCGAGAAAATCGTTCGTCAGCTGCGACATGTCCGGATCAAGCGATATTAATCGTTTAAATCGTACATTTAAAACAGTGTGAGCATTTTACACACCGATTTTACTTAAATATTTTTGACACCGCCGCCCGGGGGACGTGCATCGTGCCTTATATAATCTCAGCAGAGTCCGCTGTGTTCAGCGGTCAAACGCGTGTCCAATATATTATTATTATTATTATTATTATTATTACTATCGTGAATTATGATGTGATTTTTAGTTTCGGACGAGTTATATACTCGTTAACCCTCGGCCGCCGTAGATATTCGTTACGAAACTACGTACCGGAACTATCGTTGGCGCGCGCGGATAGAAGCGTCATGTCGGCCGACGCCGTACATAATCCGCTTCGCATACAAATCCCGAGAAGGGTCTGTCCGTTCTTTATTAACAAATCTATACGTGCTCGACCAGTCAACAAAAGTGCGGTCTGCGATACATAGTAAACAAAACCCTAAGTAACCGCACGAAACATCAAAGTATCGTAAACTTCCGGGCGTGCGCCACCACCGCCGCCGGACGTGTGTTATTGCAGCGCGACTAGACTTTGGCCGGACAGACCCTCTTCCGCACTACGCCGCAGTTATTCCGCGAATCGCCTACGGCATAATCAATTTTTCGCAATATTATTATTATTATTATATATGCGATGTGGCGCCATATCATATTATATTATTACAACGGTTAGAATTAACCAAAATGTACATTGCACGCATCGTATATCATATAATATCGTACACGTTACACACTCGCTTAGCTTGGTAGAATTGAAGTAATTAATGAAAACGTAATGTTTAGTGGCAACCATACATACCCTACCCATATTGTGTTTATGTTTAAATTATTTGAAATTCTGATCTTTTTGACACTCTTATCTTCGGCATTGGTTGATATTAATTATTTATATAGGATACATCGCTATTTAACCTTTACAATTTGTGTACCTATTGTGTACCATTGTTGTTTAGGTAGGTATGTACGGGAATAATATATGCTCATGTTTTGGAGCAGATTTCTCATTAGTCAACGTCGAGTGTTTAATCTGATTGCCACTTGGATCTTAAGTTGTCGGTACTCTGAGCGTGTGGAGTGGAAGTCAAAAGTTGAAAATGATCAGTGCTTTTAAAAATGTACTGGAAATTTGGAATATTTACGCATCGCCAGTTTTCTGATGTTTTTTGTTGCTAGCTATTTAAAAAATTATAAGTGATGGAATAGATCCTTTGAACTCTGCCAAATATTTATATCAGTATTTCATAGACGCGATAAAATTTGATAATATTTTGGCCAAACTTTTATCTATAATTCAAATCTAGTATCTACTACCTATGAATAAATGAGACTCATTCCTGTTTTTTTTTATGTACTAGGGACGAAATTCCAAATTACCTTTCGGCAATGAGCTCTAAGGATGGTCGGACGGTCACATGAGGATTTTAAGGATTCTCCGTAACTTAATGTGCTGCATATTTTATGACATATTTACTTTTCGTAAGACCGAAATTGCGGATACACAAGAATTAATTTAACTATATCAAATGAGTTGATGAGTTCTGTGTGCTAACATTTGGGAGCCATCTTTCGATTTTAGATTCAAAGCAAGACATAATAATTTTTCTGACGTATAAAAAGCTCATCGCTTAACTCTATTAATAAACCGCTATGTATTTTGTTTTTTCCAATATATATATATATTATAAATATCCATTGAACACACTAGGGTTGTTAGTCTTGCGATAAGTGTTATTTTGTTAGTTTTTTTATATTATTCAGCGTATATGCTATATTGCTATATGAATACGTGGCGTCATATTAAATTGAAAAGATAATTTTAGTACATTTTGTGGCCGAATGAAGCCGAATAATTTTTTTAAATTTCTTTTCTTATACATAACAGCTTTCCAATTCATGCGCTATTATTCGAATATACCTGATAATAGTTGGCGTTTAAACTGTGTGTAAATTATGTGAGAGTATCCACTCCACTACAACTATTTGAAGAGATTATATTAATTATAATAATATTATATAGTAAATTATGATTTAAGTAATATAAATAAATATTATTCGCATACAAAATATGTCCACGGGCTTAGAAGTGTGGTGAGTATTGTCTAGTGTCGAGTATTAAATTAAACGTACGAAAGAAATAAAAAATAACAATCATATTTTGTTAAATATTCATTTAACGACCTAATTGTAACGAACGTTAATGATGAACGAGTGATGGGGGTATTTTCATATCCCATAATTTAGGGTTATAACTTATAATTACTTCTTAGTACTTAACATTTTTAGAAGCCGAATAAGAAATGCTCATTAAAATCTGTCCAGTGCAATGGAAATAATTGCTGACAATAATTTATATATCAACTTACCACTTTACCAGTAACCAATGTGGCAGCAATAATTATATACCAACATGAGTAATCTACCTATCATTTTGGTAATAAATAATAATATACAGCTAAACGTTGATAGTACATCGCAAAAAGTACAACTGTTTACAGTAAGTATAATTTGAAATGTAATAAAATTATAAATAACCATCACTAAAGACAAAAAAATAAATACAAGCAAAGGTATATTTGACAAAATAGTTGTTTTCGGATAACCACGTGAAAAAATATCTGGTTAGGTATTATAGATAAAATTAAAAAATAAAACTATAGGTCTTCGGTGATCGACACACACCGCAAGTCTCACAATTTTTCGACAGTATGAAACTAAAGTGAGGAAATAACTTTAACTGTATGATTACCACTCGCCTCTTTTATTGTGTAATTATAGAAATATTGAATTTCTACGAAAAATTTAAATATTTATACTATTTAGTATATACATTAATCTTCGATGCAATCACAAATATACAAAAATGAAAAAAAATTACTAGGAATTGATATTTCACAAAGAAAAAGATTTTTTATAATGATGAGAATCGTACCTATATATTATAATCTGTTCAATATACAAGTCCATATAGATTTTTTTAAGGGACTCCTAAAAAATGACCTCTATCTCGATTGATCTTGTACACACACACACACACACACACTTTTATGTCAGTAATATTGTGATATTCAAATGGTCAAGTGGCGAAAATAATGAATACATCACTACATTGTGACCTGGGGCGGAGTCCTATAACTATAATACCTTATATAATAATATATTAACATCATGTTATTACATGGACGAATCGCACCGAACATAATAACTAAACGCGAAATGTGTATAATTAAATATATATATTTTTTTTTAATCAACGCGTTACCCAATCGCGTTCGGCAAATATGAATTTAATATGGTGGATAACTGCGAAAACAGTTTAACTCGTAAAAACAAATTACCGACATAAATCTATTACCATAACCTACGGTCCAACTCGCCCGGTTGCGTACGGCCGCCCGCCGAACGCGTACTCCAAACCGCGCTGTTAATTTTTATATTATTTATTATGATTATCGTACGTACAACAGCTGATGTTATATATGCAAACACATCTCAGGTGGGTTAAGACCGCAGATACCATATTTTGTGTAACAAATCGCCCGGGGACCAAAATAATGATATTTCTCTAGGAAACCGTTCGCGCGTTGTATGATCGACAATGTACGTATATAAGTATATACATAAACGGCTATAAGTATTTTTGATCATGACATTGAGTTTTTGAAGTTAAGCGTTCAGCACTTTACTCGTTGAATTAATAATTACTGGTACTTCGAAAGATATTGTTACGACATAACAACACTTTAGGTACCTATTATACCTAACAAGTACCAATACATTGTAAGCGCATTTAAATTCTAAATTTATGCCGTAATTTACGCCACACGTCTCCCTACGCCTAACCTATCCTACTTGTCGATATTATAATGCATCATTCAACATTATACTAATCTTCTATCATCATTGTACTTTATACTCGTCGTTTTACAAGACTCACTTTTCCAAAATTTCGTTTTTTGAATTAAAACACATTATATTGTGTGTATAACATTACCTATCTTTGATCGCTGTTGCCAGTCACAACTTAAATATAAGAAGGTCTTTTCTTTCAAGTGCATTTTCATCTGTAATAATTTAGAGTAATAATAAAGAAGTATCGATGAAAATAAGAAAAGAAATAATTTAGTTTTGTTTGAAATATAATATAATATTAAATTGTTGTCTAAGCTTATAGAAAAATGTGGGAATTGTTAGGTTGAAAGTTAATTGTTTTCCTTGGTCTACATCTAGACCGCAGTTTAACTTGGGCAACTCACACCCAAAACAAAAGACTTGTCTTAAATAATCGCTTTCGCCAATTAATATAGTTATCTCCTCACATCTCAACATATCAACTTAAAAAACAAGCTAATAGTATATAAAATCCTACTCAAACCGATCTGGACATAAGGTATCCAACTCTGGGGTGCAGCCAAAAAGTCCAACTTAAACAAAATCCAAGTCTTCCAATCAAAATGTCTCCACCAAATAACCAAATCCCCCTACTATGTATCTAACGACAATCTACTTAGAGATCTAGCCATTCCAACAGTCCAAAACGTCGCAAAAACTTTCTATAAACGCATACACTCCAAGTTCCATATAGTCATCGTAACCTTTTAATTTCCGAGCTATCCACCAACGCTATTTCTGGTGACCCCAGAAGGCGTTTTAAACGTACCTGGTGTCGTAACTTACACATCTAAAATTGTATATACCTTTACCTCCCCTTAATTTTGTATAATCTCTCTTGCTCGCACATTGAAATCCTAGCCTAACATCCTAACTTTAAGTGCCTCCAATGAGCGGCTTCTTATTTCCTGACACTCAAACCTTGTCATCTCCATCACATATGCTTATTATAAAATAATATTTACAGATTATGTGTATATAATAATACATGACAGAAAAAATTTTTTTTTTCTTAGAACTCTAACGTTTGCTAGTTGAAGAATCTATTGCAACAAATTAGCGTTTTGAAAAAAAAAAAAAACCTTAAAATTTATAACTCTAGTAAGGATATATATAGATATATATATATCACTCTGTATAGTGTATATATAATATAAAAAGCATACATTACACGCATAGATGTCAAATAAAAATAAATTAATAAATATTTCTCGGTTTAATAATTATGCTGACACAAATATATAATTGTCTAAGCTGTTACAGCCATAACAAGGAATAAAACAGGATATTTTAAAACGAAATATTTAATTATTATTTTCTTAAATGTGTGAATACAGCACAATCACTATATTGGTGAACCGATGGTAATTAAAAAAATGTAATAGTTTTCGGAAAGTCTATGGAGCTTATTTTATATTATATTATATTCGATCACTTGTACTTATATACATAATGCATTAATGCAAAGTGTTGTTTTAGAGATCCAATCGTGTTTTACGTTTAATAGGATAAAAAATACACTTATGTATAGGTATTACCTAAAGATACTTAAAAAAAAAAAAAAAAAATGCTACAACAAACCACTCACTAACCGTCGCACTGTACACCCGTTGAACGTCATTATTCTTGGTGCGTATACGGGTAACCCAGACTTCTAATGCCATTTAAGAAAACATTAATTACACGATTTACATAAATATTTTACGCGCTTTGAAATACAAGTCGTCCAATTATCGTGTTTAAGTCATTAGCTCAAAATACGATATGGCCAATAATTAATTTAACGTCTTTACAAAACCAGGTGCCGAAACTCGCTGGCGCAGGTGGTTGATCCCAAATAAATGATCACAATTATTATAATTTCATCGATATATTTGCAGTGCCGATATAGTTCAACCAAATCATCATAATGCTGAGCGAGTAAAGTAAATAACAGAAAATACTAACGAAAATTGTTCCTATAAAATATAAATATATATATCAATCAATGACAAAGAAAGAATTTAAACTCTCGAACCTTCATAACTCCTATAAGGCTTAATGTTAAAAAGCTTTAAATTTCTCTAGTATCGATTCTCGCGGACACTTCATCTAAACAGCATCCCTTTATATCGTATAGCGGTTTCCAACTTTTTTAGTTGTGCGTAACACCAATAATGTAAAAAAAGAAACATATGAAAACCATGGGTATAAAACATAAGCACACACAAACAAGACGATAGAGGAAAATATGACGTGTATAAAATCAAATAATCAATTACAATTTTCTGACCCTTAGCATCGACCATCGTCCGCGGCCTAGAACCACATTCTTGGTGATCCATAAGTGGGTATACGAGCCCATGGGTTGGGAACCGCTGCACGCTGGTGTAGAGGTATATATATCTACAGGATATCCATAGGATCGTTCATCACGTCAACTATATGTATAATATAATCATTTTTATCGTATTATATTATTTGTTGCGAATGCAACGTAGATATAAGAAGTGAATCATCGAAATCGGGGACATATTATAGTCGTCAACATGTCTGACTACGTAAACGTGAAACATGTTGGCATTACACGTTTCCATAATACGCCTCTTTAAAATAATGCAGAGGAATAATAGTATCTTTTATAGTATTCCGTTGTATATACTAATGATATAATATTATTACGTACGTGTGCGTTCATTTGTAATTTAATTTTTAGTTTGCTTACGTATTATAATTTTGTTTGAACGCAAAGCGATAGCGTAATACTGAAGCACTCAGAGTTTTGTTATCCGCAGCGCAATAATGGGGAAAAAAGAAAAAACTCTCAAAGACTTCGCGGGGCTCTCGTTTATGTCAGTTTAGTTTATCCCCACAATAGTTAATACAAACTTACTGACTCGTTGCGAGTATAACATATATATATATATATATATATTCACGTATATATGTCGACACGTTTCCGCAATGGCAGTTTTGCACAAGTGCCCGGCACTCGCACATATGTCGTTTAGCTTTTGAACGCTAAATCCTCAAGAGGCGAACGACTTAAATGTTTTGAATTGAGTCCAATTCATTATATTATATTATTAATATGACTACTGTTTTTCGTTTGTTTTTAAGCGCAATTATAATATGTGCTAGCAGCAGGAAAACCGAAACGTTACCAGCTCATAACTGCCAATTATAATAATAATTATTAAGACGTACTATATATAATATGTGTTTCTATTTGTTTCATGTTCGGTAAGTGTAGAGAAATTAATTACACGCGCAATCTCTATAATATGACAAGTGCAGCGCTTGACCGCAGACGAGAGGAATGTGCAACAGATTTGTACAGAAAGTATTATAAAATAATAAACAGCCAATATCAGTAACACCGTCACTCGTTGTAGCAGGTATGGGTACTAATTGTTTTGACTTATAATGATATTGTAATAGTTGTTGATTTATAATCGAAATAATATCAAGATTAAAGCAGCGGTAGAATTAATTAAAGGCTACAATATTTAATAAAAAATATAACAATGTGAAGAGTTTGTGTTTGAACACTTAGAAATTTTACAACCAGTTTTTTTAGTGATAGATATATTATTTCGAATTTGGTTGATTTCGACGACGTTTAGATGGACGAGTGTAGTTCTAGTACCAATTACGACGCGATCAACATTTTGTGAATATTACAAACAAAATATGTATTGGCCAATGGGTGACACATAATATTCACATTAAGTAATAACTACTGTATTATTGCTGTTTTCCGTCGAATTAATAAAAATTAAGTACTCGTGTATTTTACTATCACCACCATTCGGTTTAATTAAGTCTTGTTTCCTTTCTAAATTTCTGTTGAATGTGCAATCTCGACTAAAAATCTCAGGGATAATAATTAAGGACTTTAATTAAAGTAAACAAAAAGGAGTTAATGAAATGAAAATAATTATGTTAGTTTTATTTCATTTAAAAATTCTGTCAGGTAAAAATTTATATATGTAATTAAATCGCTATTTGTGATTAATAAATTATAGTTTTTAATTATAAGATTCCAAATAAAATGTCAACAAAATTGCATAATATAAGTATATTATATAAGTAAAAACATTTCATAGAAGGTAGGAATTAACACGAATTATATAGAATTACATTATTCAAATGTTTTCGATAACTATAATTATAACTCATTAATAAGCGATATTTTATAGTGACCGCCAAATAATTTTATCATGGTGGATATTGCTGGTTTTTTTTAACAAACAGGATTTAATTATTAAAAATATAGTTTATTGCAATTAAATATTAAACATTGAAAAAAGTCATTGGAGGATCTAACCTCCACTCTCCACTTTGACTGATTTTATATACAAACATTACATAGGTACCTATATTTAAATGTACAAGCATCATAAAAAAATAATGTTGCATTTAGATGTTTTTTTTTTTTAGGGAAGTCAAAAGTTTCAACTAAAAACAGCAAGTTCAAATGATTTCAATAATTGAAAAAGTTATTCGATTAAACGACTGAAAAAACCTTTTTTTCTTCTGTTAATTATGAATAAGAAAAAAGTGAGGCAATGAATAAAAACTGTATTTAAGTAATAATGAGCAGTTAAAAAAGATTTCTCTTGCTTTTGGGGCGTGTGAAATGGACGGAATTTTCCGAGGTTTTTTTTCTTACCCATTATATCAAAGTGACTTAATCTTAAAAGCAGTATTATTGCAATATTATTTTAATCAGACTTCTTTTGGACTGCAAACTAATTCGAAAAGGAAAAAAATGTGGAGTGAAATATTTGATGGCTGAATAAGATACGCCGGCATTATATTTTAACTTGGGGTGCCAAGGACAACGATACAGTCATCGTGTCGTTTAAGAGGTTTATATTTTTATTTTCGTGATGAATAAAAAATAACGAAATAAAGAGATTGATTATTATTATGTAAAAAAAAAAATATGTATAATAAATACAACTATTTCAATCGTCAGAATTTTCCTGATATTTTATTTCATTCAAATTTATTTTATTCCGTGGTCTGATGAGGTTGTTTTTATCATGAGATTTTATACGAAACTACTATTGATAATACTGTGCTTTCGGTAATTACGGTAAATGCCGAAATACGGTACCTATGCTGTATTAGGCAGGTATTCTGTAATACAGGATGCTGGTGATTACTCAACACCATTAGGCAGTAATTACCGAAAATAACAACAGCCCTAACCCGAGATGGGTATACTAAATACTCACGTGCTTTATCCGGCAGGCGAGACGGCGGCGGCACAGGATGATGTCTCCTCAAACATTGGCGCAGATCACTCCGCTCATCATAGTCCAGTGAAATGACGTCGTGATAAATTGATATAATAATAAAAATATCGGCAAGACGGCAATAAGGCGCGTTTTTATTACCCACCTGCCGTACATCGGCACTGCTACAGCAGAGGATCAAAAGGTATAATATTATGATATTATTATGTGTTCCTACCTATATAATATATACGCATAAAACGCGTGCACGAAAAACGGTTTTTTTTTCTCAACTCGGTCTCTCGCCCCATCCCTTAACTTGCCTAACCTATAACCGATCCCCCCCCTGCAATCGGTCTGCTCTGCATAATGGATAAAAGTATAGGGAAAAGGTAAGGGAAAAGCCAGCGGAATTTCTCGAATTCCCGCGCTATCCGGCGAGAACGCGGCCGGCGCAGGGTTGGGGGTGAAAAAAAGTACGTAACAAGGATTTTAAGGCAGTTGACTTTCACTCATAACGTTTTATTGGCGGCGTACACACACACAACTGCAAACCCTGTAAGCGGGGAAGTAGTAGTAAAAAAAAAAATATATATATATATATATATAAAAACGTCGACGAAATGAAATTAAAAGTGTATCTTATGCGTGTTCTCTAGTCATGTGCACTCAACTGTTTAGACCCTACCAGTCATGTAAACGACCTCGTGTAGTATATACGCGTATTTATATATATATATATATAAGTTCATTTTTTTTTGCCATTTAACTTTGAAGAGGACAGACACAGCAGAGGGTCCTTCTCGGACGATGGTGTGGGGGTCGGAGGGAGGCGCGCGGAGACGGGCACTGCGATAAGGTTGTCAGACATAAAAAGGCGAAAATTTAATTAAGCGACCCATTTCGCAGGGACACCGTGTTTAATTGCGTTTGACGTTTACCGTGCATGTACAACGTTGCTCAGTTCACACCTAACTGCGAAAACACTTTTCTAAACTACTGCAGCAGCGCCGGCGGGGAGGAGAGCGGGCGCACTGCTATACAGCTTACCGCGTCGCCCAAGATCAGTGTATAATAAGTATACGCGCACTGTACTCTGCTTACCCTTCTACGAGATTTCAACCCTCTACGTTGCTTTGTTTTTTTGCGCGCCGAGGCGATAAATAATAGAGCAGCTATACAGGAGTGAAACGAATTAACAAGAAAGCATACGATATATTTGTTTTCGCCCGAGAAGGGAGAGAACGGACGAAGCACTTAATCGTCGTGAGAAAGCAATAAGCACATAATATATATACTCTTAGTATTATATTTATTTTCTCTAAGGTGGCCCGACGGTTTTGCGACTGCTATTAAGTGATCGCGTGTTTACCTACTCCGCGGGTACGTCTGACTCCGGCAGAAATAACTGGGTGTTCATATAATGATTAAAAAACATAAATTTAAATTTAACTCGCGAGTGAACAAGATTAGACGATTTAAAATACACGCCAAGCATATTATTGAAAACAACAATTATTAACGTGCAATCAATTCCAGCAAAGTCATCGACGAAATAACAATAATTTTATCTGAATGTCTGTTGAAAATTAAAATTTATTAAGATCAGAGGTATAGGCACTATACTATATTATTATAATAATTATCTTATCGTCTTCTTGACGACTTCAAAACGAAACGCTGATCAAAAAACACAACCACAAACAAAACAAATACGAATAAAAACAATCTTTCATATGATATATCACTATATATAGTATGATAGTGGTGTCGTATAAACGATAATATACGATATACGATTGGTAGTTGTCCATAATATAATACAACCGCGCGCGCGTGTGTATCGAACTATTGAAGAAAAAAAATAGCCAAACTAATATTATCACGCGCGGGAAGAAGCGAGAGAGCGGGGTGGGTGTGGTGGTGCAGGTCGACGAGGTGAACGGAATAATATTGCGGGTCGGTGGATTTGCAGCGTAAATAAATGGGGTCCGAGGAGGCGGCTAGACGCACCACACGCACACACTACACTGTTTTGCGAATAGCTGAAAAATTCTACGAGTATCGTCGCACACACATCGCATATATATATATCGTATATATGTTATTAGAGGTGTTAACAGCAGAGAGCCGACTGCGTCTGTGACCTAATACCCTACCCTAAAGTCGCGTGCATCCACACACTCACTGCGTGTTATACACATACACATATTATATTGGATATTGACCGGTCGTCGGGGAGGCCTATCTCTGTCGTCGCTTCCGCGCGGGACATTTTCAGAATTCCAAACAGTGCGGTTAAAAACACGATCATCATCCCGGAATAAGAGCTCACCGATACCGTCGTCCGTTATCCTCTCCTCCGCCGCATCGTGTCACACTACTGCCCCTGCCAGTCGACTACACACACACACATATATATATATATATATATATATCATGTGTACGATACTACAGATACCGATAAATCATTTTACGCACACGCGCGCGACATTAGCGGAATGTTATTTTTTCGCGTCCCGTTATACATTTATTTATTTTATTTTATTTCACGGCGTAATCCTGTCGTACGACCGACCAAAGAAATATACAACCCCCCCCCCCCGGTCACAAACCCGCCCGGCCTAAGAAAAACAAAAAATCCCTACAATGCCCCGGGATATTGTGATTTCCGTTGCACAATAATAGCAGTTGTGTGTTGTGTGTACAAACAGCATTATTTTGGCAGTTGAGACATACGTCGATGTAATATCCTCTCGTGAAAAAGCTGATGCTGCGGTGGGCGGGCGTTTATTAGGTACTATACGTATGATGCGTTTGTATAGACAATTATTATTAGACACATATTTATAGGTATTTATATTATTTTATATACGCTCGCTGCTATGCCGTCGTAAAATCGTCGAGACGATCGTGTGGTAGTCGTCTATTATATTGCTGTTCGAACGTCCCGATAAACGATAATAATATTATATTATTGTAAGTCGAGCGAAAGCGCGCGACCGTATGGCCATTTGATGACTGTACACTGTACACAGTACACATTTAGACGTCTATGCTATTTATACACCGAAAACCGTTGAGTTTTCTCGATTGTTATATTACACATTATAATGTGACGTATACAATTATTATTGTACGACGACGACGTGTGTTATACGCACTTGTACCGAACTTGTTTGAAACAAACCTCTCAAAGTTTACGAATACCTTACGAATTCGGAGATTGGAAAATTCCAAACGATAAAGACGCGATTAGACGTCATTGTTTTCGTGACGTTACCTATATAAAAGCATTCTTTGGGATATTCTGGATATTGCATATCATGTTTACTACGCTTTTGGGTTTTATCACAGTGACAATAACTATGCATAACATAGACAGTAATAATATGGTACATGGTAGGATCTACGAAAAGAGATTGTTCTCGGAGGGCTAAACGAAATAGCAGGATAGTCAAGGAAATTAAATTTCGTTTTGCAAATAAAAACTAAAATCTTTAATAATAAACAGGTAGGTATACCTACGGATATACATAAAATAATGTGTACTCAACAATTGTACATTCCTCCCCGTGATAAAATCCTAAATTCACCACTGTATGCATTATTGTTGTGTACAACCTAGTGTAGTGTTATAATTATAATCAAGAGCAGTGTCGGCCATTGCATGCGAGTGTGTTGTGATTTTCAACACATTTCGATGGCGTGTCGCAGAGACTCTTAAACTGTTATTAGTGCTGAACCCCTTTTTACTAATATATATATATATTTTTTTTTTTTTTTGGGGGGGGGTACTCCTTCTTAATTACTAAATTAAAATATATACCTATTGTTTATTATAATTAACTATTTTAATTTAAAGGTTTGTTGGCCAGACTCGTACGACTTAAAAAATTTCGAGTAACCCTCAAGCCGTACGCGTACCAAAGTTTGAGAATTTCTGGTGTATGGTAATCATGGTGACATCACTCACTATTAGAATATTTGTGGTGCACTGAAGAACTGTTAAAGGTTATATAAATATTGATCATTAAATTTATGTTTTTGGGAATGTACGTTTTGAAACGATGCAAAAGCCATGAATGTGTACATTATATTATTGTAAGGGAGTGATATACAGTCGTGGGTATGTATTTATATTTATTTTTGTTTCACCCCGTCCGTCCAAGCTGCAGACAGTGGACATTCGCAGTTCAAAAACGCGTTAAAACCCACTCGACCGGGGGAAGAGGGTTTAGGTGTAAAACTGTATAAATCGTCCGTGTTTAAAAGGTTTGTAAAATGAAAGATGACCTCGGTTCTGCGGTAATTGATGTGTTTTGCTGGTAATAATTTGTCACCACACCGGTCAGACGGAGAGGAGCCATTAATCAAGCGCCGAGCGTGGCCCGGAGGAGGGAAGCGGTTTGGGAAATCCTGGCAACAGGATAACGTTAACCGAATAATTAAAATCATAACAATAAAATACAAAAAAAAAAGCGTCTGGGTCCAGTTTTTAACGACCCTTATAAACACCCCAAAACCCGTCATCTCCTTACCCTTTTCCTTTTCACATTTGTTAAACAAATTGCACACCATTATCCGGTTAACCAACTGCAATCACTCAAAACAGAGTTCAGACCGTCTAAAACTCGAACACAATGGCTATTTAGTTCATTCGAACCTTTTGATTGTTTGTGCATAAATTAAAAAAATATGTTTTTATAAATATATTAATTTGTGTTACATTTGTACATCGTGATATTAATAATTGAAAATGTAAGTAAAAAAAAAAAAAAACCTCTGCACCAACAATTATAACAAAAGTTATTGTTTTATGGTGAAATGTAAAATTTCATTAACAAGTTTTGGTTAAAATTATACGATGTTTACCGGAGTGGCATGTCTAACACATAATATACCATATAATATGAGCCTTGTTCTTTGTCCGCCTAAATATTATCTCGTTTTAAGATTTGTTCAAACAAATGGACATAAATAATATCGGAGAGAATGCGGAAACGATTAATACATCGTGTATGAGTTATGAATACATTTTCGGGCGCGACGTAATGTTTTAAACAATCAGGTATTCTTAATATGTTCATTTATTATGCATACTCCTTGATTTACGCGTTGTGTTTTCACACGAGTTTAAAATAAACATATATACAAATCCTAAACAAATTGTATAAAACATATAATATATCGCATATATGAAACATGTTTAAAAACTGATTTTAGATGGATATTATACTGCACGATAATAATTTCACAGTGGTGATGTATTTTTTTTACGAAAACACCAGGCAGTTAAATATTATATTAGAGTCTGAAAACAAAAGCGGTGTAACATTTTTACTATTATGCCAATATTATTTTTACATTTAAATAATATATAATTTAAGTTTAAAGTTAGAGGTGACAAGATGAGTCCTAGGCGTCTCACTGGACAATACGGACCTCGGTGAATAACAATGGACAGTGTAAACCAGCGGCGTATCCAGGAGGAGGGCAGTTTGGGGGTTATAACAAGAAATTTTTTCGAAAAAAAAAATACTAATAGTTTGAAAAAAGAATAAAGTGTTATTACGCATTCCAGTGTAGTTTTTATATAATGAAAGCTCTATCTATGGCATAGCAGTGACCTGTAAATATTACCTAAATTTTATTTTCCCGTTTCGTCCGTGTTTCGCTACGGCCGACGAGCATATTATCTTATCCTTATTATTTATTACGATCAGTGTGTTTATTATTATATTTTAGTATTTTACTCACTATTTAGTACTCAATAGTCGGTGGTACGTGCTATTGTTCTATTTGAACGATTAATATAAAATGGGTCTAAAATCTCAAAACTATATTTTTAATTATTTCGCGAGTAAAAAGAAAAAACTATCTAAAGTCGATGCTGTACCAACCAATGAGATATCCATTCGTCTATCTTTTTTTATAAATTCATTGGTAACTTTATCATAAAATTCTAAATATTTTTTTGTTTTTATCAATAAAATATTATAAAACAATATTATAGGCTTATTATATTGTGATTGAAATAGTATAAAATGCACTTAAAATGATTTTTAATTTAATTTTTATATTTATATTGTCATATCGATATCATAGGATATTATACATTAGTAAATTACATTTTGTCATTTTACATGCATAAAAATGTGTTTATTTAATTTAAAAAAAAAATGTCAATTAAATTTGAATTTCACGTGAAACATTTTTTTAAATTTTTAAAATTGGGTGAAACAAAAAAAAAGCTGTTAATTGGTGGAATTTAATTAATAATAATGGAAAAAGAATTTAAAAAGGAAAATATGGTCTAAAATTAATTTTTCTTAAAGGTTAAACTAACGTATTAATTTAAACTAGTTTTTCGTTTCATATACAACATTTTTTTTTTTGAATAACCCCCACCGAAAAAAAATCCTGGATACGCCACTGGTGTAAACTACCTATATAATAATAATATTATGTAATATAAATTAACTTAATCAACGCGAACAGCTGCTACTTATAAAATATACCTATGTATTTACTTACACCGTGCACAAAAAGAACAACGAATTGAATCACGAATTCATATTATAAGCGGCGTGTATAGTCGAACTCTCTTGGTCCGTGTCATATAAAGCATCGCGTATGTTCGAAAACTAATTTGACGGTTCAAACGCGGTTAAACTCGAGATTTTTTATTTTTATTTTTATTTTTATCTTACTTTCAGCGCCGTACACGGTGTTATTGTGATATTAAATCGCATGACGCCACCGCATCTTTCGCGTATGGCCGCACTCTCTTTTCGCTCCCCAAAAACTTCTTTTTCCGCCTCTTCGCCGCTCCACTTCATCGTATAATAATAATAATAAAAAATCGAAACGTTACGCATTACGTCACTGGCGGGTTCAGATTTAATATTGAGCATATAAACATTACTCGAAATCCCGAGGGATCGTACGCCCACAGAGTCCCTCATCCTAAACGCTAGTTTATAATATATATGTATATGTATGCATCTGTGTGTGTGTGTGTGTGTGTTAGTTTATACGGGTGTACGAGCGTGTGAGTGAGTGTGCACTCTGACAAGTATTCATAACGTTTATTAAGACTGCTGCGGCATGCATTGTGGCGTACTAGCCGAATATTGAATTACATGCATTAGCGGATATATAGTATAATATTGATGTGTGTAGGTGTGTGTTTGTATGTGTGCAGTGTAGTAGTATCATATAATCGTCATAACATAATAATAATAATAATAATATATTGATTGGTGTTAAGTCGTATATGTATGTTATACAAAAGCGAGTCTCTACGCCGCCGCCATACGTAATATATTATACATTGTGGGCCCGCACTCCCGCAGTATACTTATTGGCACCTTAGTGATTATTGGGATATCATTCGTTTATTGTTTAACTGGCGTACCGTGAATATAAGAACTAATACTTCTTTAATACAAAAATATTATTAACAAATATTAGTGGGAAAAAACAACATGTTCGATACAATTAGGTACATCACTCGATACATAACCTTTTTTAATAAAGAAATAATAATATCTATTAAAAACACGATTATGTATTTCAATATTTCACCATAAATATTTAAATGCTTGTTTTCCCGACAGGTACTATGAGTGATTCATATCGAGATATAGGTACAAAATTTCTTTCAAAAGCGTGCGACAACATTTAATAGCTAATAATAATAATGTTCTTCGAGTAAAATACCACTTTTGGGACCACTTGTTTAAATATACGTTGTGCACACGAACTTTAAATTGTAATTGTCATTGAAGATATTATATCGCATGTATTATATAATATTTCATAATATTGTCGTTTTGGCAAGAATAAACAACTATTGTACTTCATGAAAATTATATATGAGTACATGACTATCGATGTGGGGAGAAAGGTCAATATTTGTAAGCCCTGGAATTATATTATCTATTGTAATTATTATGATTAATTCAAAACTAATTTGCGTTATACGATTTTCTGATGATCAGATTTTTGGTATATTTAAAAATAATAGAGCATCTCATTTAAGAAATTAACGATTAGTAAATATGTTCACCGTTAATTATAATTTATAATATGGTGAGTTAAATTATGTTAACAATATAAAATGTCGAGTTTTAATCTACTTACTTTTTACGGTCATATACTCTATAGATACTAATTCTATTAAAACAAATTTAAAAACTAAAACTTCGTAAAATTAATATATATATATATATATATATATATATATATATATATATATATATATATTAATATATAGTAATTTAAGTTAAATTACTTATAGAAATATGAATTATGGAAATCTACACTAAAATTGTTACAATATCGGTGCCATTTTAACTGGATTTTGAATTGAAATACAAAAATCATAAATACATGTGCTACATACTCGCTAATCACTATTGATTTCACTACTCCAGTATAGTTGAAAAGTTTGATTCTTCGAGTTTTTATATTAACTTTTAGTTTCATTATGGTTCGAAAATGTAATATGAAGATGATGAAATTGCATTCTTATTAATTAGATATTCATAATAACAAAAAATATTTACAGTCAATAATTATTGTAATTATATTGGATTATTCATTTGGCTTAAATCCTGATAAAATCTATTATTTTTTATGTAATTGTAATAAATATTTGACTTATAAAATTAGCATTCATATAAATCAACGTTTTTAATTTTAACCGGCGTTAGTTATGCAACCATAAGTACCTACGACATATCGCTCTATATATAAACATGCTTTAAATCAAAATATATTGTGATTAAAATTTATTATTTTTATTTTTTTACGACGGGTTATTTCTGTACCGAAGTAAATCCTATACTGACTTTTTTCGTTGATGTCGTGTACTTGAGTGTTGCTATAGTATAGTGTTGCAATAATTATAACATCATTTTGGAGAAGTTGGCGCAACTTCGCGGTAGAACGAAAGGTATGTAATGGATATAAAAAGATCAATGGGAGTTGAACTCTTGTGTCGGTATATGAACATTGATTATAGTTTATAAATTTATAATGCGTGTAGCCGGCTAAATTCAATTATATTAAACAACAAACGAATAATACAATTAAATTGATAATAAATAAAAAGATTGCATACATAATAATATGATGTATTTATATAATACCTATATAGGTTAGTGAAATACAATGAAAAATGAATGAAATACCGTATATTATTATAGTGTACTGCGTAGGCTGCTATAAAACCCGGTCGTATTGATGATAACCAACCACGGGGAGTGGGGTGCGGCAGAGTACTGCCGATGGAATGTTCCACACACATAGTTGGTGAGCAATAAAAAGCTCGACATTGTAGGCGATTAGGCGAAAAGGGCGACGGTGGCACAGTGGCGGTGACGGTGGCGAACGTCGGGGGGTAAAAAGTACTTGGTAACAATAATAACACAGGGCCAATAATAATAAACGGTAAATAGGCCATAAAAATAGCGGACTCGGGGTCACACGACGTAGGGGAGTTTTTCCCAAAGTCCCCCTACGCTTTTCTCCACCGTCCGCCCCACCGACACCAACACCACTACAACCACTCAAAGCCTCACGAGTTTGCACACACACACACACACACACACACATGCATACACTCATAACGTGGGCCCGTGTGTCATCATCCATCAAGTCGAGATTTTAATAACAGCCCGCGCCGTACCTAATATTTGCTGGGTTAGAGACCACATAAATTAACCGAAAATGAGTAACGACGAGAGGAGTAGAAAATCCTTTGGTCCAAGAAACGGGAGCGCCCATAAATATGCCTACCTGCCTGCCTGCCTGCCTGCCTGCCAGCAACCCTGCCACCATATCCAGGCGACTCTATAGGGGAGAGACATTTGTAAAAAGGCCTTTTATTTTGTCGTTCACCGCGCACGCAATAAGGTCTCCGCTATTATTTATCATCCGAATACCTTCATAAAAACTGACAAAAGTCTGTAAAAATTGCAAGAATGATAACTCACTGGCAATAACGAAAGTGTCCCCACCGCCTCTTTTCTGTGCTAGCAGCTTAGCAGTTCGCTGACTCTACAAAAGGAAAAAAAACCACAACACATAAACTGATTACAGTTCTGCACTTAATCATTTTGGTTTTTATTCCCCATAACTATGAAATACTAAAAAAAGTCATCGTTCAAGTTTTATAAGTGACTTTTACTGTAACCCGTAAACGGACAGACGGTCCGAAAATCGCATGCTCGTAAATCATTGGATATGAACGCCAGCCATTCAATTTTGTGCTCAATAAATTAAGTATTTTTCTGAACTCTGCACTAAAAATAAAGTTAGGTATAAAGAACGCCGCTGGCGGTGTTTATATGACGATATTTCAATACGGCTTGACAATGAAAATTCAGTTACGATAACATTTCGTCGTCCGACAACGCGAGCAACATAATAATACACAAACAATAATGTACGTTCGGATGATTGTCTGTGTGAACTTTAGGTACTGATAAAGCGTACAATTTCACAATTCACTGAATAATTATATTTAACATTTGATCAGGTAAGATTTTCTATTTTAACCGCAAGTTATCATTGAGCAAATATAAATTGATGTGTATGTTAAACTCATTAAAGCAGTAATTAAAGATTTTATAAAAATCCTACTGACATAACAACCATTGAAACACTATTTTCTACATAAAATACTATAGTAGATAATACATATAGACTTATACCTATAAAAATTATATTATTATATAAAACTGTTTGAGTTGTGAGGTGTCTGATTAAATCTGATTATTTGAATAACAATTAATATTATTGTTTCGATGGATTTTCACTTAGCACTGTAATTATTCAACTCTTGTAGTAATTTACCATATTATAATAACATAATTAAAATCCAATTATTATCTACAGTTATTAATTATTTTGTACTTGAGTATTATCTATGTAATTTCTTATTTTTTTTTAAAAATATGATTGTAAAATAAATAACTATAATTAAATGGCAATATGATTAAGTTAAGTTTTAGTTTGATTCATATCATGAAAAAAAAAAAAACAGTTATAAAAATCCATTTTATCAGTACCTCTATATAGTATGTACCCAGTTATATGAATTCTTATTAAATACTTTGCATAATTTAGGTTCTGTAACACTAATTTAATATCATCACCGAAGTAAAATTGTTTGTGACTTTACAAAAAAAAAAAAACTACGGTGTTATAATGATTTAAAATTACTTTTATTTTATTTACAGTGATATATTTTTTTTCAAGCAACGCAATTACGTTATAATCGCGTTCCTCAATGACCGTTGAAGGGAAAAGAAGTTGTCGATCCCTTATTCATTACATTTTCTGTTTTACCCCTATTTCTCGACGGAAAATACTTTTTTTAAACACCATTTTGTTCAAGTGTCGAGAAGCGATGGCCTTATTTTCGAAATGTTGTGAAGCTTTAAATATTTTTTGTCCTAACAAACTTCTTTTATATGCTATCATTACTACGTATAAAACAATGGTATACTAATACTATATTTTTGCAACCAAGTTAGCATACTTCCGCGGTATTTTTATGGCACTTTTTTATTCTACAATTAGTTTAAATAAGACGCGCCACTTTCGCGATAACAAAAAAAAAAAAAAATTATAATTTCAGTTGATTATTGGCTTTGATCACGTCTGAAAGTTTGAAATACAACTCTCGATTCATTTCGATTCTACTCATTTCCATATGTGATGAATGCAGTCTGCAGAATATTCCAGTTAGGAAATTACCTATTGAATTTTATTTTTTATGATGTCCGGATATTTATTTATTTATTCATATTTCCACACGTTGGGTTTATCGAGTAGTTTTATCTTTTATTGTGGCGTTTAAAACGTAACGATCGTGTTGTTAAGTACAAGAAGTGTCGATCAACAAAAAACTACTACCCACATATTATACCTACCATAACAGATTTACGATACGTACACATTTTCTCAGTCACAACGAACAATATTGATGCGACGCTAATATCGGAATTCCTTTTAAGTGTATGCGATTTTATTTCATACGTTGTGACATCAAAAAATATGCACATTTAAAATCCCCATAAATGGAGCACGCGAAAAAATAATACTGTCAGCATTATAATATAACCATTAGAACAATATCTGACCAGACATTAAAAAAAAAAAAAAAGGAAGTAGGTATACTACACGTGTACATGTGAGCGCGCGCAAACACACACACACACTTATCGGTTATTAGCTATACTATGGAAATAATCTGAAAGTAAAATCTATTAAATAAATTGTATACGGCATTATTATTATTAAATTAAAATTATATTATAGAATAATGATTAAATTATATAATGTATAAAATACGACGACGTGTTACGCGGACGCTCGATGAGTGAGTCTGAGGTCGGGAAATGCGATTCTACGCATAAGGTAATCTCATAAAAATATGTAAAATAAAAATCGTATATACATAATAACATGCTTAGATGAGTTGTGATAAATTAAATTGACGCGCGCCAAAGAATAGTCAACACGCGCAGCACACTCTATATAATAACGTCACCGTCCGGATATTACGACCGTCGTACATGTCCTTTGCGGTGTACACATAAATAAACTATACTATAATGCAATACAAAATAAGTCTATATTAATGTGCTCGTTTCTACCGAACGAAATTGTATAATGTGTGTGTGTGTAGGTACATTTTAAAAATCGAATTATTTTTCGTCTCCCGCATTTTCCTTGGTCCAACGTTCACATGATATATAAGGACGCGACGGTGGTGCTGTTTATAAAATAAAAGTAACAGTTGTTGACGTTTCAGTAAAGGTCCTATTCAACCGCTACCGTGTTCGTGGTGACCAATTGAATTAAGTGTTTCCCTGATCGGACGATCGGTAGATAATAATAACCCTGCAATTGATGTACCTGCACTGTAGGTTAACTTGAAATACTCCAACTCGATCGGCGTGTACAGGTTACAGCGTCCGTGATAATATTTAATTTTTAGTGTGGATATAATCTACAACGCCGTGACCGGTATCAAACCTAGTATATACCAAACCCCGATTATAGGACCACAAAAAACGTCGCACGTGAATATATACAATAGGGAAGCAGTGGAATAGCACCTTTAGTATAGTTGAAATAATATTGACATTTTAACATTAGGTAATATGATATTCCGATTTTTTTTTTATCTTTATTACTACACAATGCAATCGTTTATTTCTGGAATTATTATTTTAGACGTGTGCATACAAATTAACGAGGACGGATAAATAAATGCGTATAATGTTTATAAGACACATCTATAGATATGGTGATGTCCTCTATTATAAAAACTTATTATACAAATCATCGGTATGGATACGTACATTGTACTTTATAAAATATTATGATAATTACTATTGCTGTTTGCGCAGTAAGTTATCTTATTTGCTGTTTAATGTTTTTATAAACAAATATTATCATAAACATGCGGTTGATTCAAAAGCGCTATCAATTTGTCTAAAATTCCTTTCACTTTAATTTACATCACTTATTGCAGTAACAGAATATTTATATACATATACATATATACAATGAACTTTGACGTAAATATATAAGTAGAACTATACGGTCTTCCGGTCTACGACACTACTTGTTTGAGCTAAGCTATTTTCCGTGCTCAAGGCTGTAAAACACAGACTGTTGATAACAACATCTTATTGAATTATTTACCTAATATGTCATGATAATATTTTAATATTATAACCTATAGGTGGTCGTTTGTCAGGCCGGTCGGTTCATGTTTTTATAAAGGTTTATTAAACTGCTCTAATATTATGATAACACGTTTAAAATATTATACTCGTCCGACAATTAATAATTATTTACATTATTTTTCATAAATTTCGGTCTCATACAATACAGTTTTACATCAATAAGTTTCAAGTATATCATTCGAATACGATATTATAATTTATATTGTTATAATATGATATTAGGTATAGGGTTTTAGATTAATAAAACCAATGAGTTGCATTCGATTCAGGATTCCGTGTTCCAGTGTTAACATATATTGTATAAAATGTTTTTATCGATCATTATTAAAATGTTTAGAAGTACTTTATCAGAAGATAATATATAGGATTGGCTAACTAATGGTTTTTAGTATGAATTTGACAATCGAAATGAAATAATTTTAGCTCCTGAGAATGTAATTGAAGAACTTAATGGGAGTAATAGAAGCTTAATATAAGAATTATATATTATATTTAATTACAATAATTTAGGTGTTTGTTATAAAATTATTAAAAAAATTGAAACTGTAATACCTATCTTAGTTCTAGCAAAATATATCATTGCTGATCATTTATCAACGTTGTAGTATAATATATACTTTGAAAAATCTTTCAATTATTTGATAAGTAAGTATATGTACCAAGTATTTACTAATGATATTTAAAAAAACGATATTTTAATAATTATAATTACCTACTCAAATATTAAACATTTTTATAAGTTTATATTTATTACATATATTTATATATTAGCTATTTTCTTCTTAGTTTTTGAGAAAAGACAATAATCTATAGTTGTCACAATAATGTGTGATTTTTTTTAATATTGTTTATTAATTTCCCCTCATGCTACCATTGCCCTCTAATCCCTACCCACTATAAATGCATCCCCGGGTACTGGTAACGAATAATACAATAAACCTAACGTTTAAAAATGCATCGTTGCTTGCAATTCGCATAATATTATAGCATATTATAGGTATATACATATAGTTATTATCACGTTATATACTATTACCTATATGCAATAAAATAGCCAAAATAAACCAATCTGAATCACGGCGTGAAAAATCGAAAAATACACATAATACAATAGCAATGATAATGATAATGTTCATCAATCGAATGACGCGGGTCGACAGCTATCAGCGGGTTAGTACAATTATTATCGTGCGCGTACGAGGTTTGTCTCGAAAACGTTTTATTGGATAGCTACGGCAGTTATTGTGGCAGGAACAAAAATAATAAAAGACGGTCACGGGACTGAAAATAAATCGGTTGAAGTCCACCAGGGCAAAAAAGCAAAAGAGAGAAGCGAAAAAAAAAACAAACGAATAAAAAAAAAAAAAAAACGAGAGCAGAATAAAACGACAACAAACGAAATAATTGAAACTACCTTTTGTTACTGTCGGCTTCCAATTCAACGGACTAACAATGGGCACACAATTTATGTGGTCGTTTGAAGATAGTATAGTAGCGGGTTTTACACATGTTCCACAGGAGTTGGGAGTCGAGAGTTTGTCCACCGGCTATTATAATACATTTTATTGTCTTCTTGCACACACCGACAGTCATCGGTATTTTACCATGCAAATAACTTAACAGCGTGTTGGTGTTTTTAGTTTTTTTTTTTTTTTTCACAAATGTGTACACGCAATATAATTCACTCGAGACAATAAAAAAAACATATCTAACCAAGTGGCCTACCTATGTACAAGAGATAATAAGTGATAAAATCCCATACTAATGAAAATAGTAATAAAAAGTAGATATTAAGATAATAATATAATATTCTAACATAATATTATTATCCGCGGTACAAACGGTTGTCCGATCGAGTTCTCGAGCATGAAATCACTTTTCAATTCTTTCATTTTGTAACCGCTACCTATATTTTATTGTAATTCACATTCGTCACGATTAATTTGTTTAGTTTAATTTTTATTACACACTCGTGCCAACTAAACAAAATATTTAAATATGATTGAACATTTTTTTTTCAAGGAAGGCTAAGATTAAACACAAGGGGGAGGCGTTGAATTTTAAAATTTTACAATACACATGGTAGTCAACGGATAATCAATTAAATATTAAAAATTACGTCAATAAGTCAACAAATCATTTCCATACGCTTTAAACGTACCTACCTATAGTATATAGTTGCTTAAACTTGCTTTATTTACAAATGTTTTATTATATTTTATATAACATGAAAATCTTATTTGAACGAGGTCTAAAATATTTTGGGAGTTAGTCTGGACTCTGAAGTAGTTATAAGTTTTCTAAATTAATTTAGTAATTTAGTTTCAGTCTCTTGAATATTATGAAAGTTTTACTCGACAAAACTTAAGTTTTCAACATTCTTCATATTATGACGTATGTATCCAAATTTTAATAGTATTATGGTATGCAGATTACTGTCAGTACAGTCCGTGTTGGCAAATTAAAATCTTTATGGTTGTACAATTATATAGAGATTAATAATATTTCTATAATATCAAACAATGATTGTCTACCATACTAGTATGCGAAGAAAGTTAAGAACAAATGTTTTATTTTCATTGTGTTTGCTTTTTTATTTTTTACGTATGCAAAAAATTTGTTCCACTTCGTTTGATGGAGTTGAAATATTTTTACCGGATTTGTTTTGGTTCTTCGTCACCAAACGTACCAAATTATTTTATTTTAGGCAAATAAATGCATCACGTGTCGTACCTATAATATTGGCTTAAAACCCGAGAGATACATAATATTATTACGAAGTCATCGTCTGCCGTGGTACGTACTGAACATTTCCACACCGGTTCGGTATTGAATATTATATGACATGTATTCACACACTGCACGTGAAATCGAATGTGTAATGGGTTTAAAAACGCCCGTGAACATTATACAGTAGGTGGTAGATAGGCATACTGTATATATTATAATAATAATTATTATTATTATTGTTACATACTGTTACGAGTCGACGTTTCGGCCATTATTTGCTGTATATACACCACTCGATTTATACAGTCATAAAACCCATTGTGTCATTTCGAATCCTTACGATTGCTCCGACATATCGTGTTCGGCCGAGGCACTTATTTTTCGCCTCGCTGTATATATATCATCGAAAAACGACCTACCTACCTACCGTTTGGCAGTGGCGTCGTCGGTTCGGTTTCCCAGGCCGTTCGTGTTTCTGAGAGAGACTTCCTGCAGCACAATGCGACCTGCAGGAATACGCGGCGGCGCTCTAACATACCACATCCACCTGTGTGCGTTCGGACTACTCGTCCTAAGGTTGTATCGGTTACAAGGCTTAATAACCGCAACACTGTGCGGTGCAACCAACACCGGTTGGCCACACTAACCGAAAACTTATATACCTACACTACATATTACACCAAACACTGTATAGGTCCCTCGTGCGCGCGCGCACACACTCCTCATTCCTTAGTCACTCAGTTTTTCTCTCTCTCTCACACACACACACACGCACAATGATACTTTAGATTTGAGAAACAAATAAAGCTTTCACTGCACCCGGCCAGCCACGCGATTGCGTTTCATAACATCGACGACATTGATAGCGCTAAATTTCAAGATATCCGATACGGATGCGCCCCGCCGTCTTCGTCTAAACACACACCCATCATATACATATACAATACACATTATATGATTATATGAAGCGTACAAGGTGTGTTTGTACAGTTTAGTATAATTATTTTATCGTGTCAATTTGACTGCGCCCCTCCTTTCTCCCGGTCTGTTGTACGTCCTAATCTATAAATATTATAATCTCGAGTTAAACACAACGGTACTATTGGATGGTATGGCCATCATCGTGGAGATCGAAACGCATTACCCTGGTGGTTCTAAACTATATAGGTACTAACACAATACGTTTTATCTGTGTTTTATATACACATCACTAACGGTTGTTGACGTCTATAATAGTTATGGATTTATGATCTCTTAAACGAATACCTAATGTCAGATAATGATATTGTGATGGAAGAAGCACTTGTATACATTTGCGTAGGGGGCGACGACAATAATTGTTATTAATCAATACAGAAAAATACTAACACATTATGATTATTATGATAAACAATTTTCGTCAACGGGTCAATAGTAGTAATATCAAAACCTCTCTTAAACGAATACTATAAAATGTTCGTACCTATATTAATTTATTATTACGTTTTTATACCTATACCTAATTAAGATTTTTGAACCCTGCAACTACAAAAGTGTTATATGACTATAAACAATATACTGTACAATATATATATATATTCAATAGGTTATCAATTTATTTATGTTATTCGTTTACTACTGTGTAGATAGTTTTTGATAAGATTTTTTTTGTTTAATGGCATGGTGTCTATCTACTGAACTATCCTTTATGATACTAATACAATATGTTGAAATATGCATTATACCTGACTATGTAATATGTACACAATATATATATATATTATTGTTATTTACGTTATTATAACTATTGGAAGTATATTGTACTACTAACGAAAAAATAATTTTTCAAACTCGCAGTGTTTTTTTTTTATTATATCACGAAACATATAAAAATAGTTAAACTCATGAATTTTAACGTTAAAAATTGCGAGAACGTTCGTGTGCACGTGTGAATGATTATTAAGTTGCGTTTTGTTGAATGTTATATGCTATAAAAAGTCTAAAACTACACTAATGATAATCATGCTTCATTATAATTGGTACCATTACTCAATCAAAGTATTCTATTGAAACACATTTGGTAATCATATAGATAATACAATTTTTTTTTCCAACATACTTCTGTCACGAAAACATTTTATAAAAGAAACATCACATTTAGAATTCCTTTGAAACAACTACGCTTCTAATAAGACAAGAGAAAATATTGTTGAAGAAAACACCAGTCGTTCATAAAAAAAATATCTTACAGCAGTTTCGTAATAATACCACAACACCAATTACACGCCATTGCAACTCTATATTATCGGACAACAACGTACGATTTTGGTGTTATGTTTAATGTGTTTCGATAACTCGTTTGATCCACACCGCTCCTAAACGTGAAGTCATGAATCGTCTTTTTTTTTTATAAAAACATTTTCATAAGCATTTTGTGGTTGATCAATCCTCGAGATAACTAAATAGAATCTATCTAAACATCAGAGATGTTCATATAGAAAAATATAACTGCAGCGATAAAATATGATATAGTATTTATAAAATGATTTATGAACTATGAATTCAAAACGTTCAAATAATATATCGATGGATAAAAATTCAAATCGACTGGCAACGTTAAATCCACCAGGGCAATGACGGGTATATAAGAAATATTAAATTCAGTGATGGGTCTATTAAGACCGCCATTTACTATATACACGCATCAGATGCAATAAGGCTTAGTGATAATATTGTGATACCTAATACTGTAGGAAAAACTATACATTTACTGATAATAATTGAACATGGCTGATAGGTATGCAAAAGAAGCCATCTCCTCCCACCTCTCTAACCAAATTCACATCTATACTTTCCAGGATCTAAAATCCGTCATTGACAACCACATTTTAACTCAATGGCAGATCTTGTGGTCAACACTGCACACCAAGCTCAATAAAATAAAATCCACAGTCTCCCCATGGGCATTCTTCTCATTACCAAGACGCCAAGAAGTAATTTTAAACAGACTACGGATAGGTCACATGTGGGTGACTCATAAACACCTTATGAACAGATCTGAACCTGACCAACGCCAAACTTGCGGTGAAACTTCCACGGTTGAACACCTAATATGCCATCACTGCCGTAAATTCACCGACATCAGATCTAAGCTCAATATAGAATACAACCCCGAAGAAGCTCTAAGTCCGCAGCCAATCAACATAGAAAAATTAATTAATTATTTAAAATTAACTAAACTATATAAACTATAATATAATCTAGGTATATATCAATCTCATTTTTTATACTATTATTATTGTTATGTATATAATTATTATTAATGCTTCATACTTGTGTTAAAAAAAATATTAATGTTTATAGCCAATAACTTTTGTTGTTGAGGCTTAATTTAAATTAAACAAATAATTGAACAATTATTATCAAATACAACTACACTGGTATACAGTTGTACGTGATGTAGACGGCATTACACGCGCGTTCAACGATCACTACGTCGTTTTCTTACGACGAGTCGTCTATAATAAAATATTAAAACATCCGTAAGGAGCTGCAAGCAGGTATATATTCCATCGGTTCCGTATAATATATATGTTATATATTATAGTCTGCAGGACCGCGACGAAATTGCGATGGCAAAAAAAAAAACGCGCGATTATTTCGCCATAATAATAATATACCTAGGTATATGCACGCGAGCAACTCGACTTTATGCCGCAGTAATACGATATTATATACGAACAGAATTTAATATTATTAATTTTTTTTTTTTCGACAGTATATTATATCTATGTGATGTGTACAATATACGACGGAATCGTGTTTGTACTGCATTTATGTAGCGCGTGGTATTATTATAATATTTAAAATATATATATTCTTATCGCGTTGATGTCGACGTCGTATGCAGTCGTGACGGTTATGATATACACGTGGCGTGTGCACGACGTACACACTCAGACTGCACGACGACGATCGGATGCTGCAGCGGAGTACGTGTTTGGGGGTATTTCGCTATTATTTTCTCGCCGAGGCTTCCGGGGAAAATTATTATTATCGTCGTCGTTTTTCTCGTTGACCCGAAACCCTGAGCGAATATTCCACCTCCCCGCGTACCACATCCGTCACCTATCACCACGCACCATGCTACCGCGGTAACGGTATACCGCGGCGCAGTATGATATGCGTATGTGATGTAGGTATACATATAATAAAACTTTTCCGACACAACCTTCAAACGCACAACATATATTGTTATTATTTCCTCGGTGCAAGAACCGCGGAAGGCGGTGATGGTGCAGGATGATGAGAAGGAGTTGGAAGTGGTGAAGGAGGAGGAGGGGGGTAGGAGGAGGAGGGGGGTAGGAGGAGGCCGAGGAGAAGAAGAGGAAGAAGAAGACGACGACAAGATGTTTTCACTTTTATAGAGCTTACTTTTACGAGTCATAAACACACCCTCCACCCCTCCCCCCCACACCACCACCACCACCACGCTCGTCGCCGCGACGCTGAGCGCACACACTTTTAATATATATATATATATATAATAGTATTGTACGCGTATATATACATTACACACCTACACGCACGCCTCACTCGTCCTCATTGCGTATGCTCCGCATAGTTATAATCGTATGACCCTTCTACGCCCGCGTGCACACGTTTTTCTTCCCTTCTCGTTCACATCGCTGCAGCAGACAACTTTAAATACCTACTGTCGAGGACCATAATCGGCGTTATAGGTACGTCATATCCGTCCGAGAACCGTTGGCAACCACCTTGGACGACCAATCGAAAACGACCGTTTTCTGCAGCGTCCGCACAGCACGCGGTTTATACGGCTCAGAGCGAGACTATAATATATATCATTATATATGCGTCGTACATAAATACTTAAACGGGACAATTTCCATTTCAGTCCCTATACGAGCCGCCACTAAAACGCCAAACGTATAACACTTTTAATACAAACGCGTTTATGTATATATTTATCATATGTATATATATGTATATTTTTTTTTACGTCCCCGCGCGACGCTTTAATAGCTCAAAGGCCATGCAAATTTCGTTTATGTCGAACATTAAAAACATTGTAACGAATTGTAATGCTTCCAGGGGCTTGTGTGTGTATGTGTTTTTTTACGTGTGTGTGTGCATTGTCGCACGAGAGCTTTTTAAGAAGAAATAATGTTCATAGTATCGTCTATCTTTATATATATATATATATATATATTATATCTGACGCCATTACTGTAGGCGACTCATCTACGGCTTTACGATCATAGTCGAATGGCTAAAATGAAATTTTTTCATTTACGATCCAATGATATTCGTTTCACGATATTATTATAGGTACCTAGTCGTAAACGAGAATATTTAAACTGAAATTATTCGATTAAAATATTGAAAATTTAATAAGTAGGACGTATAGTAAATATTATTCATTTCTTACAAGGTTTACACATATATATAGGTACTGCATCATACTGCAGTACCTATGCAAGTGTACATCGATTCAACTAATATATGTCTATGAATCTTTAAAAACAACATAACTAAAATGAAATAATGAAAATGACTACGTTTCTTGTTCTATACATTTATTAAAACTTTTGCATCTATCTAGTAAATAATGTCAAAACTAATTAACATTTAATGTTGTAATACGTTTTGAGTACTTTTATAACACATACAAAACATGTATAACATGAAGGTTGAACACTTAAATTTAAGAACGGCTTATTAAATATTTGGAACAATTACTATTAATTAACTTTAGTTAACTATTTATTTTTATTTTTCATAAAATATCTGCATTTAATACTATTTAGGTATTATCGACAATTATGTTTCCCCTCAAAATAAATATTTATTATAATTTATGATAATGAATAACATATTCCGTTTGTTTGAAAAACAAAAATCAATATTAATAATTCGTACTATCCTATTGTACGAATGACGTCATTAGGTAATAAACTTTATAAACTCTAAAACTCAGTAACCTAAATTGAGTTCACCGCGCTACAGCATATTATTTGAATTTTGTGGGAAATATGGAGAAATCGATAGATTCATAATAGGAATTTATAATTATGTTCTCACATGTATAAAATATAAATTACGTACAAATATTATAAGAGTATAAGGAGCTTTTTAGGTTCTAAATTTACACAAAAAAAGAGCTGTTAAGAAACACTAATCATTAATTGAACGGACGTAATTTAAAAATTTTAATGTAAAGGTTTCATAGAAATAAACAATTTTACAATCCATGATGTCAAATCAATTAAGTTTACGGATTGTAACGTTATATATTAATATGTTAATCAGTTGTTTAACATAACAGTATTATAAACCGATTGTACACGCGTTACATTAATTATTCATAAAGTAACAAAATCAAAACATTCTTCCCCCTTATATTGAGTTCCTCTCAACTTATTTAGATACAAATGTCCCATCAATTCTGATGCGTTTGTTTAGTGTTTGTGACACTTCCATTTCGTTTATGGACCGCAGACTGCCACGCAATTATAGAAACATTAAATCGGTAGACGATTTTACGTCCATTCGTACAAAATTAATTAACATTTTTATTACATGCAAGTATAACATGAAAATAGGGTGAAAAAATGTCGGAACCTGTGATGTCGAAAAAACCAATGATGACAACTACCCCTCACTCATTTAATATTATTATTATTATTATTATTATTCATACTTTCACACGTATTCGTTATTTGAGTATAATTTTAATTAATTATGTCATAAAATATAAAACTCTGATGCAGGAATGTAGGTATTATATTATATGCGTGTGTGCCAAAAACACTATCCACGTTACGCATTTATATGATATAATATTTTAAATTACTTACTAAAATTATATATGCTCAATACAGTTATGATATTTCTTTATATTAATTAATCGAATAAAGTTTAAACTTGAATTGAATAAAAACGTAATTAGTCTCGATTTTTAGTAAAAGATTATTTACTTTAACGATTATCAATGACGATTAAAAAGATTAACGTGTGCAACACAAGGCGGGTTTATAGCTGACACGTATTACGTGCACATAATATTATTATATCCACTCGAAAAAATCAACGTAGCTCTAAAGTAAGTCTCCCACTCTTATTAAACATTAGACGCAATATTATGGTATGGGCACAATGCTTTTGATATTTCTCAATAATATAGTTTATTGCGGCACGTGCTGGGGTGGCGAAAGTCTGTCTAATTGGCTGAGCGAGCTGAGTGGACGAAATTCCGAACTTAAGTAACAAAAAGAAAAAGAGAATAATAATGCATTTATATGATTCGAACACAATTTATATGCATTTTTACCATCGGTCGCTGCCAAGCCATCCAATGTGTCTGTTGAGCCGTAAAATTGTGGCGACGAGCATTCATCCCGTAACAGTGTAACCTAACCAATCAGAGGACGCAGAAACGGGTTTCTCTTACAAATCAAACGTTGAAATGCCTACCTCATCGATGTTGTAAAGATTTAAGGTGTCGTCAGCCGTGTCTTCCTGAACATAATATCAGCTAGTTTTATATTACGTTCACAGAATCAACCAACACGAGTATAGATGAGTAAGTATAGAAATTAAACAATAGTGTTACGATGAATGAAAACATTCTTTGAAAAAGTTCAACAATTTATATTTTATAAACAACTGATAGTTGTATGGTACCTACAAACAATATATTTTAAATTTACAAAATTTACTATTCAAAACCAAAATCAAAGTTCTATACTTAACTTAAGAAATATTTTAATTATTTCAATTTATTTCTTATAATACTTAAACATATAAAGTTGTCATGCACTTTATGCTTGAATGCATTCTAATATAAATATTAAATAGTTATTGCTTCATGTGTAAAAGACTATTCTTTTGAAGTTTAAAAACATTTTTTACCATCTGTTTGGCTTTTATTTAATATTGAGTGATTTATATTTGATAATGCATGAATAAATCTTAATAAGACTAGGTATTAATAAAAGTTGCAATATTTATTGGTATATATTATTATATAATAATTATTCGTATAATATTTTGGTTATAAGTCTAAAATACAATTTATAATCAAAGTAATATTAGCAGATATGAGTAGATACCTAACCTATTATAGTGCTAATAATATAAACAAGGAAATTATTTAATAATAAATTGCAAAACAAAGCTTAGTACCTAACATAAAATAGAAACACTAAAAATAATTTATAATTAAATATTTCAAATTAAGGCAACACGTGTGATGCAGCATATTAGGTACCTATTGTGAAATGTTTCAATTAATCGTATTTAAAACATCGTATAGAATGCAATGGCTATAAAATGTTAGTATTATAAATAATAATCATATAAAATCCAAATGCTTTTTTATAACTCTCGGAGATATTTATAACAATATAACGTATTTTAGTAGGTTTAATAATTACTTAGATATTTCTAAAATATTATCTTATTTCCGGCGGTATGTGATGGTCGAGCCAAATGCAATATAATATATCTGTACCTACCTACTTTTGTTTTGTCGTTGCATATTATACTCGCGCTGTTCGCATTTTGATCGTTGAATTATAATAAGACAGTGCAACGTTTGCAACACCCGCGGTTTTGGGATCCAGCCAAATAATAAGTTGCATTGCAAAACGACAAAAAAAAAAAAAAAAAAAAAAAAACACTGTACACGCACACATATTGTGTTCATAATAATATAATATGTATACGATTTTCTTTTCCCCGCACGTTTCGACGGGCTTACAACTCCGACCACTCGTCCCAGTCAGTTATTGGTTTCCAATAAATCGTTAGCATAATACGCTTATAAATTTCGGTTTTTAATAAGGGTCCGCCGTTGGAACTGTTTTCACACGTTATTAAACTTTAGCGGTCGCCCGTTAATAAATCTTGTCTTCTCTCACCCGCTCGAGTGGTGCAACACATCCGCCCTACGCCAGCGCGCAAAGCCCGTTCGTTCGTATTATGCGTATAATTTGATCTGTTTTTTTTTTTTTTTTTACTCCCCTTTCATGCGGTCTCGAAAGTCCCGAGGATTTATCGCCAATCAATGTGTAAACAAGTGCGGATTTCATACGACGAAGATACAAGCGCGTTGGACTTTTTTTTTTACAAGTAATAATCGGTAAGCCCATACTAACTGCACATGCTAACATTTTATTGTAACTTGTAACAATATATGCAGGGGTAATATTGTGGAACTGCGGCGCGTAACGGTTACAATACGAAAAGGAAGAGAAAAAACAATTATTGTAACAGCTATAATAGAAAATCTATGGTAATATATTTTATGTATATTTTTTTTAAATTTGAATTTAGACGCGTTAAATTATTAAACATAATACAATATATAACATTTGCATAGGTATTCAGATACAATTCGCTTTAGAAAATATAATACAATGACGTTTTTTTAAACATAAATTGTTAAGTTTATGAGTAAAAAAATTTTCGTTATATAACCAAGTATGTATATATATATATATATATATATTAATTGTATAATTTATGAATTTTGAAATATCCAGATCCTCTACCTTACATCTATAGTTAAAAATGCATTTAGATATTATGATGATTTAGTTTTCAAGCCCAGCAATTATATAAAATAATATTTAGCCTAATTGTAAACAAATAACCTTGATGTTGATGCTGTAATAATAATAATAAAAAAATTATATTATTATATTATGGTCGTTGTTACTGTAAATTATAAAGATTTAGTTTTCGAATGAATCAAATTAAATGTAACCATATTATTTTGAGATAACTATATTAAATTTAGATTCTTGGTAGGTATAATATATTTAGAGTAAAATCTACCAAGTTATGCCCCATTTAATTTTTTCAATTCTTTGTTGATCCGCATGTATATGACTGTTGAAGTTTATATATGAATAAAACAATTAAATTTTGAGTATTTTATTTCCTTTTTGTTATACCTAAAAACCTGTTCTATAGCTGATAAAAAAAAACAGGATTTTTATAATCGCGTTTTTTATTGATTTTATTTAATGCGAATTACTTAGTGGTAAATTACGTTTTTATTAGAAGTAATAGACGTAAAGTAATATACTTCGTAGGTGGTCTATTGAAAATAAGTCTAAATTTCTGAACATCAAGATTTACCAATTTAACTTGGAAAGATCACAAAGGTAGATCGTGTACAATAAAATAGAAAATATTTTAATGAAATTAACTTACTTAATTGACTTACAATATTATATCACCCACAGTGTTTTAAAATAATTAAAATGCAACTAAATTGAATTATGCTATGCTCTATTCTAAAAATTTCAATAAACAATATACAATTTAAAACATAAAAATATAAAACTTATTTTATGAATTAATTATATTTATTTTAAATGTGCTATTGTACTGAATATAAAAATGTGTACTAATAATTACATTTCTAAATACTAAATAGAAATTTTCAATGAGAAATATTGATCGGAATATTGATCGGGATGTTTTTTAGTTCACTACATGTATAATTTTATAGTACCTATACATTTATAAACATTTTAATTTTATAAAATATACCTATATTTGTTTATTTCATGAAATGTTGTAAATTAATATCGTAAAAAATACAATAACAATGCATTGTCATAAATCATATAATTCCCCTGTGTTTGGCATAGATGCCCACGTAAAGTTTAATATAGATAACTATAAATGCATCACCTGTATAAATATTAGGTATAGGTAGTATTAGTGTGAATAATATAAATTAGAATTCGATACCACGAGAGAAACATTTTGATACCACCATTAACCATACTAAACAACTAAACTACAGACAAGTCACAAATATAATATTTTATGTGGATTAAAAGTTTTTAATTGTTCAATTTTTTTTTTTATTATAAAAACGATATTTGAGGTATGTGCAGGACTTATCAGTTATTACTTAAACACGTATAACAATAGTATATATAACATATTAGCCATTCGCAAATAATAGACATGGTATATCTATAACTTAAAGTCTTTAACCATTAATAAATAAGTAAATAACACATAGATGAACGAATACAGACGACAGTGTTAACATTCAATAAGTATAGGTATTTAAAATTAAACATTGTTGTCTGGTATTAATATTTGTCTAATATTATTTAAGCACACATCTTTATTTTATTTTATCCCAAAATAATAGCCTTGGGGGAAAAATACAGACAATAATTTAAACTATATAGGTAAAACAATAAAACATTAATGATGTAATATATTTTTATAATATTAATACCTATAATGATAAAAACCAGTCATTAAACATTAAATATACCTGTACAAATATAAGAGGAGAATATCGTGAGGAAATACTGTGTCAACCAATAATTAATTCACTTTTTTTTTTGTTAGCGCATCATTATTATTACATGCATAATGTACATTTTATAGCTATTTAAAATGTACAATAATAAAATAAATAATAATAATACTCTAAAAGTATTTGATGATAATCTTATGTCCAAGTCAAACAGTATTTATTTCAATATAAAAGTCCTATTAATTATAAAAGGTTAATTACAATAAAATTGTGATTACCTATAAAATCACAGATTATCAATATGTTGTTATTATAGTGGATTTTAGTAAACGGCTAAACACACTTCTGTCTGGCGAATGCGGATGAGACATTCAATTAATTAATTCCGAAAAATATGAAGTTATAGTGCGTTATAGCTATGTATTAGATAATTTATAGTTTTGTCAATTCGACGTTCACATTCTACAGTTGATATATTATTTTATGTTAGTGTACAACGTGGCGGCATGATGTATATTATGTAACCAGTAATATTATATTACCTTTATTGGAACCAAGGCATCAAAGACACTGTGATATGATTAAGCTCCAATTATTATTAATTATCAGCGATGATTGTGGGAGTGGGATTGTGATTAAGGAGGTAATAACGATTGTTTGCACCGCACGGTCGACAGGAAATTTTGCCGATACGGTCAACGACGCGTGAACCGTGTAGGGATGGTGTGTTTTGCATAACACAATATTATTATGTGCGCGTATATAAATTTAGTCGTTATTATCACGATGACATCCTACACACTAGCTGCAATGTGTATATACATGGTATAAACATGACGTGTATAATAAATAAACAATATGAGGTGAGCAAGCAGGTAACCCTTTGATGGTCGTCGTAGAGTCCGTAACAATTATTAATAATTGTCACCTAATTTGTGCTGGGAAAAAGTGAAGAAGATTATATAACAGGTATATCGGGATAACCAACCATATACCATGCACGAGGAGAATTGTATTGTAAATATTGTGCAGAATTGCAGTCAATCGCGCAGTTAAGTCCGTCTGAAATCTGCATCATAGATCCATCGAGACGTCATATACATAGGTATCATGATACAGACGGCATCACGATATTTTAAACCAAGTATAGGAACACCGAGTCACTCTCGACTCCATACAACACGGGTGATTATATTATTGATACAATTAAAACCGAGGTTGAAATTGGTTAACCTGCAATTTAGCCTCGGCTTGTTAGCAAAATATTTATTGAACCGAGAACGATTGTACAAAATGTACATGACGCACATGTACCGTTTGATGCGAAATTATCAGTCGAATGCACTTTGTGCAACGTCGAGTAAAAACGCGATGGGGACTGTGTTCGGAAATTGAATAATAACAAAACGTTGTTGGAAATATGAAAATAATATAGCAACACCCCTAGATATACATTCCCGGCATATCGTTCCAGTCGGGTAACCAATGTGGCCTCTAAAAAGCTCTTCTGGTGCACTGCAGAAATCTGTGGCGGAGGTGGTGATGTGTTCCGCAAAACAGTGCCAAACCGACCCGTCAATATTAATATCGAGTTTACCATAAAAGGCCCGGTACCCTTTTGCTTTTCCAAGCCACGCGTCGTATTCTGTGAATTTGATCGGAGGCCCGAAAAAAGCACAGTGCAGGAAAACAACTCAAGTGCGTATCAAATTATTATTAATCAAAACATAAATATGAATAAAATGTACGGAAATCTTGAAATTTTAAACGTTTAACCATGATACATATACGAATATTCTCCAATGATAATTTTTTTAAATATAATCTTAGATGTTTAGACCTTATATTATATTAAAATTGTTTAAAGATTTTAAGCTGCGAAAACGTTAGTAAATATTCATAATCCAACACGGTAATTGTGTAATTATGTAGGTGTCTATACTTACTATATTGTTTCATGTCTGTGTCTATTTTAATCATCCGATTATTTTTAGTTTTTGGTGTTGGTTATTTTATATATTCTGAATGAGTATGGGCATGTTATATTTTTTTATGGCGTTTTATTTAATTGAATTTTAACAAATACTACGCAGACGTTTTTAATGTGTCAATAAGCACGATAAAAAGTAATTTTCAATTACTTTGACTATATTATTTTTTATTTGTATTTTGGATCGTTAGCTTTTATAGTTTAATACGTTTACCAATAATTTTTAATAGACATACTTAAAAAACATTTATAATCTCTAGGTAAGCTATATAGGGTTAGCAGAAAGGGACACTTGTCCATTGTACGTATAGGTTCATTTTTTAAATATAAATAGCGGTTACTAGGTAGATCATATATATTATATAACAAAACTCAATTGCGCAGCTTGCACTAGTTTAAATTATCGTTCACTGTTATCTTGTACTCAGTAATGAATACAATTGATAGATGAATTCAAAAATCAAAATATACCACCTCAACAATTAATTTTAATATTTGTTTTATTTGATAATTAAATAACCATATTGATGCATTAGCCAGTGTCAAATGTTGCTTCTTAAATGGCGGTAGTTGTATATTTATTAAGTAGCTAGTCATCATAGAAAAGAGTTGTAAATAATAATCCCAAACACATCAAAAATCTTTCAGTAGGTAGTTTTTTCGCCAAATTCAGTAGTATTTGTTTAATGCATACCTAATATCAACATTATGCTTTAAATGATAATAAATAATAATATAAAAACTTATTTTTTTTTATATATTTATAGTGCTTATTATGAAATATGTCTTTAATATTTAAAACGTTAAACAATGTTTCGGTTAGATATTTCTAGTCTGTTTTCACCGTATGATTCCAATCAGAGCGTTTTAACAAGTTCATATTTGATTAAAAATATTATCATAGGCTCCATCTCAACCTATTATAATATTGTACCATAATATGTGATTTGATATTCAACAAGTACTAGGGAAATTAATCTAATATCTTTAGCAAGTATAATGTCACGTAATCGTTTTATATTATAAATTTTTTTTTTTCAGTTTGTTATAATAGACCCATGAGATTTGATTTTTCCATTTCATAATACTGTGCCACAATTCTGTGTCTATTTCTATAGTATTGACTGATTCACAGTGACATAATCCTACTTTTCGACAGTTATCATTGTGAATTTTAAAAGCATATCATATTGTTAACGGTAATGAAATATTATCATGGTAAAATATCAGCAATTATAATAAAACAATAAGATATATCATTTTTTTAAATACCCGAGTGCTTAAAAATATGATATTTTTTTTATACATTCATTTTAATTGTTTCAACAATTTTTGTTTTTTCGTTCTTACAAATGGCAAGATTATTTATGTCTATTATTTACTAACGTCTTATGTCTAACATAATAACAACATATTAGTTATAGGTACATGTTATGTAAACATCAATAATATAAAACAAAATATGTAAGTGTCTACATAATTGTTAGTTATAACGTACCTATAATTTAAACTTTAAACTTTTAAGATAGCATCAATTTTTTAATAAATGAATATCTAAATTTCTAAATTTTCATATTACGCTTAAAGCTAATGGATATGAATATTTTTATGCTAGTATTATGATATATCAAATCATATTAATATATTATATTGTACATTGAAGATATCCCAATAAATATTTAAATATTTCTTATAGCATAAAAGTATTCATATTTTATTCTGATTGCATTTTAGTCAACATATAGTCGACAGTCGTTTATATAAATATAAAATATAATAAGCAATTTTCGTTTAAAAAATTAAAATATAAACTATTTGTTTCATTTATTTTTCAATGAGTGGATTTATTAATATACCTATCTATATAATAGACAATATATTACAAAATAGTATAATCTAATTGTTTTTTTTAAATCTCAAAAAAAAAATGTAGATAATATTAATTTTTAATTACAATAAAAAGAAACGAGTTAAAATTTAACGGTTTAGAATAAATACTATGACTGAACGTGGTCCACATAAGTACTTTTTAAATTAAATGAATAATCTATACGAATATGGAGCGGGAACGGAAGACTTGGCTAAATGTTAATAACTAAGTTTTATAAATCCAATAGAAGGAATAAACAAGCTACATTCATGATCCACGTGTGAGTATGTAACATATATATATGTGAGTGTGTTCATCCGAGGGACATATAATTTATTGATGACCTTGATGACGTAGGATGCCAAAAAAAGGTAATACTTTACTAAGAGGGAATAAGGGCGTTTTGGCACAGATCACTGGAGCTTTTTGACGTTACCCGACAAGGGTCGAAGTAATCTTGTGGTCGGTTAATCGCGAGGAATTACGGCGCTTATTATCGGTGGTACTGCGGGTCCCCAAATGACCAGTAGTTGAACACCGACTACCACCATCACACATTAATCCTCGTTTTATAAACTACTATATGTTGTTTCACGCCTTGAATAATTCATAGGGTTGGCAGACAACCGATGACAAGACATATATACTTGGTCCACAAAACACGGTGTACCAAATTGCAATGAAAGGTAGGAAGAGGGTAACACTAAATAAATCCTGTTTTATAAAGAGCCCATAATCCGTTTCGTTTAACCCATAATCCCCCGGTCTTAATTAAACGCCATGAAATTTAATGGCTCATTTCACCAATTAAGGTGAACACAGTTGTAAATGTATAATAAAAGTTTCAAAATAATCTAAAACATACGTAAAAGAATACAATTGTGTAATATTATGTAGTATGTTCCGGAATTGTTGATACAAAAACATATAATGAAATAGTAAAATTTGATAGAATCTTTTTTAACATAGATGCATAATTGCAAGGCTGGAAATAAACGAGTAAAAAAATAAAACTAAACTTACTTTTATGGCTGTAACTGAGATGATATTATAATTATTTTTTTTTTTTTGTTGATTTACGAATAAAATGTCCGATGATATATATAGTTACCGATCAATCAACTAATGTCATTACCAAATTAAGTTTTTATTTATTTTCTTTTGATACGAACGTCATAGATTTGACATATATTTTTTTTTTTATAAATTATTGTTTTTATAGAAAAAAAATATTCTAAAATTACATGTGATATGAATGGTGAATTGTAGACTGTTAACAAGTTGAATGCCTTTCTACATTTTGATAAGAATTAAATTGCCTTACTTCACAATAATTTACTTATAAATACAACCATAGAAATGTCTATAGGAAATTAAAATCTTACACCACCAGGTAACTTGGTTCGACGTTTAAAGATGCATTGATACCACGATGTCTTATAAATTAACTAACCAGAAACTAACTCAACTAACTTATAACTATACAGTAAATATATGGTTCTAATCTGTTTTATCTCATTTAATTGCCTACAATGCTGTTATTTTATTGTAAACTATTAAATATATGAATATATTATTTTTAATGTTGTTGTGACTTAGGGAGGTATACTATGGGTATAAAATTCACAAATTGTGCTCTGTATCCAGTTAAAAAAAATCAAACCGACTAAGTTTTTAATTTTAAGCTTAACTCACATATTTGTATAAAAAATTAACTTAATAAGTTAAAAGTATTAGTTAATTTGATTAGCTTTTCTTAAATTATGTCATATACAAGTAATATTATAATTAAAATAGTTTTTGACTATATATTATATACTATACAATAACGGTGTAGGTATAGCATAAATAATATTATAATATTTTATAGGTACTTGATAATATAGTCGTTATATTTTTAAATTTGCAAATACTTATTAATTAGGTATTACTATTTTCGTAATAATTATCATCGAATCTTTAAGTTTGGTTGACATACATCTCTTAAAATAATAATTTCATTTGTTGAAGTCAACAATACCTTATTCTGTTAATGGAACTATTTAACTGTTCAAAAACGTAGGTAGTAAAATAAATATGCTAAGGTAATATTTGTAATAGCTGATTATAAATTATTTAAAGTATGTAATATTGTGAGAAGATTAATTGGCAAACTCGTTATAATGTATTGAAATGAAAGGGTACCAGTCATCTATTTAATTTTGGGCTGATCAAAATAATAAATATGATACAACTTGTATATACTTATTTTAAAACGCATATGCTGCGTTCATGGCGACCAACATAATGTGAGTAGTGAGTTCCTACCTATATTTATATATATATACGACCAGTAATACGTTTTGATGTATGGTAATGGATATAATGCCATTTTTGATCTTATAGTGTTTCAGCCAACTCACTTATTAATACCTAATTTTGTATACTGTCGAAAAGGCACCTTTATCGTGAAAATAAGATCAGACATAAAAGATTATAGAATAATGTAATTGTCATTTTAAAAATTATTGACGTCAAACCATGGGATATTAGAATAGATCTTTACTACAGAGAATAAACGTATTCTAGCTATAGAGTTCAAGATCCCTGTATCTATAGCAAGTGCAAAATAAATGAAACTTTAAAGAGGCAGGAGCTAGGGAGTAATTTAACGTTATTTACATATTATTATTATTTCAGCCGTGCAATAAAAACGATTCTATTGCGAGGGGGAGGGAGGGTTGGTAGGGGTACACACAACAATAATATTATATGAAGACGTCAAAATATAAAAACATTGAAGAAAATCGAGATGTTCGCGCGGCATACGATTCAATAACAGAAAACACGATAATAAAACGTTGGTAGGTACACGACACCACACATGACCGTGGTCGTGGTGGCGGTGGCGGCGGCGTTTAGCATTCTACGACATTCCACGACATGCGGAGAGCTCTCCATCACCCACAGCTTGTTAAAAACCATTGTAAGACCGGAGCCGCGAATACTATTTAAAAAAAAAAGACAACAAACCAAACGTAACGAATGGATAAAAAGACGAAAAAAAAAGAAAATCAAACGCAGTGAATAAAACAAAACGTGGAATAAAACACTGCTCCCAATTGAGTATATACATAGGAAACAAGCCAACACTATGCGCACGACTTACATATTATTATATACATATATTCAATACTTATATATTATAATAAATATATATTATATACACGACTAACATGTTATTATACATATATACGACCACGGTACAACGGCAGCGGCCTTACATTAAAGTACCACACACACACACACACACACACACACACCGTGTAGGTACACATAAGTAGTGCCATGCAAAACGCGTCGCAAAACAACATAATAATTATTATTATCAACACGACTCCTGTCCCGGTCTATGCGGACGAGGTTCGAAATGACAGGACGCGACGTGTTCAGCCGCTGCCGACCGACGAGAAGACTACGACGACCGTCCGTCAAACGCTGCCGACGCTCCAGCTATCGACCGCGTGTATTGTAACAGTAGGTATACTTAGGTATATGATAATATTATTATTATTATTATTATGTGTGCCATGCGCTACAAGTGGTCGTCGCAGCGAAGTTCCGTCATGCCGAAAACCAGCCGTATAAGTCCCTAGACACTATTATTATGTTATATTATTATTATTATTATTATTATTACACCATTGTCGTCACTATCGTCATAAATGTAATGTGCGTACAACGTTTAATGATATTAATATAATGTTTTAATCACTGTTATAAAATTATTATGCTTATTACACTAAACGATATGCCCTGTGACCTATTTAGGGACACGTTGCATAGCAGTTATGCCGTCGTACGGTTTTTAATCGATCCACCACTTCGTATATCTACTTAATAATATTACGATCGGCGGAGGCGATATCGATATGGACGTTTAAATCTCGCGGTGTTTGACTGCAAAGAAGACGATTACAAACAAAATTAATTTGACCAGGTGAGGCATCGTTGAGTCAAATTTTGACTATTTTCAGTAAACAGATAATAAAACTATACATTTTATTTTAAAAGTGTAATGTTAACACACGAAGAGAAAAATTATGCTGATTACCTATACTCTGTTTGAAACAAGTTAACCGTAATTATTATTTAATTTCTTCCTATAGTACAACACTAACAATTTTTAAATATTAAATAAAAAATAACTTTCTTATTCCGTGGTATATATGACAACCACTGTCCGCTGGTATAGAATTATCTTTATAGATCGACCATAATGGTAGTATACTAGTAAAAAATATAAACTATATATATTAGACATTTCATAAAAATTATTGAACGAATTAACAGAAAAATAAAATCAGTTTATTGTTATAAATTATACAATTTGACATTTCGATCACAACTCCTTCAGTATTATATTAAGTTTTTTACTGTTTGCAGTAAAAGCAGTGTTTTGACAGAATATGATAATAATTAATGTTGTGAAATACCTATGGTATTAAATGATTACTTTGTGTTATATATTTGTGTTCGATTGTAGTATATTATTTGTTAAATTATTATGTATGAATAATATACAGTTCCTTCTAAATAAATAGATGTGTAGTGATTTCATAAAAAAATCATATTGTGTACCCCCTAGCCCCCTATTATATAATCTATATAACGTTTGGGTCTAAATCAAGGAATAAATAAATAGTTATTTAATATATAACTCTTCATTTTTTATATACATCCATAGCATACATGAATAAAAAATACATAATTAATTGACAATTGTACTTGATAAGTTATAGATATGTACCACGTACGTATAAGGATGATTTAAGCTTAACGTACTTACTCATTAAGTAAAAATGTTTAAAAAAAGAAAATTTAATTAAGCTAACTTGATAACTGGTCAATGCCTGCCTTCATTATTTATCATATATAGATACAGGGACTCCGATTGCTACGAATGTCGTAGTAATAAATAATAGCGTATAATATAACGACCTAAAATGAATTTTGAAAACCACGTAGTGGACGTTATTATGACATGGGTACCTAGAAGTTTTTAATTCACAAAAGAAACTTTATGCTCGCAGTTCGATGTATACTGTCGTTGTAGTGTAACAGCTTCTAACGTTTTCGAAGCCCAATAATGAATGTGATTAAAATTGCATTAACTAGACGCTAATCACTAAAATCATTAATTCGCAAAAATTCTAAGAATCCAATTTGTCTAAAACAAATTTGTCCAGGACTGAAGGATAGCCAGCATTTTTTAAACGTTATTTTAAAATAAATTTATTTATAATTTGGTGAACCACTTAACAAAAATTCTAGCCCGCTAAAATCTCTGTGATCATCGAACGATGCGTACAATCAAATGCCATATCAAATGACTAAATTGAAAATTTTTAGATCTTTTAATAAATTTTTTCATTTACCACTAGGAATTAATTCGAAAAATGTATCTTTTACAAATAATTATATAAAAATTTTTGAGCACGTTTTACATACAAAGACATAAAACAAATAGCTTTCTAGAAAACAATAATCTATTCATAGCCACTCAAAATAGAAAAAAACTGTGACACGATTAAATATAAGATTAAAGCATTTTTTTTTTTTTTTTTACAAGAAAATTATTGAATACTAAATCTTAAGTACTATATCTAGAACTACACATTTGATGACTACATAATATATTTATTATCCGAACTTGAGTGTTTATGCTATACAAGTAGATTTAGTCAATAAACACAAAGAGTTAATCTTGTTAAATAAAATTATCAAATTTGTAACCTGCTTTACATGATTATAGTTTTAAGTGACGTTGTGTAAAAAGATGTCTTTTATTTGATTTTAGGATATTATATTATGTTTAAGTATATTATACCTAGCTATAATTTACAAGTTACTGAAAATAGCATAAATAAAAGATAAGACTCTTATTTAAATAATAAGGAGGATTAGCTGGATTAGGTTATTTATGATTTTCCTTGTTATTTTAGATAATCTTGTATTCCTGCTATAATGTCATAAGTATAGTACCTAATTCTTGCGTTTAGATAGACGTTTATTATGCACAATGCGCAGAGTTAATATTAAAATCACCAAATTCGTTGTTTTTTCGCGGTACATTGTGCTTACACAGTTTTAGATTGCTGGTTGATATTAGTAACAAATTAATAAATAATAGTGATATATACGTACCTACTTATTTTATTTCTTATTAAAACTTAAAAGTTTACTTTATATGTTTTTGCATTACTTTAATTTATAGTAGCTTACCAATAGGATTTTTATAAACATTTATTTGAAATGTATATTTTTATTATTGTTTTGTTTATATATATATTCTATATGTATCGAATATATTATAAATTAAAATAAATTAAAATGTATTTAATTTTAATATTTTGATATTAACGGAAAATTATTTAATACCCAGTGTTTATTTCATTCAATCAAGCATATATTTTAAACGTCAATCCATATTTAATTTACTTGAATATCAAATAATAAACTGCCATGTACAACCATCATAAAAATATTAAAAACTACAATAATGGCATGTTTAGCTTAAAGTTACATTATTTTATTTCTTGATTACTGCAGTCTTATATAATATACCTCCTGTAAATTCAGATAAATACAGAATGAGATCAGCCATTATCGTCACTATACCTACAGCCATCATAATAACTAGATATCTCAACTGCATCGATGTACTGCTATAGTACCATAGTACTAGGCTGTACAATAAAATATACACTTATATTATGTTATGTGCTGCATCAATGGGAAGTTAAGTATCATAAACAGCTTATTAATAACTGCATGTTAACGAGAGGAACTATTTGTGTACACGAATATCAATGTATGTCCTATAACGGCATGATTATATGTCGGCTTGTATACGTTTTATACATATTTTATTATATATAATTAATGTGTCGGGTACCTTTTGAGTGAATAGGTGCCGCGATATGGGAATTTGCTACACGTGGCCTCGTGATGGACCCACCCGAATAACCATTTAAGAAAAAATACTATACAAGCTCCCCATCGACAACAGCAACAGCTGAACGTACGTAAGGTTAAGTTTTCGTCAACTGCGTAAGAACAAAATAGACCGTTTAATATATTATACCGAGTAAAGGCTCCGCGATTCGGTGGCGCAGTAGTTATGTCAAATTCCAAATGTGGTTATCAAAACGGTCATTATAAACCGTTATTATCGTGTCCAGTTTGCAAGAGACAGACGGCCGACAGCGGTAGTTTTTGTTTGTTACAATGCATAACGACCTGGAATATTAGCCACTTGTGTCGGTATACCGGTAAAGGGATACCGGAAGTCAGTTGCATACAGAAGTTTTGTACCGAGAAAGGGGTAAATTGTACCCGTATAATAGTTTACGTTGAAAAGTTGATGTTAACCTATAATAAAGTTTCCCGGCAACACATGTGCTATTGATGAGGCACGTAATGTCACGCTTGTTAGTGGACGCCCCTCTATACCGTTCAGGTCGCTCTATATATTATACCAGTTCACCCTTCAATCTCGTTACCGGAAACTTTTACACAAAACAACAAGATTATCTGTGAATTCCTACGATACGCGTTTTCTCTGACAAACCATTAAACTCTATATAGGTACCTACAACAGACTAAACGTTTGGGGAAAAGAAAAGCGAAAACCTACGAGATCACAAGTGGAGGACATAATGTTGTTTATATATGTAATATTACGTCACACACATCGTATTCATACTTTTTCTGTAATCCAGTATGATGTGTGAAACATTCAAAATCTTTAAAGTAATAATTGCTCTTTACTTTTCACGTTTAATATAATTATTATATTGGCTTAGGTATTGGATATGTTTTTATTAAATAATATTTATCATACATTTTTACGCGAAGTAAAATATTATTAAATAACAAATATATCGTTAGATTAAAAAACAAATTCATTATTAATAATATCATTAATGCCATATATTAAGTAACAACTGAATAAGTCAAATATTTATATCAGTTAGTCTTAGTCTGCAGTGCAATATGATGCGTATTTTTTAATTATCTTAGTAATGCATATAAATATAATATATATTTATGGTGAAGAAATATACATCTGAAATCATGTCAGGTATATTTAACATTTGAATTTTGTGTTGAAAAAAAATTACTGTTGCTTATAATCTTAGTATGAGTTTTGATTACCAGTATTAAATAATTTTTGCTCTAAACGTAAATAATATGATACGTAAATAGAATTTTATATATACCTACTCAAATATAATAAATGAATCGGTTTACTTATCACACACACACGATTATTATTGTATCATAAAAAATGTATATCTACGCATTTGTTAAGCACGTGAAGTAAATCAAAACAATTTGTTTTCCGAAATGTTTGCAAAGAATTTTTACGTTGCACTGCAAACACGCAATCGACAACATTATAATACCATATCATAACTCAATCTCCGCGTGGAATACATAATAATAATATTATGTTATACATAGGTAAGGTATATCAATTGTCTTGCAATCGCTAAACGTTAAAATACTTCCACACAAGGTAGATTTTATTTTTAAATCCACCTTGCTTCCACATTATAATATCATGATATCTATGTACCGTAATCCGATGCAATGTGATACGATACTGTCGCCCGAAAAGTGATTGCAAAATAACAAGAATCACGTAGTGTGTATAAAAATAGGTATTGGTGTCTGAGTTATCTAAACAGCACATAACAAACGTTATTTGACGATGACACATAAATGTCCGAGTAGTACTTTATACATGATGTGTACTATAGTGACCAGTAGGTATATATGGCTGGTATATATATGCATACTAGTAAACCGAATCGTATACATATACACCTGCAATGATGAGATCACAACAATAACCGAAACTGTGGAGAAGCTTTTCAACGGTCAAAAAGAAATATATCGATCGTTTTCCCATTACCACTGCTACCACTATTCGTTATTGGTACTACACAGGTACTACGAGACTGCGGACAACAGAGCAACGGCTTTCTACTGGAGAATTTCGCGCGTGAGGTCGGTCGTTACAATATTATCATTATTGTTATATTGTATATAAACAAAACGGTACGCCGCCGAGTCTTCATATTATACATTTCGCGACTAATATCTGTCACATAAATAATATAACATACGTTTACTTCCGAGTTATCGGTCACCGCCTTCGAATGCTTATATCATATTATAATTATAAAGGTTGTTGACCCGTTCGTCTATAACTGCTACAGATGACGTACTTGACGATGATGAAAACTCACGTCCAGTGGAAAATATGACAGGGCGAGGGCAGGGGACCGCGGCGGTTTAGAAACGGTATAACCTGCACATAGGTGCACATAATGCACCAGACTTCTTCGCGCTATGATCAATAGGTCAAGTAACTATGTAATAGGTACTTACCAAAATAAAAAAAATCGCGTCCAAAACGGAAGACGGACATGGTATATATTATATCGTTACGAGGTGATACAAATAATATCTATACACGCCTGCAAAGTTTGTGCCTACTCCTCGCGCAAGGCACGTCGTCGTCGTTGACCAAATTAACCTATCAATAATATTTAAGAAATCCCAGTCGGCTGATTCGCGATGCCGACTGCGCGAGGTCATACGAACGTAACTATAAACTATATTTAAAAAAATAAAATGCACTTACTTCTGATCATCCTGCCGTCTTCGGAGACCGCACCCGAACTCGGCGTGTCCCTGTCCGAGCACTCGTCCTTGTGCTGCTGGTGCATTGACGCCGCTGCACTGGACGACGGCGGCGACACGGGCATGTTGCCCGGTGAACAAGGACTCCTCCTCGGCGGATAAGGAAACGACGGTGGCACCGGTTGTTGTTGTTGTTGTTGTTGTTGTTGTTGTTGCTGCTGCTGCTGGAGTTTATGCTGCTGTTGTTGATGGTGCTGTTGGAGCGAACCCGACTGCTGTTGTTGTTGTTGTTGTTGTTGTTGCGCCGCTCCTTCGGCGTGCGATGTCTGTTTGTCGTCCATTTTGTAGCATTTGGACGGCGGTGCGAACGCCGAAGTGAACCCCTTGAGGCTGGCCGCGGCCGCTGCGGCCGCGTGATGCGAATGATGTTGGTGGTGCGGGTGTTGGTGGTGTGGACTCGGCGAGCCGAGCGGTTGGAACACGCCCGCCGGCGAAAACGACACCCGCGGGTCCAGCGCCGGATGCAAGAACGGCGGCTGCAGATGGTGCAGCAAGTGCGCGGGCAGCGCCGGGTAGTTCTCCATGAACCGCATATTGAACGGGATGTGTAGGTGCTTGAGGTCGTGCATCTGTCGACACACATAACAACAATACGTAATCGTGACGGCAGGTACAGTGATTTGACATTTGCGTATTATTTCAAAATCGCGAAAAACACCTTAGCCAAAACAATGTATGTATATATAATATTGTATAAGAGGGGTAGGTCACGTCATAAACAAATGCGATACATTATTCATATAATACTGACGAAGTAATCATTGAATTGCAATGAATATCTCGTAGTGTCCCTCTATTCGTCTCGGAAAATAATGTAAGTACCTACATGCAGCTCTAATCATTTTCTTTTAATATTTGTTGTTCAAGACATTTTTTACTGTTAAGTGCAACCTTGGGTATTTGAGGGACGATCATTGGTGGTGTACAGATAATTTGAAGCCGAGCGACGACGAATATATGAAGGAAAAAACCAATAAACTGCCCCAAAATACTAAAATGTTATGATAGACTCGAAAAAATTACACATTATTGAAAAATCAATAGTCTTTGCTCACCTCAGAATCTAAAATATAAATTTGAATATGGTAATATATATAAATATATATGTTAATTATTATGTATAAACTATAATATTATAAAGAAATAAGTAATACTCCATATTCACATTCTCTTAAAACGCCTGAAATATGATGCTAACACTCGTATTCTTAAAAAAAAACTTACAAATATGCTTTTAAAAATTAAAAAAATAATTATTAACTTCAATATAATACATCTTATATGTTTAAATATGCAATCATTTTTTTTTCTTTACAATTTTAAGGCATAAACTTGCATAGTAGAATAATTACACTAATAACAGTTAAAAAAGTGTCTTTTGTGTTGAACAGTTCTTCTGTTGTTTTAAAAGGTGTTTAAAATTAATGAGATTTTTTAATTTAATTTAATTTATCTTAAAAACAGAAAAAAACACGATATCGCAATTCCGAAGATTTGGACTTTAATCTAACCAAAAGATCGGAGACACACGGACATGCATGTCGCCTAATATCCAAAAATAATGATAATAATAATAATTCTAATATCCACCTCTAATCTCAAACTAAGCAAGAACGGATTTACAATAGAACGATATTGCCCTACTACCTTCCTCAATAACTTATGTAAACTTCTAAATAAAATGATCAATCTTCGTTTTATTTAGTTTCATGAAATAAGAAAACTCTTCACCATATAAAACAAAATGACTGCCACCGAAAAAGAATCTTATGAGAATAAAAAAAGAGATTGAAACACCAAAAGAGAATAAAAAATATGGGTATGATCAGCATGGTAGTGATACAGTATGAAATGTTAAAATTGACCTGGATTGAAGACTTAAAATAATACACATAATTATCACATACTAAATAAAATAGTATAAAAAGCCAAAAGGTGATTTGTTTCACTTCACACACAATTTTCATACGTTCACACATTTCAAGTAAAAACGTCAAGATAACCATTGACAAATGTACCTATATAAAAGAAAATAGAGTTCCTTAAGGCTAAAAATGTACGTAACCCTTTTCTTATCAACTATTAACAATATATCTGAGCAAATACCAAAGCCTAACTAATAATTATTCCTTTTCTGTACTCAAATTATTTTATAATCCTATGCTATATATCACATCAATAACCACATAACTATAAAACATTTTCTACAATACATGATAAACTAACTCTTATAGTTATATCTTTTTAAAAGGTTAGGCTAACTCAAAAGTATCTTGTGTGGTGCATACAATTTACAAACGTAATTTAATAAAAATTCAATTCTACGCATCACAGGGAGCTTACTAACTTACTAATGTGCCTCTCAAAATAAACAATAAACATAACCTTCGTATCGTCAAAACTATAGATTATGGATCGATATCATCAGCTAACCATTTTGTTTTAAAAATATGCAAAATTCTGACATACGTCTTTCAATGGGAGCATCCTGATTTACAGCGTTCAGAATAATACCCTATCTAACCCTTTATACAATGGTTAGAACAAACATCCTATATACTTGCTGTCGAAATTACCGTTACCAATTTCCTCATTTCCTAAATGAAAACCTAAATGAAAAAATTAAGCTTCAATACGCAATAGTATCGGAAATAAGTATTTTTGTGACAATTCCAATTTAATCAGAAATTAATCTCAAACTTTACTAACTTTCCTAAGAAATCTACCAGTCAAAAACTTTATAACGGTTATAATGAAGAATTCAAGTCTAACTTAACACTCGGAAGTTAACAGATGTATAGACCATAGAGTTGAAACAGTAATCATAATATATAGCTAGGACAATGAAATTCAATTAAAATGATTAAATAAATGTTCAATACATATAATTGCAAAAGCATTTTATAATTACTTGTGACTGTAAAATATACAATTAAATCAATGGAAGACAATCGAACCATACTTAGCGAATTCCTTAATACTTACGTTGACTAATATTTACAACACAGCACACAGTCTAACCAATATTGCATGACATATATATATATATATAAACTGTTACATATTTCAATCAACCTCTTTTTTGTAGATTCCTAGACACATTAATATCGCTGGCCGGCTCTTAGAGTCGAACAACTTAACAACCTGCTAAACTCACTTGTTCCTTCTCCACAGTTATTATTATACTTAAATATTTTACTACATAGACGTTAAAAAAGTTATAAAAAGTTATATAGGTACTCCAACTCTTTGCTGAATTTGGTTAAAACACTTAAAACTATATACATCGAACTATATCAAAATAAAATGTCAATCATCCCTTATTCTTCTTACAGCGATCTCTTCAGAAGTTAAGAAACAATGGTCAACCGACTCAAAATATAACACAAACGTTAGCCTACCGATGCCTATCTTAAGGGACAATCCAACAATTCAAAACACGTGTGGTGAAAAATCCACGGTAAAATACGTATCAAATGAATGCCGTATTTTCTAGCAATAATCGCAAGAAACTCTTTCCTTCACCCACCTCCAAGTAACCATCAGTCCGGACCATACTGCTTCAATTAAGTTATTCAAATATTTCAAACTTTCTAATCTGTATCCTGTACAATAATATATAAAATGAAATTTAATTTACATCCAATTGCTTAAACTTCTTTTATTTGCTACCTACAATGGCGTCATAGCTATTGTCAATAAAATTATAATAAAAAATAAATAATATACATACAAACAATATTTTTCTATGGTATGCATTTATGCATTACGTGCTACTATAGTAAGTATAATATACAGTATAGATATACTACAATGTAGTTGTAATTGTTTATACTAAATTGCATATCATTTTCTAAGAATCACATGCTAAATCTAACTATAAAATAAATATAGGTATTATTCACTATATCATAGTCTGTTAAAATCAATAAAAAGTGTTGAGTGTACACTTACAGTTTTTGTGTGTCTAAAGTTGTATTAAATTCAAAATGTTCACACAAAAAACCAGTTATATGTACTCAAAAAATTGTATTTTAAAATTCAATTGACGTACCTATTCATGGTTTAACGTTTGTAAATAGTTTTAAAATTCAATAATTGTATTAAAACTATATAATTTTTATTTATTTAGTGTTTATATAATTATATATCTACAAAATATATACATACTCATCATATCACAATTAATTTAAATACTTAATTGCAAAATTTGCAACAGTACTAATTAGTTCAGTGTACTCATAATAATCATAATATTATAACCATACATCGCACTAATCGTATATTATTCAAATAATCATATAACACAGATCAGGTATTCTATACTTAACGTTTGTTGATTATTACCACTGGCCTATACACATGTTCGGAATTGGATTTAACTTTTAGTATCAATACATTATTAATGCTAATATGCATTGTAATTGTAATATATTTGATATAACTTCTGTCGACGTATCGATGATGCATTACAATGAGCATTTGAAATTTAAATTTTGTCATCATGTGTAAATTTTATTACTAGGTTTTTATACTGACAACCAGCCACAAAACTACCATAACATGCAAACAAGCTATGTTTTATGCAAGCATTTGATTAATCAGCTATAAACTACGATGATATAAAATTATAAAGATAAAATTTAATGTTGCCTATACTATTTGTCAACACTAACTGTCTAACTCAACCTTATAAAATCTATAAGTTTTATTTTCATTATTAATTTATAAACGTAATTTGTCCATAAATATTGTAATCAAAACCAAAAACAATTATTGTGTGTAGTAAATTTAAATAAAAATACTGTTATTATTATAAGCAATACAAAATTCAATTATCTTAATGACACTAACATGACGTCAAACGAGCACACAACAATTTATTAGTATAATTTTCAAAACAATAATTTATGTAAATTCTTAATATTATTTAGCGCAAAACACATGAAGGAGATACATCTGCCTATTATTTTACGTTTTAGTTTTAAACTAACATATTTATATTTTATAAAAGAATAAACGCGCCACTAGTGTCATACCTACAGTTCCTATTTAAAGGGAATGATCAACGTTCGTAGTTGCTTTATTTGAACAGAAAAAGGGTGGTGGGTCATATGCAGTGGACAAGATTGATTACCACGAATATTGTGTAGAATAACGAGAAGGAAGATGTTGTGCCAGTGATAACAACGGCGAAAGTGAACGGAGTTTTAGAAAGATTTACGGATTGTCGACAAGATAAAAATGCCAGAACAAATGGCCACATACCAAACCAAATACTATTTGTATGGAAATAACACAAATGTTTACATAAAACATACATGTACATGATTGTAGCTTTGTGTAAATGGATAAATCCTTGTGGATTTGTACAGCGGTTTACTGAATACCTACCTAAGAGGGTTGTCTCAAAGTTTCAGAAAGCCTAATATAGTTTTATAGATTATGTCATAATTCGTTAAAAAAAAAACTGTTTTTACCTGAAATGAATTTATTAACTTGGCATAAATCACAATAATGTATAATGATTCGTAATGTTATGTAGTCTTATTTAATTATATTATCCTAATGAAATATTAATGATAATTATTGTTGTTGATTCACAAAATAGTTAGGTACATTACATTATAAGCACGTATTCGATCATATTTATAACAAACTTTACTATCTAGTTAATGTAATGATTGATTTTAACATCATTCATTATTTAAATATTTTTATCTCGAACACGAATCTAAAATGTTTCATAATGTTATTATTTTATTAATGTATAAACTCCTTATTATTTATCCACTTATAAGTTATATTATACTATTTTTGTAAAATTAAGTACCTATAGGTACCTATACTATTTATCGAACATTAATATTTTCGTATTATAATTATAAATTTAAGCAAATAAAACGTTTTACATGTTCATAAAAAGTAAGTAGTTTAACTGCATGCGTAAAATATAATATTTTTCCAATATATTAAATTATCTTATCAAGGGTTAAGGCCTTAATAATTCTAGTGATTTGATAAGTTGAACAACATTTAGGTACCTAGTACCTACTTGAGAAATAAAATTCTTGACAGTTATATTAGGTAATTTTCTCCAAAAACACCTTGACATGGCTATGTATTTATACGAATGTACACACAAAAAATTGTTACTTATAAACAAAGTCAGCTAAGAAAACATCAGCTTTTTAGCATAAAAATAATATAATCAGAATATAAAAATGTCTTTAAATCAGTTAGTTATTCAATCACTTAATTAGATTATAATATTATGTTTTATGAATGATTTGATGTAAATTTTATTTTGAAAAATATTGAAACAAATTCAATGACCATAGTTTGTATTCATATAATGTTGAATGTATGATTTCCAAAGCAAATATACTTTATGGTACCTTTGTAACTTGAATATAATTTATGTTTAATAAGATAATTTAATTATATTTAGTTTTCATTAATACAAATATATAAAGATTTTGATTTATATATGATATAGGTATTTTAAATTATTATCAACAATAAATTGTGTGTTCCATAAAAGAGTGGGTAATTCGTTTTTCCGTGTTAGCTATATAAAATACAGTAAAATACTACGGTGGCTTATCAATTATACTAATTATAACATACTTTATTTTATAGTTCCTTAATTTAACATAAAAATAGTCTTATTAATATGATATCTACGTTATGTTGATTCCTAATTGTGGTTCTCTATGTAACCGTTTTCCGAATAGAATTAAATGTGTAGTTGTAAAATCATGAATTACATTTGTAAATCGTAGAGTATTATAAAATTTAATAACTTAGTAATATAACATAATGAACTGTGCTATTTCAAATTTTAAGACTAAAGTAATAATTGCTTAATGCTATCTTATTGTTTGTTGAATTTTAAATGTTTATTTTTTTGTATAGGTAATAATGTCATTAAAGAAAATACCTGCTTTTTTTTGTATCTTATTAATAATATGTTTTATGATGCTTAAATACGACATCTAACTAGTTATCAACGCGTTGCATAATTTTTAAATCGATTCCGAACTCGAGAAGTTCTTAAGTACTTATTTTAGAGTGGTGACATTCCCATTTGTTAAGCTTCAAAGTAGAGATAAGCTATATTATGATGTACACTTATGTAGTGTTGTAATTTGGTTTTATTATACAAATTGCATATTATTACTAGAGAGCATTTGTTATCATTAATTAGTTTATACTGAAAATTTTATAATATTTACCTGACTAAATGGTCTGTGTAATCTGATATCTGGTAAGTTTGTCGGTGTCGGAAAGTTTACCAATGACGATGATGGACTCGGACTTTGCGAATACGGCGAATGCTCCATCTGAAAATAATATCACAATATTAATCGCTTAATAAATAAAAATTCATCGACGTAGCCCAATACTAGTCGAAGACTGTTTAACATAATAATATTATATACGATATCACCAGAGCAAACCGCGATTTATATTATTGTATTTTATACGATGTTTATATTTCCTGTTAATATTTATTATTTTATTGTATTATCATCTTGTTAATTTTTAGTATTTTATTATTATTTATACTTACACCTGACACGAATATATTTGTTTAATATTATGTAAATTATGATTATGATGATGTGATGATGATTATGTAAATACCTACAGTAATTTTTATAAATTATCAATAGCCAAAAATTGCTCATAAAAATAAAGTAACAATGTATACATTTTAAAGATCTAAAAACACAGATAATAATCTCTGAAATTGAAATGTCCAAGATATAAAAAACAAATTGTAAAAAAAATAATTGTCTAAATAAGTAGGTGCAGAGAAAATAGTGCTGTACCTAACTATCATATAATAAGCAGCAATTCGCGTTATTTGCCCCTTGCACGGTCAAGTTTGCACGGTGTAAAATAGTATAATGGTAGTATGAAAAAAAAATACAGAACAAAATATAAGCATATCAACACTACATAGATGTGTGGTAGTTAAAATCTCAGTTTATGGTTTCATTGACTCGTAAATATATCATGTGCATTTTTTTCAGTGCTCTAATTCTAAAAACGGAAGTGATGATGTTTTTCAAGGTGTGTAAATATTTCAGGGTCATTATTTCTGGATCAGAATCTATAAACATGACATTTTATATATTGCCAACTGTGAGTTGTTAAGAGTTGTGGACCAATAGCAACCGACAAACTAATGAGGCAATATAAGAAAGTATAATATATTTAACTAATTTTTACCTCTTCTTTTATATTAAAATTAACTCTCTGTTGTTGCAAGATATTAAACATATTGTAACTCGATGAGAGTAATATAGATAGTTGTGTATTAACCTGAATAATATAATATTAATATATTATAATGTAAAAGAAATGCGGCTAATCGAAATTTTCTAAATAATTCTTGAAATGGTCAATTTGACGCTTATGCATCCGGTCATCAAATATTAATTTTTGATTTTCTTAACGAACTAGCTAAATATACATATACCTACAAAATTTTACTCAGTGGGTCTTTAATTAGAACTTAAATCAAGTGTACCAATCATAAAAAAACTCAAATTTATTATTTTTGACCTTATCAAACACTTCAATTCTTAATTAGTTTTTAATTTCTTAATTGTATTCAAAAGACTGTTTACACGACAATATTTACATTGATTATATTGTTTATTAATTACTTATGAATAATGCAAAATAGATATTATGCTGAACAACTAAAAACAGGTTTATTAAACTAAACATTCAAAATTCAAATATAAATTTAATTTGTTTCAACGCCGATAGGTGGTAATGGTATTACTATAATAATTACTATTGGAAAATTAGAACGTTAAGTAAATTAGGCTTTTTTATCTACTAGCATTAACTGCAATAAGGCGTTTGGGTAATATTTAAGACAATTCTAAATTTGAATAAAGATGAATTTGTTCCGTACAAATAATTATTTAAAAAAAATGTATATAATATATAGACTAAACAAATAATCAAGCGGAAATCATTTGACAGATTTTTTTCTTATCTAATTTTGAAACGTAGACGATAATGTCATTTTAGAGTATTAGTATATAACACTATCTTATTCATTACTCTTCAATTTTAAATTAGAATTTAAAAAAATATTTTAGTTATTAAAAACCTAGACTCTTCAATAAAAACAATCCGTTCTATACGAACGAAAAAAAACACAAAATATATTTCTAAAAATAATAGAAATTAGGTATAAATCATAAGTGAATTGTGAAAAAAGTATAAAAGTGGACATTAATACCTATTATAGTTAGAATTATTTGTTAATTCAATTACAACCAACAGTAGTTGAATGTAGTTTTAGAAAATAAATGAATTCCAAATTCAAATATCAAATATTATCACGAATTCATGTCTGATAACCTGCCTAGATGTATTGGAACTTTTTATCTAATTAAAGCAAGATAAACAATGATTTATGTGTTGCGAGTAATTTTATAAGACAGTTAAAATCTTCTATTTTGTTAAGTCTTAAATCATATAGTTATCAATTTTGTTAGTAAGTAACTTAAAAATGTCTTAAACTATTATAATATTAACTATTATTGTTGAATTGTACATTTAAGTAGGTCCCAAATATGTATAACTAATACATTTTATTTTATTTTATAATAGACACATTGTTACAAATTATTACATAAGCCGAGTATCTACTAGGTATATCTGCTAAAATATATTTAGATTGTGTCAAGCAAAAAATATTTTTATGACTTATATATAATATACCTAGGTATATATTAATAATTTTGACTTAATATTTATACAATTTTTTTAATTACTTATTTAAATGTTATTTCTTGTATAATTTTATTTTTATAGATAAAATGTGTTTTTATACCTCATAATATGTGAATTTAATCAATTATACGCATAACAATTTATTTTATTTTACAGTTATTATGTAGAGTTTTTTTTTTAACAAAATATGCAAATGTAATTATTTTATATACTAATATACTGAAAAATAAATTATAATGTTACTGTCAAAATATTTGACAACACAGACATAATTTACCAACAATATTTTGTCTTTGAATTAGCTCTAACATATTTATCACTCCAATAAAACAGTAAACTATTGATAATAATATTAACAAAAAAAAAAAATTAAAAAAAAAAAATTTATTGTCGTTAAGTACCTACTAATAAACAATTAAAAATCATTAGAAAACGCTTTTATACCTGAAAACATAATGTGATATCCGAAATGGTAAGCGCTGCTAAGAAAGTACAAACTTCTAAAAATTTTTTTGTTGCGATATAAAGAAACTTTATTTAAACTGAACGAAATTTATTTTTTTAAATGACATAAGTCTTTAATGCTTACCCCGATCATGACATTCTCAGATAGGAAATTAATTATTTTTACCAACGAATATTCATAAAATATATTTCGAATGGTAATATTAACGCGTTTGAAAAATATATATCGATTTTCAATAACTTTAACCGAAATTTTTTTATTCCTCTTTACCTTAGCGTGTGAATTACTACGTTGAAATGGTGAAGGCGGAGTAGGCGACGTCGGTGGCGACAACGGCTGCAGCGTGTAGCCGTTTCGGGATTTCCCGTCAGGGAAATCGCGATCGGATAAAAATTTAAATTAAAAAAAAAAAAATAATAATAATATCGCTAATCGTTATGAAAATATGATAACGTATCACTGCCGTGTGATTTTACGGTGTCCGTTTCGTCAGCGGTATTTTTCTTTTTAAAAAAAAATCCAAACAACGACAGTGCACCGTATGGTTCGCATGTGTAATTAATGATATAAACCGTCGGGTTGTTTTTATTATTATTTTTAATATTGTAAGTGTACAATATTGTGCGCACGGCCGGTCTGGCAACGAACGCGTGGTCACGTGTGGAGAACACGGAACGGCTGCAGTTGCACCGGGGACGGATATCAAACGCGTACTGAGTGCATAGCCGACGGCGGCATCGGTGGCGGCGGCGGCGGTGGTCGTGGTCGTCTCGTCGTCGCGTTATCACGAAACGCGCGCGCGGAAATGAGTCGTCGTAGTATAGTAAGCAGCTTCGGCGGCGGCGGCAACAGCAGCAGCAGTAGTAGTAGTAGTACTGTAGTAGTAGTACTGTAGTAGAGTACTGTTGTAGTAGTGGTAAGCAGTAAGTAGTGCGTGTGCGCGTAAAACGGGCGGCGGCGGCGGCGGCGGTTGTGTGCGAGCGAGACGGTCGACGAGCGGAAAAGCGCTCGTGGCGCGGCGATACGCAGACGAGAGCGGCGAGACGGAGAAGCAGACGGTGGACGGGCGGCGGCGGCGTCGACCACCACACCGGTCGCGACGACGTGAATACGATACACCGACGCACGCACGCGCAGTGCCGGTCCGTGACGACGACTCGCCCAGGCGTTATGCGCGCGCGAACCGAAACGGGGGGGCGGCCGTGTCGGAGTGTCCGCCGGCCAGTCCCACACCGTCGAGTCCACCCGCCCACAGGCCGCCGGCGCGCTCTCGCATTCGCCGCAGTCTCTGCGCGAGGTTTGCGCATTTCCGCCGCCGTCGCCGGTACTGAGGTGATCGGCGGCGGAAGCTGTCGACGCGCGACCGCCGTACTCCTGCTCCGCCGACACGCATTATAATATCGATACCAGGTATGCGGTATACACGCGTATGTGTGTGGCTGCAAATTAAATTTATTTTCCTTTTTTTTTTCGGGAACAAAATCCATCGATTTGGCGACGCGAAGAACACGACTTGCACGCGAACGCGAAATCTAAACTCGCGTGAGGGTGTAGTTGTTAATATTGTTTTCATGTATAATATTATTATCGAACTAAACACACGATATAATACAATAACAAATAGAGAGCGGATCTCAAGGTTATTATCTATTTAGACTGGCTTAATGCAACTTTACGAGGATGAAAAATGTGCATGGGCGGATAGGCAATTTTTGGCCTACCGGAAAATTTAAAAAAGGGACCATCACATGAAAAAAAATTTAATAATACATTTTATTAAAAGGCCCCATTACCGAAATACGAAGGGGGGCCACCGGGAAATGGCTGCTTGCCCGGTAGGCCTATCCGCCCATAAAAATATGTACGATTTATCCATTACAGAGTTCAAAAAAATTATTTTGAACATCATATTTAGTCTATTTTTCATATTTTAGAATATATTTTATTATTACTGTTCATATAAAATTATACATTTTGATAATTTCTCGAATTGATTTTTTTCCCAGCAACCGTTTTTTTCTTAGCCAAAAAAATAATTTGGCTTAAGAATGATTAAAATTAATAATCCCTCAATTAATAACATTTGTTATGGTTAAATAATTCATCTGTCACTAAAGGATTAGTGCATAGTGATGATTTACTCATATTGTTTTTATTGAACTATTTAAAAAAAAATCATGTTATAACTGCATATTAAAAATACAAGATTAAGGAATATTTAAAACATAATATTGGCATTATATTTTAAGCTTTTAGAAACTTAAAATCCGATTTTAAATTTTAATATAGGTATTATATACGAACATTGCTATAGTTAGCTTGCAGTCTATAATATAATATATTTTATTATAATTACATGTTATAACCCAACGCGATTATCGGTTATTTTATTAAGCAATAATTGAATAATATAATTTAGAAACTAAGAAGGTATACACCAACTTACTGAACTACCCATGTTTAATGCGTATATTATAATTATTTTAAAGAAACTAGTAATGTTAAATCATGAATGACGCAGGCTATGTATAGCCGTGACGAGACGTTGAAGCAAAACGTTTCCGAGAATTCGAGAGCACTATTCACAACGTGCACTGCAGCTATGTAAATTATGTGTACCTGCGTCCTGCAGCCTGTTGCCGTTGTGTAACGTCGAATATAGCAAAACGTATGTTTCGTAGGAACTTATATATAATAATATATACCCTCACGGCCTCACATACACACACACTGCACACTTTTTATAACATTAATATATTATTATACATATACCTACATATATATATATATATATATATATATATATATATGTGTGTGTGTGTGTGTGTATATATTATGTACCTACGATATTTACGTGCCTGCATTTAAGTTTTTTTATTTACGGGCTTGTAATTATTATTATTTGGCTGGTAAGCAATGTGTAATGTTGCAAATAACAATTTATTAATGATTTGTTTCATTTACGCAGCCTTCAAGGAGAACAATAATTATTATGATTCAATCAATAATATTGTCCTAATAATTGTGCGTTTCGCAATTTGTACAGTGATTTTTGTACACATTGTGAATGGTACAATGTTGCTATACAAAGATATCTAGATTGTACAAGATACACAATATAATTATTCGCGATGTGCCATAGGCGCACATAGGGGGGTGCTTGGGGGTGCTTAGCACTCCCAGGTTTAAAATTAGCACCGCATAAACTATTTAAAATATTTATTACATAGTCATATCTTTTGAAATATTATTATATAAATCTGTTTATGTATATCAGGATATTTTGAAAATATCAACAGTTAGTTTATCAGCAGAAATGATGGTTTTAATTAATAGTCTACCAGCCAGCTTTATATATGAAGGCATGAAAAATCAATGTTATAAAAGTTCGTTTCCAAATGTCTGTAAGCTATTGGGAATAACAATTCCAATTTCTTCGTCAACGTGTGAACGCTCCTTCTCAGCTATGCGTAGATTGAAAAACTTGTTACGCACAATATGGGCCAAGAAAGATAGAAAGATTTACCAAGCTATCTACGCTTAGCATTGAGAGTGATCTTACCAATAAAATAGAAGGGGAAATTTTGTTTGTGCAAACATTTGCAATATCAAACAGAAAATTAAATCTTGTCTTACATTAATAATTAATGATTACATGTTATTATAACTTGTAATATAATTACAAAATATTTATTTTTATTTTTAATAAAATTTATAATTATTGCAATGCAATTATTATAGGATTAGGGTGGTGTAGTGGGGGGCTTCGCTCCCCACGGGTCTGTGTACTATAAATTATTTCAGCACCCCCTAAATTCACACACTATGTGCGCCTATGCGATGTGCACAATAATCATTGTACACATGTATTATTGTGATATAAAACAAAATACGTGAAACTGTAATAACAGTATTAATATTATTATCTCTTATCAGTGGCACCCACAGGTTTTCCACGCACCAGTGCAGTTATAACTATAGGACCCCAAATTTATTTGTTTGCATATTTGGCACTGCCAACTCTTTACGCTTTATTCAACGATCTAAATATTCAGATGGACCAGATGAATAGTTATGTATTTATAGTGTCTGATTAAGAGACCAGAGTGGGGCCCCCGAATGTATGTAGACCCCGGGACCTACGAGAAACCAGTGCAATCGCATCACTTGGCACCCTACGTGGGCGCGACTACTACTCTTATGAGTTCTATTTCCAAACTTTTGTGCAATCTAACATATTATAGCTATCACTCTGGTTTCAAACAGCCACCATTTAAGGTATTATTAGGCAGAAAAGCACAACTTGGCTTCACTTCTAGTGCCCTCCCTGAGAATATACTCGAACACTAAATTCTGAGAATGATTTAGAACAAACAGTGTCTTCATTAGAGCTAATTATGAATTATGAATTAACCGAAACAACCTAACCGAAAGAAGTGAAGATATTATTTTAGAGCTGGCCTTTGACTGCGAGTGAACGTACAATCAAGTGAACTAATTTGTTACAGAAATGACTATTGTTTTTAATTTTGAATACAATGATCAATAATGATGTACATCAAACTACAGTGCTATTCTGAGCAATTTTCCATTTTATATTTAAGGCTCAATTTTTGTCGGTTTACAAATTAAAGTTTAAAAACAAAGCTTGATAGATTTCTAAATCTTGAATGTTTTTAAAAAGTCACCTATAATAAGTTTTAACAACAAAACATAATCTTGAGAAAGCCTCAACAAAAATGTTATAATATTATTTTTTACCTATATTTTTTGTTTAAATAAAAAAAACTTAGCTTGAATGCGTACATTTATAGAATTTTAAATTGAATGTTTTCTTCATGTTTTGAATTTTTTAGAATATATTTTCTAAATTAAATTTTAACGTGTGTAACAAATACATAGGTATAATAGATAATATATTATATGTTTTTTAGTGTATTAAATATCTATTAGAATACTTTTGACCTAAGTATATATAAGAAGTTACTGATGAACTCTCCGGGTAACTTAGTGAATAAATGTCAAATATAAGCAGTATAATAAAATTACCTACCTATATAATTATTAAAATTTTTATTTGGTAATTAATTGAAATAATGTTCTTGACGCATTCGGAATTAGTTTACATTGAAAGTGTATTTATAAAGTTCATAATAATTATTCATACATGACTAATAACAAACTACAAATATTATATGAATAATAAATTGGTACGTATGTTAAAAAAAAAATCCAATTGTTAAAATACAAAAATCTATCGGCAATCATACCTTCAACCTACATCTCATTAATTGTATGGATTTAATTCAACTATATAACTTTTTGATATAGTATAGTAAATGTTATTTTCACATTCAATTATTTTAAGTATTTTAATTACAGAGTTTTTTAACGGTGTAAATAGGTACATAAATTTATCGTAGCCTGTAGGTATTTGAGTATTTCACTATCTAGTAGTATGTATTATATATTTCTATTATATATTCAATACATTTATCAAAAATGTAAAGCTAAATTAATTTATTTTAAACGTTTAATTTCTGTATGACAAAGCCACGCAGCAGTGACAATGTGTCACAACTACGTTATTTTACTAGGACACTGAGCTGATGATCGAAATGCTGTGTAACCACATTTGTTTTCAGTGTTCCACAACGTTTTAATAAAGAGTAAAATATGTTTCTGACTGCTAATTAATTAATTATAGTATTATATTATTTTCTGTTTCCAGTTTTCTACATAATTGAATATTAAATACATAAACGTGGCATTATAATGTATATAGTACTTATACTATACATTAACAACAAATACTATAAATTATAAATTACTTATATTATAAATATTATAATGTAATATGTATCGAATTTATAGATTTAATAATCAAATAAACTTTACTTATATACCTATAGTAGTACAGGTATACCTACGTATTTATTACAGTTGTAAATATTTTCACACATAAACTTCTTTTGAAGGCATGTGATCTTTAAATTTACAAGAATTCAGCCAAGCTATATCATACGCCTTCACAAAATCCAAATGTTCCAATCCAAATGTCTATGTAAAATAAACAAATCCCATGTTTTAAAATAATTTACTCCATAAAGATATCTTCGTTAAATAAATAAATTTAAAAAAAAAAAAAACATTTATATATAAATTCTGCTTAGATCTATCTAACCGCTGTAATACCCTAATAATATCAAAAAACATTTTAAACGGAAATTGTGTCATAAGTCGTGACTTTTTAGTATGACGATAAAAAAAATGATAACGCAAGGTCGTAAGGATAATCGTCGAAATCTACTACAAATTACAATCGATTATCATTGATCTATATTAATGAAAAATGAAAACGAAGCTCATAGATTTTATATTATCTGTGTTTTAATTTTATATAATATACTTATACATATATTTTATATTGACACGCTCAGATTCGACGTCAATTTTTGGAGTAATAAAAATGCTTTCTTATTCAACTTCTATAATAGATTTTCTGTTGTAGAAAAGTGAATTTAATTGATACTAAGCAAGGTCAAAAGGTGATTTTTTTAATAATTATTCGGAAAAAAATGGGATTTTTTACGCAAAATCAATTTTGTTTGGTACTAAGACGAACATAAGACGAGTTTAAGATTATGAGTAACCGTTGATTGGCCTCCTCATGATTTTTATTTAAGTGGTAACAATACTGATGTTTTTAATCTCGTTGTAGCCGATAGAAGTTTATATGTTAGTCGTGATTGATTAATATTGTGTAAAAATGGGTTCATTGCAGATATCGGCGATGGCATTGTACACTCTTGAACGCATATGCATATGTCAATTATTATAACTCTTTACAAAATACATTTCACACCATACAAATTTTACGGCAACTTGTTTTGACAAAATTAAGGTTCGTTTCTATAGATCATACTTAACTGTACACTGTACTTTAGTAAGTTTTTGATTGAACAAAATAAATAGGTATTTTCAAATTTCAATTACAGTTGAAAATTATATTATATCATTTTTTAAAAGATTTTCATACAATCTGTAGATATTTTTCTAATTTCTACTGAATTCAAATATTTTTCAGAGTTAAAATTAGACAACGTTTTAATTACCCACAATTTAGTCAAAACTTTAAGTCTTTTAAGATTTAATTGATGTTAAAAACTACGACTACAAATCCAATTGAGATTTACTGTGAAGAACTTGAAAGTTTGGATAATGAAACTGGAGCTAAGATGCCATCAGAAACAGTTACTAAAAGAACTTTTCGAAATCACTGATAAAAAAAAAATTTAAAAGAGCCCAGACATTTAGGTGACTGTACAATTGAAGGTAAGACGAAAAATAGCGTGCATCCGAATTGCATGTCAAAAAAAAAAACATAAATTGGGATGTCCGAATTGCATGCCATCTCTTGAAAGGTTCTGTCCGAATTACATGCCACCTCATCGAGGGGTTTGTCCGAATTGCATGCCATCAGATTATCAGGTTAATGGATTATTATTTATTATACACTTATTATATTAGGTATAACTTAAACTTTTTTTAAAACTTTTCTAATTTAACTTACCTTTCCACTGAAAGAACGGGCTTTTATTATATTTAGTTTATTTTCAATAAATAATAATATAATGCTATTTAATTTGGAATGGAATGATTCGCAAGCATTAGTCGTTCGCATCGTAGAATTAGAAAATTCAGCCCAAATAGACGGTGGAAATAAACTGTCAGACATTACATAAGTTTCCAAGAAATAGTCACAAAATTATAAATAAATAAATAATATAGTTCAAAATAAAACTAAAGTTTAAAATATTTCAATCTAGAAATTAACCAGTTGTAACAACCATATCACAGAGCGTTTCTATACATGCGGTTTTTTTTAAATTAGAAAAGTTCAAAAAAAAGTTTAAGTTATACCTAATAGAATAAGTGTATAATAAACTATTGCTGATACACGGCATGCAATTCGGACAGACCCCTTTATGAGGTGGCATGCAATTCGGACAGACCCCTTTAAGAAATCGCATGCAATTCGGACATTTTTTTTTTTTGGCATGCAATTCGGATGCAGCCGAAAAATATTACATTATTATTTATATTTTTTTATTGATAAATATCAAAATGTTTAATATTTAATTATTATAAGTAATGGAATCGTTATTATTTAATATTTAATTAATTGCTACAATGAATGCCGGAGGTAGCGTATTTAGTATTTACACGAGAAAATAGCGCTGTTTAGTTCACAAAAAGTTAAAGGTACATTTAAACAGAGGGTAGGAGAAAATTGTGAATATGTGGTTGAGGGGTTGGTGTTAGTTACTTCTTCCGAAGGAACATAGCAAGGTGCAAATTTTGAGTAAAAATCGTTTAACTGCTCATCATTATAAGGGTGAGAAGGAGGATGAATGCAATAGCGAAAACGTTTAGCGGTTTGACAAAGTGAAGTTATAGAAGAGGAAGGGTAGAGGTCATTACAGAATTTTTTCCAGCCGTTTAATTTTTTGGATTTAAGTAGACAAGTCGTATAGAAACAAGCGTTATTGTATCTGTAAAAATCATGTATGGAACCAGAGTGGCGATATGTTTGTAATAGTTTTTTCTGACTTTTAACAGCTTCGGTGCAAGTGGAGTCCCACCAAGAAGGCGAGGGAGGATAGATTTTGCTGTTTGATTGTAATTGATAGTTTGGCAGGATCTAAGATGGTTTGAGTAAGCTGATTGTAAACTTCAACCAGACAGGACATGTTATCAATTGAAGTAATGTTGCAATTTATAATATCGGAGAATAATTTCCAATCAGTTTTGTTTAGGTTAAATTGCAAGATCAACGTTGCCGTAGAGCAGACATTAGGAGAAGGGTTACTGGGGATGTTGATAGTGATTATGGCAGTTTGGCGATAATGCAATTAAAATAGGGAAATGGTCGCAACTATGTGGATTGGCCATGAAATATCAATAGTGTAATTGGAGCAGTTAGGTCAGCCTAGATTAGTGACTGCACTAGTATTTAAGACAAAAAGGCCTAAAGGAGTTGATAGCATTGTATATCAAATATATATAAATATAATAAATAATATCATATTACCACGTCTGAATACAAATGAAGAGCCTTTAATGCCCACCACCTGGTGGTTAAATTAGGAATAAAATAAGTCAATAATTAATTAAAATAGCGTGGATTAAAATCTCTCACAGAATTCAAAATTGTATTACCCCCTTTGACTCTACCAATATACGTTCCAAATATACGTTTCACAAAACCGGCCTACCTCAAGGTAGTTATCTAAGCCCAATTATTTTCAGCATTTACATGTGCTTTATAGTCAAGTGATTGGACTCTCTTAATTCCAGATGCTTTATATACGCAAATGATATTGTTATTTATTTGCACAACATCGTTTTCATATCTCAACAATAAAAAAGTGACTTATATTTGTCAATTTTTTTGATAGTATTGCTGGAATTTATAATAACTAGACAACTAGTACTTCACTATAGCTCAGCGATTCTACTGCAAATTCAAACGACAACTGCATTTTTCATTTACGTCAATATAAGTAAAAAAATTGATTTCTTGTACTTATATAGAAATGTATGTTTATCGATTAGCTTTGACAACTATTTTTTTTTGTTTTACATTAATTCAAAAAGATTAAATTAAATTTAGTTAAATTGTCCAACTGAATTCCTTTTTATATTTTTCTTTAAAATATTTTTTGAAAAAACCTCGACATTTGATTCCTTTCTTATTTTAGTACAATAATTATTAAATCGTTATTGTGAGATTTTCGATTTTAAAAACTATAAACAAGTTATTCGTCTAGAATTATATTCTTTGAAAAATATCCCACAGTAATGCTCCATTATAAATCGGATTAAATCTGCAAGAATCACAACACTAATTGCATCACTAACACTTACTCAAACTAACTCAATTGTCAAGTTTACGAAGTTTAATCATATAATAATAATAATAACCAGAAAAGTTCACTGCAACAAAATTACCTATATCGTAATTTAAAGAGTATATAAAATCGAAATCGGAATCTTTTGTAAGGTAAATACTCAACTGATGAGTAAAAAAAATGCAATGGCACATCACACGCATCCAAGTTTTTAGAAAAAAAAATAAAGAAAACGGAATCTTTTCACAAATGTCATAAGACTAGTTTTCGACAAAATCAATTAAAGTACTTGGTTTGTTGTAAAACCGAATAATAATGGATAGGTAGGTACTATTGAGATGTTTAACAAACGCTAATATTAACATTTCTTATACATGTAATCATTTTCAATATATTTTAACTATTTTTATTTTTTAGACTATTTAAAATTTTTTTTCTAATAATATCGACAAAATATTTCCACCCACTCAAATAGCTTAAGAATACAATTTTAAGTGCATCATAATTTGTGATTATAATTATTTAACAATTATAAAGATACCTACATATTATGTCATAGACATGAGTTTTTTTATAAGAATTTTAAATTCATATTTCAAAATCAAAATTATTAATAAATGAAGAATAACCATTTTTAGTTATTTTGATGTAATTTAAATATTTTTTATGGGGATTTGAAACAATTAGACTATTAACTCTTTAACGTTTTTAATTTTTAGCCCATCTTGGTTAAAATCTAGATTAATGTGAAAATAAAACTTTCATATTTATGTATATGCTCAATGTGCGTATTTAATGATAATATTACAGTAATAGGACTCAGATATCAATGCATTTTCCCTGTATGTTTTAGCCTTTTAGGTATTTTCATACCTATAGGTATTAACATTTTTTATGCACATTCTATTATATAGGTCAGGTACAGTTTAGGAAGGCCATTAGACTGGGTAATAGTAGGACTTATAAATGATAATATAATTATGAGGTGATTAAATATTTTACCTAAGAAATATGTAGGATAGTGCTATCTGTTCTTACAATGTTTATGTAGGAATAGGTATAAAGATTTGCAAGTAGTAATTAAAACGTTTCTAAATATTTTGAACATATTTTATACTTACCTAATATAAAAATGATTATTTTTTTATTAGATAGTTTTATTTATTTTTTAAAATAAGATAGATTAAAATAAAACAATTATCTAACTTTATTAGAATTCAAAAACTAACAACTATATAAACACTTGAATTTATTACCAAACTTTTATAATAATATTATAATTTCTGAATATGATATAGTGTTAAAATTATTTTTTTAATACACTTTTTGATCTACGAGTAATTATAGACATTTTCCATTTTTTTTTGTTCTGTAAAAGTCGATAAAAAAATTGCTTGAAAAAATTTTTATAATTTTAAAGCAGGTACAATGTACCTGGTACATGCAGGTTTCTTATCTTAGCTATTTAAAAATATTATAAATACATAAGAAATATTTCCTTCATATACACATTTTAGTTCAAATTTTAACGAAATTCGTTAAAATTATGACAGTTTGAATATTATTTTACAATTTTTGTTTTTGTTTAATTTTTATAGGTAAGACTTAAACTTGATAATTATTATAAATTATATAAGGTTCCTTATATGTATTTTGTTCCGAAATCAAAAAATCTAAAATAATATATACCTGAGCACAATTTGTTTTTTGTAGATACTTTATAATTTCAAATTTAGACGAAATTAGATATTTAAATGAAAAATGACAATTTATATTGTTTTTTTTTAAATTCAAAAATGTTAATTGTTAGGACTTGAACCTTTTAACGCAGGCACCTATATTATTTATTTTATACCAGCAATGATATTTTCAAATGCATGTATTACTAGTAGTAAATTAAATGTTACCTACTTTAATACTTTATACCATTAAAAAAAAAAACACGGTTAGCTAAGTTATAAAAATAGCCCGTATATAATTCATATATTAAATACTACTAGAATTTTAATTTGCAACTGTGAACAAGTGAACAACAGTGCGTGGTTAGATGGTTAAAATTACAATACACCTTTGATAAACTGTATTTGATTACAGTTATCAAACGAGTTGTTATAACAATAATAAATTCTGTATAGCCGTTACTGACATTATTTGTATAGCTGTTGTGTCCACTAGTATTGTCAGATGCAGATAATAAGCAACTTGGTTGAAACAAAAGTTACTACTAGAATGATTATAACAAATAATTCAGTGACTAGTCGCGTCTATATAGTATATATTATACTTGTATATACTAGAAAACCTTACAGAAACAAATACCAGTTTAAACATTATATTGTTTACGTTTACACAGTACCTATTTACATTGAATATTTACTTTCTATTTTGTAACAGCCACATTATAGGTATGTGTTATTTTAATATAAATTTGATTATATCAGAATAATTTAGATCAACAAAATTAATTTTGTAGCTTATGTTATTTACTTTGATAGGTACGTCATACCTGTAAGTCGTTTGATCTATCAACAGAATTATAATTTACATTTGACAATACCGATGAACCGATGGTATAACTGTTTATATATTTTATTCTGTTTTTATTTTTTCTGTGCGTCGATTAGATATAAATGATATAATATTATGTACTATTTTATTATTTATTTATTCATATACGATATACATTATGCATAATTTAATTAATGCATTTAAGAAATCCAAATCCAAAGATTCATTTATAGATATTAAAAGACATTATAACAACTTTACTGGTTGCAAATGGTGGAACAATGACCAGTGTACCTAAACGTTATGTACTGTTTAAATATGTTAATGTGGGATAAGTGCAATACAATTTATGATTACTATTATCATTAATAACAATGATATAATGTAAAAGTACATTTATCTATAATATTATGATTTTTAAGTACTATTTATTAGTATTTTTTTATTATTCTGTACTTAAAATAAAGGTGGACTAAGTATAGTTACTAATAAGTATTATATAGGTACATTAATTTAATGTTTTGATTATTTTTGTATATAGTATATGTATCCATTTGTGTTGATAAATTTGGTGATTTAAGTCTCCCGAGTAGAAATCTAATATTTTTATTGTAATCCGATTGTATCAAGCTTTTATGACTAACATTTTTTGAAATACATCAAAACAAGTAAAATTATTTGATCATGGATTTTATTATAGGTATGCATGAACATCCAATTTTGTAAAAAAGTCACGACTGTTGCAATAGTATTTGTGTAATGCTACTCAACTTTCTTTTATAATTCTTGTAAAAAAAACTTATATGGAACATATTGTATATTTATGTAACGTTTTCAATCCTGGTGTATGAATATTAAAATTTTTGTTAATTAATGTTTACCTGATGGTATAAAATAATTTGCATATTTTCATGATTTTGACAAATTTCTACTCTAAAAGTCATGACCATGACACAAACACAAAAAAAAAATTATAAATATTTAATATAGGTATATTATATTATTTTATAATTATAAAATATTTCCCATTAACGGACCTGATACTCCAAATGCAGGGAGGTTTTAATGTTGTGGACTTAATGAGGTGTCACATACACAACCCAATTTGTTTAATCGAGCTGACATAATAATTAGATTAAAACTTAAAAATCTAAAAGTATAAATGTATATATAGGAGTACATCGCTAAAAAAGTCTCTAAATATTTTAAAATTTTTACCATACATAGAAAATGATAATATTAACATTTCATGTATCTGCAATTATTTGTTTTTGATATTACATAAAATATCAATATATTTATTTTTTATTTTTTCGAAATTTAAAAACTAAACATACAATTAATAATTACAGTAACTACTGACTTACTCAATGTCAATTGTCAAGGTATACTTTACACTTAATAGTGTCTAACTTTTAGTAATGATTTTAAAACATTTTTATAGTTTTATTTGGATTGTATTTGAGTATTTCCAAGTTAAAAATTTGGATCAAGTGAATATACCATTAAATAATAAAACAATGCATTTTTTTTCATTAATTAGGTCATAAAGTTTTTACCTAACAAACACGCATCATTGTAAAATTAATAATTTACATTTATTTTTATATTTTGTTAACATTTTAGTATTATTGTTAAAATAATTGTTTGGTGCTCTTGATTAAGCATTAAAAAGTTAGTCGGTTTTTCATTTTACTTCAATTTAATTTGTTGTGATTAACTGCGGAGTAAAAGTGGGAAAATCGTGGGTTTCGTTTCTTTTTTGAATATTCATAATATATTTTTATGTGTTCTATGCTTTAATTTTTTACATGTTATATCACAAAATAATAATTGTAACACTTAATTTATTTATTTTACGGATATTTTTTAGATTCTGAGCGGAGCGATGAATTTATTGATTTTACCATGATGTGTGTTTTTCTCACTTGTGTCTGTCTCCACGTTTTGGGGCAGTAAAAGTGCTTCGATTTTTGACTTCAGTATCTCGTTCGATCAGAAACGAGCTATTATGTAGTAATCATGATTTAATACTATACCACGCGCTTAAATCATAATAAATAAAGATACAAATTATATTTAAATAGTGGTCCATAATATGGACTCCATATTATAATTTTCATTGTTTTACAAAAGACATTTGAATGACGCGTATTCCGTAACATAATAATAATTAAACCACGTCCCATGCTTGCATCAATCAAATCATTGGGAAATAAAAATGTTCGACCATTATATCATTAATGTGTTAATTGTATATTATAGTCATATTTTAATAGTGTGCGGTGTGATTATACGTTATATGAAGATGCCGAGCAGTCTCATTTTGGGTGATACGACAATAAATGCAGTGTTGTCTTAGTTCATGCCACGCCACCGACAACATAATATCACTACCGCTGGGTCAATAAAGAATTCGTTAAGATATTCGTTCGTTTTAAATAGCTACTAATAGGTACTGTACGCGGCCAAATCCTTGTGTACACACACATTATCTTGTACCTGTGGTCCCCCTGGCTACATCTCTCTCACTCACTCTCTTTCTCTTTCTCTATTCGTTTTTAACACCGGTTAAAATTGGATACGTGTACAACATTATAATCATAACATAATATTATATGTGTGACGAACCGGTCGGATTTCACAAAAAATAAAAATAAAAATATTTGAAAAAAAATTATTATTAGATGCTGCGGTATATTGCGGTATATTGCTAATAAACGTCCTTGGAGTCATCCCGAGATTTAAGATTGTTGGACGTTTATTTTTGTTTATCTCAATGACAGCCTATAGGCTATATAGATATGTGAATTGTGAATAGCTTAATGGTGGTATTTCATTTGGGGTACACGATTGATAAAAATAATAATTACTTAAACAACTTTCAAAAATTGGATAAAATTAAAATTGATACCCGTAGGTACACGAAACGAAAACAGGAGTTCAGCAGTTCGGGGAATTGGAATTATCTGTTTTATAACTACCTGTTATCCAAAATAGCAATTCACACTGTAGATACCTAAGAGAAGTGGATAATTCCCCCTAGCTAATATTATAGTACATAAATCTGTAGTTTTGAAAGCACCATAAATATATAAATAGACATTTAACTATATAACTTAGTATATTATGTTTGAACCAAACCAATTATGCACACATACATATACCTAGTTAATCTTGAATTTCTATCCACGAGTGTCCTTGTACGCGCATACTTACTGTACCTACTATCTATTATATTATTATGCACAGAGCAAATAGGCGAAGTATAGACTCGTGTTTTAATGCACTACATATAAAACTGCATGTATTATAACGAAATAGAAACGCGTTTCAGGCCGTCAACGAAGAAACAGTCGTGTTGGGTTGGGTTAGGTCACCAAAACACTGCTATAGTTACTGATTACATTTCGGTAAATATTATTAGTCACGCCCGAGGCATGACAAGAATATCAGGGAAACGGTTTTAACTTTTTAAGGTATACATATATACGATTAATGTACTACTATAAACGTACACGCTGTATTATTAGTACTTTGTAGTGCAATTCAAAACCATACAATTATATAAAAAAATACAAACAAAATTATTTCATTCCATAATATAGCTTTTTTTCAGTTCAAAAAAGGGGCGAATGTAAGTTCCTACACGAGACCTAGCAGGTAAACAAGATACATATGTTAGTTCCTACACGATAAAATAAGGTACATATGTAAGTTCTTACACAGTAATAACCAGGTACATGTGTAAGTTCCTACACAGTAAAAAGCAGGTACATGTGTAAGTTCCTACACAGTAAAAATTAGGTACATGTGTAAGTTCCTACACTAAGTATATTATAAGTTATCAATATGATATTAGTTATAATGATATATCATATTTTAATACTATCATATATTTTAACCCTTTATTTTATTCTATATAATATATAATTCTTTATAATATTTAATAATTTACCTTATAAATATTATCAATTTAATAATTTAAAAATAATAATTGTAATAATATAATAATAATTCGTCATTTATTGAAAAAAATATAAATATAAATTATCCATTCTATATAATATTTAATAATTTTAAAAATAATGATATAACTGTTATTAGATTGATAACTTATAATATTCCTAGTGTAGGAACTTACACGTGTACCTTTTTTTACCGTGTAGGAACTTACACATGTACCTGTTTTTCGTCGTGTAGGAACTATTCCGAACTAACATAGGCACCTGTCTTCCGCCGTGTAGGAACTAACATACGTATCTTTTTTTTTCGTGTAGGAACTTACACATCACATATGTAGGAATTAACGTATGTAATTGTCTACCTGTTACTCTCGTGTAGGAACTTACGATTCCCCCAAAAAAGGACTAGGTGGAACCTATTTATCACAATACTGCCACCCGGCCCCGTACCATTTATTTTACTTCGAATATTATACATAGATGGGGGCCTCTATAATCACCCTGAATAGCTGGTCTTCAGCCCACATAATTACATCACATTTACCCTACTCGTCCACCTCTTGCCTATCTAACACGCTCTGCAGCCTTCTCCTTCCGCCTGAGTATCGCTCCACCATCCTGCCAAACGCTTCAATCTGTCTACCCCTCATCTGAGAAAGTTTTTGCTCCGGGACCAGAATGATATCCTAGACATCCTCGAGCCGCAGTTTCCGGCCGACGCATAGCTTTATCATACGACTACCATCCACCCAGTACAAATTTATCAAAGTATATTTCACTATGTCCTTCGGTAAGGATCAGCTTCCTTACCCCTCTTCGCAGATAGTATTGGAAGCATCCATATCCTGATAAGGCTTGGGCTATGTGAAAAGACATGATCATGCGCTTTGACCGATTTATACACCTCCTACAATCATCCTCCTCGTCTACGACGCCTTCGTCGTGAGGTCCAACACCGCCTGCCATTCGTGCAGTCCATAATAACCCTAGGTAGCTAGGTGTAGTCTTTATAGTCTATAAACTCTATCAAAAAACGAAAGCACTAATATTCTAGTTACTATAGTATCATCGAGTATAACAGGCATACCAAACCCGTGACCTATCAAACATGAGCTTTTTGTGACCCACGGCTACCAATATAGATGAACAAAAACATAAAATAATAAAAAAATAAAATAAAATATTAATGCCGTGTCACAACTTTCTTAGATTCTTAAATAAAGGCTTTTTTGGTATACATTATTATACTGTCTTATCTTCTGATAAACTAATCGAATAAATTTTTTTTTAATTTTTATGTGCGGCTCGCATACTAAGCTTTTCAATATATTTGGCCCACTTGATACTCTCAGTTTTATATGCCTGGAGTATAGGATGATTCAACTCGTGGCCCTAAGAATCTTTTTTACGAACCCTTTATTAGAATACATAATGATAATAAATATGTATTTTTTTAAACAACAATGAGGCTGTGGGAAACATTGGGAAACAGTTAATCAGATCGTCAACTTATAAAAATGATAAATTAATAGGTATTAATCTATAATTTAATAAAATAAGATATGAATAAAAATATATTTTCTTTTGGTGGTCTCCACAAATTTTTAAATGCATACATTTTTAACTACAAAAGGTTGGATATCCCTCTGACGAAATACGACAAAAATAGTAAGTGATGGGAATAATCGAATGATTTCGATAATCGAGAAATTAGTAATCAAGATATCATCATAATCGAGTTATTCAATCGATTAAAATAATCGAAATATTATATAGAATGCAATTTATTACATAACCATCATAAATTGAATTAAATTCATAACTGGATTCACTCGATTATAATAATCAAAATATTATAAACTAATAAATAATAATCTATCAACTTATTAATAAAAATTCGTAGTAATATTTTTAATTGAAAATTTAAATAACACTACATTTATCACTATAAATTATAAAAACAAAATACCTTTTTATTATTTTCGTGTATTTTATGAATTATATTAAGACTGTTAATAGTGTTAAGAGATTGTTTAGAGATTACTAGATTAATAGAATAAAAATACTCAAGTATCATATTACTATTAGTAGTTATTACCTACTTATTTCATTATTTTTATACTCATCACAATTTGAATAACTACTACTAAAATTAGTAATAAACAAGTTTTCATTTAATTTTTCAGTTGGTTCCGAGAATCGAGACCGAGCAAATCATTCGATTATTTTTCCTAACAATCGAGTTACTCGATTATTTTCACTCGATTGTTCCCATCACTTATAATAAATAGACTTCTTCGAATTTGTAACCAAACTGCATCCCAATTTCCAGGTTAGGTTGCATTCATTGCATCACTTATTATGAGTTGTTCGTGTCTTTACATAATAATGATAAATTAATATTTCGCATACTTAATTATAAAACTTTAACTCAAACATTTCAAACTCATTTCTTTATCTTTATAGGTATGCATTATAATTTATAATAAATAATAACATAATAATATAATATCATGAATTAAAGAAATAAAACTCGTATAGAGTACCTACCTACTTATAAACAACTTTTTTTTAATAAACGTCATACACTGATACCAGTAACACAACATAACTGTATATGAATGTATAAAAATAAAATGTTTTATAATACCTATTCTTATATTTACAGGAAAGAAATTTAATGGAATTTGATATGATATTTGAATTGTAAATATCAATAACACATATTATGTAAACTGGTCTTACATGCGTAAAAACATGTAATTGTTTAGAAGTAGGTAAGTAAAGCTGATAACTATGTTAAAAACATAAATCAATGTTTGGTCTTGGCCTTGTGTGTACTGAAGGTATAAGTTGTAAAATAATAAAATTATATTATGCATAATATCATAATATCAATAATGAACATAAATTTAATGAATACCTTTTTAACTGTTGGAATTCAAATTGTCATAATAGGTTATGCACAAGAATATATAACTTTGTAAAATATATTGTAATAAATTTTAACCCCTAAACTTGCAGAGAAAATCTATGATAAAAATTTTAAATATAAAATAATATTTTATACATATAGTTATGTAAACACCAAACATTTATAATGTAGCGGCTTAAGAGACTTGAGGGAAGAACCAACCATAAACCTTATTATAAAAAAAAATGTATTTATTAAAAATTATTATAAGTTATAATATTAATATATAATATCAAATAAAATGTTGCGAAGAAATTATAAGAATTTTTTTCCTGTCCAGACCTAATCACAACAGTGGAAATTATATTATTTTTACTTTTATAAAAATTATAAGTTATATTAATATGGGTAAACGGTTAACAAATACAAAATCCTATAAACGAGTTAATTGATATAATATGTGTTACATTTTGTTGAGAAATTTGGCGAAGTATCTAAACAATTATAATCTAGAATTTTATAATAGATTATATAACTCAAAATAATCGAATGGTGCATAAGGTGATCTGTATATTAATTATTAAACCAAGGCTTTACTAGGATTATACAAACCAATAATATATTAAATGCACAAATTATAATATGAATAACGATCGATAGCTATAAGCAGCACTTAAACCACCTATTCAAAATGGGTGTAGATACACGGTGGTTCGTTGTTTTTAAAAATATTTTGGCGTAGGTACTCCTTGTCTTGATTTAGTTATATCTTGTTATCAATTAGACGTTTAAATCCTCAGGCATGTCATATTTTGTTTTACACTTTTGTGTCCTCCGTTTAATTCTTTTTAAATTCAAGCACTGAATCTGTTCGTATTACTACTGAATCAGTCCATCGCCACTTATTCTTGAACCTGTGAATAATTTACGTACACGTGTAATAAAATATCGTATACGTGACTAATGTGCACCGTCCTGCGTACGTATCCTTGAACATCTCGGGATACGCGAATCCTCGGAAAACAGAGCCACCGCGTTTTGTCGGATCAGAGGTGATGATGGCTTGTGGCTTGGTTCAAAATCGCAGGTAACCTCTATACGAACAAAACTCGTTTCGCTGGAATGTGGTCACATTGCACACAGAACGCTTACGCTTTGAATACGCACACCCGTGGACTGCGACGAGAAAACGGTTTGATCAAAAATCGGCATGACGGATGCCGAGAAAACGACCCTTTTCATACAAGTTTAGCCAACAGTCAACGCCTCATCGGAAAATATAGCAATTAGCTTTCACCCATTTACGAGTGTTGTGGTATATGTGCGGCTGCAATGATACGCACGGCGCCGGTCACTTCGGTTTTCTATGATCACACACGGTCGTGTTCAGAACTTCTGCACCAAAAGACACGCGTCTGGAAAGTTACTAGTTACGACTAGTCTTACCAAACCTCCGATATTATGATTTAAATAACGATTAGATGACTCAGTGGTACGGTGTTTTTGTCCCACAATTTACAATAAATAATATAACTATATGATAATTCCCGGGTCTTAAGTATTTTCGCGTCTTTTTGTGGAACATAATAGACGATACTTTCCAAGCTTAAAATATGTGACGATAACAAATCTATAAGATTAGTTTTTTTTTTTTTTTTTTGTAACTTTTAAGATCATTTTTTAAAAGTTTTAAGGAATTTTTAAATTTTTTTACTTATCTTTAACGGTCGAACGAAAATTACAAGTTAATTATTTCAAATTTGGTGTAAATTTTCCAATTTTCAATAATTTTTCAAAACGTATAGTATAATATAATATTAACATTTAATTAATATTTTTTTTGTCTAAGAAAAGTTTAATTCAAAATCAATGAAATCGGAGTTTCAATTTATTATGACAAAAACATATTAAATACAAGTTTTGTCTAAGCATCGTACACCTCAAATATTTATTTTCATTGCAAATATTAAATTCTTTTACTTGTGACTTGTCTTTTCCTTAATTTCGTATTATGTATATGATAAATAATAATTTTAAAGTAGGTATTGGCAAAAATAAAAATGCGGCCTCGGTTAACAATATTTCTGAAATTGAACCCCACATGTATTAATATTTAACTAAGGTTTCCTAATGCACATCACTTATATGCTGGTACAAAAGGTGCCGTGAAAATTGCAAGCGTCAAACTTGTTTAGGCTATATAGGTACGTTAGCAGTATAGTGAGTAAGTCACGACACAGTCGATTAAATTATTTCCCCGGCATCGCCCATGGGACTTACTTGTTATTATGCGAGCAATATATTATCATCAAATATTTACCAAAAAACAGCCAATAATACAGGTCTAAAATTATATTCAATAATACATTTTCTGTAACTATAATAGCAATCATATTATATTAAGCAAAAACATATTATTTGTTCGTGATCTAAATATATCGATATCCCTGTGTTCTTTTTATTTTCATAAGGATCATAATTTTTAAAATAAAATATAGCATATTTCTTTTATATTATTTAGCTTTGTATATAAGCGAATTAGCGAAATATGTTAAAAATCGGTCGGTGCAGGCTTTTGATTTTATCCATTACAAACAACAATTTATAAATTAATACGTATTATAGAATATTAGTATTATAAATCTGTAATAATAAATAAAAATGTTGTATTAGTAACAGATAATAATATTTTTTTTTTTTTTACTCCATAAAAACAATTTTGTCTATTTACAATATTGGTGTAGATCAATATTTTCTCCTGTAATGAACATAACCTTTAAAATGATATCAATGCAATATTTGTTTTCTTTCTCAGACTCACGGACTTTCACCTAAAATACGTTATTTTAGGATTTTTGAGTAACCTTAGAGTAAAATCGCCTTTTACAAGAAATTATAGAGGATAATATTTTTTTAGGTATGACATATCGGTTTATTTTTATTTTACCTACTTGTTATTCGGTTTTCAAAATAAATAATGAATGTTATGAATTTAAAATTTAAATGATATTTAAATTGTTTTGAGACATTATTTAGACAAATCGATGTCATACTCTCGGTAATATTATGCTCTACCGATTTCATAAAAAGTGATTTTACTTTAAGATTATTCAATAACATAAAAAAGTGATTCTGCATAAATACGTTTTGTCTGTGTTGCGCGTGGGACAGAGAGAGAAACCAAACAGTGCGCTGACATCCTCTTAATATAATATTATATTTGTCTGCTTTACTCAGAAACGACAGAAACGATTGTTTTGCTTTCTCAATATTCTTAAAATGTCTTAAATGTTTTATTAACACTTTAAGTGCCACCATGTTTATGACATGGATGTGTAGGTTCTCGCACCAAAACTGAGCCGTGACAACGACAGCAGTTGACTATACGTATCGACATCATCGGTTCCTCGCGCCATGCTATTATAACAATATTATTATTATTAAAACCATTATTTTATAAAATATAACCTAATATACTAATCCGGGATAGCGTAGCTGTTCCTCACCATAAAAATATTTTCAGAATCGGTTTTTAACTTCTGAGATTAACACCTACAAACAAACAATTTTCTTCTTTATTATATCACTAGTTTGGTATAGAATAATATATTTTTTTTTTAAACACGAGAAATCCTAATGTTCTTATGACCTCGTTGTTAAATATTAAATAATAAATAATAACACGTCCTATGGGCTACGGCCTACGGAGAGCAATTGCTTATTATTTGCTGATTCTAATTAATTCTTATAAGATTACTATAATATGACTTGTTGTTTTTAATTTAGAACGTATTAGCATTAGTAGGTAGGTACCTGTATAGATTTCAACCAAAAAAACATGCTGCAGGCGGTAGTTTAGAAAATATGGGTAAACGACTAATATAAGTACTAGCCGGTATAACTAGATAAAATTAGAACGGGTATCTATTCTCAAACTATAAAATAATTGATTCCAGGAAAAGAGTAGTTGTATTTTGATTTATGCTGATCAAAGCAAATCGGTTTCACTATAAAAAAAATACTACCTATAGTGACCAAAAATGTATGCTTCTCGTTTAAATTGCTCTAAAATACCTATTCATTTTATTTTCTATACTTTACACTAAAAATTGAACACATTTATAGCTAATACGATATATTTTTATAGCGTAATTCTATTTATATTTTAATATATAGTACTAAAAATAATTAAATAGGTCAAGTCAAAAAAAAATCCCATTTTAAAAATGTTTAAAAGTTAAATATAATACTAAAATAAATAGGTAATTGACAAAAAAAAAAAACATTAATAACTAAATAACTTTCCGAATAACTATTCAGTATATTTTATTTTACCTGATAAATTAAATAAATGTTATTAAAAACTGTTACGACATAAATTACAATGACTTTTGGACTTTAACATTACTTATTCACAACTTTATACGAGGAATGAGGACAAAAACATTTTGCCAAATATCATCTAACTATACTTTTCGTCTATGTTCATATCCATGTCAAACCATATGAAATCCTCAAGAAGAGGATTAATTATAATTTACTTGCTGTGGCTCCGCAGTGCTTAAAATATACTATGACATCAAACACAAAAGGACTCTCCATCATTCTACTATTTCTTAATTTAACAATCAAATGCTAAACAAACCACATACCTAATGCGACGTTTAATCTTTTATTATTTGTACGTCTTAACATAAAATCTGCAGGGATACGCAGCGGGATTCCTGCAGTACCCTACGATTATACATATTAATATAATCATAGATAAATTATGTGATCAACTTATAATTTATTATATTATAATATGTGTATGTAAATTATGTATATAATAATTCTTATTTATTCCTAAACAATGTAAACTATGTCAGCCAATGGCCTCCGCTGCCGAGGCTTATTTCTAATAAAAAAAATTATGTGATCGACGCCATTGCCTGTATTTGTATGGCGAAACAAAAAAAAAATTCAGAATTACAATTAAAATTCACTTTTATCAGTTTTATCGAATGTTTTGTTTAATAGTAGATAGTATAGGTAGGTACTAGGTACAAGTACTAGATATGTAGGATATATTGTACTATTTCCAGCTAGGGTAACACGCAAGGTAACATTAGGTACATATAGTTCTTATAGTTAATTGTGATTTTTGTAATTTTAGTTCAATAAACATGTGCAACATTTCAATACTCTAACTATATATTATTATATTATATTTGATAAAAAAGAATCAAGAATCATTGTAAAAGCTATATAAAAATATTCAAAAGTTAAAAATATATTACCTATCTTATAATTATTAAGCCATTAAGCCATTAAAACATAAAAATATTTATAGTCTACTCTATATAACTAGCCTTCAAGACTGTGTTTATCTATAGGTTCTAGAGTCTATGATAATATAAAAAGTTACTAATTTAGTTAAAATAATAAAAATTACAAACTTATTGACTTTAAAAACATATAAATATAGATTATTATATATATATAATGTTATTACTGTTCTTCATTTTCTATCTCCATGGTGGACGACCACTAATAAGTTCTTTTCTACCGGTTGGGCGTGTTGCGGTTAAGGGTTCGTGCGCTTTATAAGCTGTACCTACTGAAATAGGGCAAACAATAAAAGTAAATGTATACATATGGCTGCGTACGAGTTATATTATAGTTATACTATAGTTATAGTATTCAAAATGAAAATGCATAATCTAATTAATATGTGAATATATTATAAAATGTATAATCTAAATTTTATAAAATGATAATAATTATATAGTTCAAAATAAAAATATATAAATGTTACTACTTTTGATCAAATTTGGTCACATGTCTAAATTGAATAAACTGATAGAAATAATTGTATGTAGGTATAAATTAAAATGTACGAGTATATAAGTAACTACTTTTGATAATATTTGGCCACGTATTTTAAATAAGTGAACTTAGAAACTTTCTAAATAGACTATACGTTTTAAAATACATATAGAATGGGGAAGGGGGAGGATGAACAGTGTCCGGCGGAATCGATGTGTAGATATTATAAACAGTAGCCGGCGGAATCAATATAAACTTTTTTCCTTAGCAGGTAATTTCGGCGGAATCAATAAATCCCCCGTTGAGTTGATTCCCGGGCGATAAGAGGGGTCGCTGAAAATTGCGGCCTGGGCATATTTTGCACATACGTAAATTGCGGCCTGGCTATATTTTATACATACGTAAATTGAGGTCTGGGTATAATTTTTATTACCTACCCATTGGCGCACATACGGGGGTGCCAGGGGGTGCTTAGCACCCCTAAGTCTTAAATTAGCACCCCCAAATTATTTTGAATTAAAAGTTTTGTTTTAAGTGTAATTTTGCATTTAAAATGTATTATTTCCAGTTTATATTGGTAATGCAATAATTTTTACTAAAAATGTTGTTTTCGTATACTGCAATGTCTATCGGAATGATGATTTATTAATATGAAAATAATGATATAAACTAAAATTATTTAGTTTGATAGTATACAAGTACTAAGTAAGTATACAAGTAATACAGTAATAACAATTTATTAATTCAATGTCAAGTAATAAATGTAATATTTTATATTATTCACATTATATTACTTGTTTCAATATTTCCAATACATTTAAATTGGGTAAAATAAAAAAAAAATAAAAAATGATGAAAGTAGTGAAAATGTAGACAACCCTAATATTAACACTTGTTCATTTAATAATATTATAATAATCGGTTATAGGATATATTGAAAATCAGATTCATTAATTTGAGAATTTTAATGTAGAAATGTGGTAATTTTTTGAAATAGTAAGTTTAACCGTATGGGTGGTGTGTGGAGAGCAAAGTCTCCCACTAGTCACTTTGAGGTAAAAGATTTTAGTACTCCCAAGTTTAAGACTGAATGTGCGCCTATGTACCTACCCAAATATTTTGTATCAATAATATATTAAAATCAGTATTTTCCTTCTCATTTTTCAGACTTAGGACTGCCAATATAATTGTATCAATATTGGTATTATTTGTTATGCTGTTTTTTTTTTGTTTTAAATTAAAAAATATATTATTAGCAATTAGTAATAATGTGTCAGTAAAAATGTGTTATTAAATAAGGTCTTCGATCAAATGCACACTGATTGCTAGTAAGATATTATATTAGTGAACATATTATTATTATCTAAATCGATCATTCAAAGATTCAAAGATACTGAAAAGTTAGAACTCTTTAGAATATAATATTTTTATACGCCTAATGTGTAACGTACTTGTGTAGCGTCGATTTACAACAGGTACAGAAACTGACTGCATTTCTGAAATAAGTTTTTCCAACATTATGCACACAACTGGCGGATCAATTGTGTTTCGCCGACACATGGGACATGACTTGTTATTACGCATCCAATTTTTAATGCATTTGAAACAAAAAACGTGACTGCATTTCAATTCTGATGGCTAATAAAATCATAAATAAAAAATAATGATTAAAATTAATTTAAATACCTATACATATTTTAAAATTATAACGAAACATTTTCAAGTTATACCAACGTCAGTATAGTCACTACTCTTTACTAGATATGCAAAAAAAAATTTAAAAAAGTTGGTTAGGTAAAAAATGGTTAAAATAAAAATATTATTGTTATTTATTATGATTGATTTATAAACTACAATTAATGATCAAATCATATTCTTTCAGTAACTTGATTTGTATTTTGTAGCTTATAAATTTATACACTGAAGATTTAGCAAGCATGCTCACCAGTCGCCGCCCACGGCCCACACTCTCTTTCTATTTAATGATGAATTTATTAAAATTCTGATTTTTTTAATTTTTAATTTTTTATATGTGTACTTAAAAAGCACATTTTTAAATTCTTGGGATTTTTTTGTACTATTTAAAGAGTGAAGTCCTGCAATTACAAGCTTCTGTTTTTCAAATAAAAACTCTGTTTATTTCAAATTATTTAGTGACAAATTTTTTGAAAATTCAGATGTATCAAAATTTAATTTTGAATGAGTAGCTTTTGAGTTATTTATCTTTGAGTACTAAGAATAATAGTTTGATGTCAATGAGAGATAATAGAAGATAATGAGTCTATATTGTGATTCATATTAATTTATCTGCAATATCAATAGTTTGTAAAAAATGGTCTTAGAACCTTTTGAAAATACAACATACAATATTATATATATTTTGTATTATTGTAAAACCATTTTTGAGAACTGCAATTATCCTCAATATAAATATTTCAATAACTGAAAAACTACTAGCTTGAATTTTTAATCGCATGTATTAAATTTTTAATAACTTTCAGAAAAGCAGATTGCAGAAGGGTTCTCATTTGAAGTTTTTATCACTGCAGAGTTGACTTCAGTAGGTACCACAAAAAATTTCAAGAAATCTAGTCTTTAAGTACCTTACTTACATTTAAAAAATCAAAACTGAGTATTGATTGGGTTGTTACTACAGGGTAAGGGGTTTTATCGATTCCGCCGATTTAATATCAATTCCGCTGGCTATCGATTCCGCCCGATATTTGTTTATATTGATTCCGCCGGCTATCGATTTCAGCGAGCTTTTTTATTTATTGATTCCGTCGGCTATCAATTTCGGCGGATATTTGTTTATGATAATTCCATTGACTGTCTTTTTTTTAATCAATAGTGTAGGCATAAGATCACCCAGTTTATCATAGTTTTTTTTTTAATTTAAATATAAACATTTCAAAAAACAATTCAAACATTCTCGTAAATAAAATGTATTAAAATAGTAAAATAATATATTTTAAAATTTATTTAGCTAACGCCAAAACAGCAAAAATAATATAGTACAAATAAAATAAATAATAGTAAATAGTAATTAAAATGTTATAATAATTATATTAATTGATTTATTTTTCAGAATAGTGCTTTGATGCCAGTTTTATATACTTAAATCTATCATTTTTTTTATTTAAATAGTCTTCAAATATTATTTCTATATTCTATATATTTATTTTTTCTTTCGTAATTTTTATTTTTACTTATTTTATTATTATCGAGCCCTCTTATTATTATATATGTATCAGTTTGAATCTTTGAATTTAATACATGTGAAACAAAAATATATTAATATGTGCTTTATTGAATTGAGCATTAAGTTGTAGTTTGTTAGATTTTTGGATTAAATTTTGATGTTTCATAAATACAATTATATTTACTTTTATTTCTAATAAAATCAATATACCTACGTGTAACAAAATATGTCTACAATTTTATAGATTATATTGATTAATATATATGAAAACCGATGCGATTAAGTTCGGTGGAGTCGATAGCCGCGGCTGAATCAATATATAAAAAAGTTCAGTGGAGTCGATAGCCGGCGAAATCATTAGATTTTTTACAGGTAAAAAAGTAATTTCGGCACAATCGATATACACCCCTGGGTAAGTATGTTTTTGGTGAATCACTATTATACATAAGATTAATCTAGATGGTATAATAGTATAGGTACTGGTACTTATTTCATTTAATTTTTTAAAATAATAATAAATAGCAGTATTACCATCCAGGTACCTATATATTTTCAGATATTTTATAAAATATTTGAAGCCGAACATTATATGAAATATAATTATTATTTATTTTTAATGAGATGTTAGTGTAAATTCACTAATTCGCTATTTTGCTATAACGATACGTGATACAACTGATTTAATAGGTACACTACATTATTATAGTATATACTATATAGGTATGTGTATATATCAATATAACATGGTTAAGTACATTTAAAAAAATATATATTAAGTACCTTACGCGACACAATTAATAATATTAGATATCCTGATATCATGCATAGTTCATAATTTTAATAAAACAACCACAACCGAGACCTTTGGATCGTTTAAAGCAATTACGTAATTCATATCTTATGTATAGTATATCACAGTGTATTATAATACTGTATACTCATACCGAACTCCCGGAGTTTTTATAGGAGTTATGCAAACACATGATATTTGTTTTGTCAAAGACTACATATTTTAAAGTCAGTATTTAATAACATGCTAGCACACTGTCATAAAGACACGCACAAACATTTTATATTCACAAATCACGAAAACATATGATAATATTTAAGATTTTTTTGATTGTGAGAACATCATAAACAAAAATATTGCGGAAAATGTTACTAAAATGAATTTATTATTAACACCGATAAGTTGGCCGATAAGTGGAGCGAACATTATATTTTATTTTATATAAGTACTATATACTATATATTATATTTTATAATTTTTATCTCCATAAAAGACTAGCTTTTAATTTAATTAGGTAGGTAATGCAAAATAATAAACAAATATCTGCTGCTATCTTTGAAATGTTTAAAATCACTTCAGTAGTGTCGGAGCATCACATTTTAAATGAATTATTGATTTCTATTGTTTCTTTCTGAAATTTATGATTAATATTATTCATATATCATCTTGTTACTATAGGTAACAACCGAAAAAATAGACTAGTATTGAATTAGATGTTTTACATAACAGTTTATATTAAAAATATATTTGTATAAGTGTGAAATTTACTATTTTATACTACAAGTAGGTATGCCTACATTTCTGTAAATGACCTACGATTTACATTTTTTGTCTGATTTAGAACATTATTATATAACTATATGGTATAATTATAATTTATAAGACTACTACTTCAATAATTAACAAGAATATCTTAATTTTATATTTTACGTTTTAGACAATTATAATACGACCTACAGAAATCACACTTTTTAAAACATGTTATTAAGTAAATACACCTATCAGTTACAAAATATACTCTTTTGACAAAAATGGATATTTAAATATAGAAAATCGTTTTGAGATATTTTTTTATCGTCCAAAAGTATTATTCGTGGAAACTTGAAACGTGTACGTGCCTTTATAATTATATTGAAGAGTATAATAAATTATAGTAAATAATAAATAATTATAGCTAAATAGCTAATCAATTTTATAATTTTGATGACAGACCGTTTCAAAATTGATAGGTGTCGCGCTATCTAGTGGTTATCTCCAAAGCCAGTGATTGCATAAAAAAATTGTTCCAATGGTTTTATATTTAAGATTCTATTTATCTATCGAGCTATTATAATAAATCATAATGCTATATAATATCAAAAAATTTGCATAAAAATAATTTTAAAAATAAGACAAAATTCTTAAAGTTTACCTAAGTAGGTGATAAATTAATTTTTACAAAAACATTGTAATACACAGCAAACCAATTTCCCTAAAATCATCAGTAATTGTTTGGTAAAAGTATGAAATTCACGTATGAAAGACATTGTATTCAATTTTCAAGTTTTAGCTATACACGTTTATATGTTTCATAAATTGTTAACTACAAATTAATTATGATTTTGTCAAAATTTGAACTTTAAATTCTTAAACTTAAATTCTAAACTTATGAGGAACCAGGTTCCTAGAACCTTGTATTAAATTTTTAAGTTTTTTGCCCGAATGAATAATTTTTTGTTAAAACTTTTAGAACAAAAATCTAAAATGGAAAATATAATACATGCGAAGCGATCTAAAAAGAATAACCTAACTAAATTATTTTCCGGAATATTTCAGATTAACAAATTAGTTTCCAAATCTTCCATCAAAGTTTATAACCATGAACATTTTTTCTACATGAAAATTTCAGAAGTTTAAGTTATTCAAACATTTTAAATACCTTATCTAAATATCGGAAGTTATAAGACCGGATGAAATAAAAATTGAAATATAATTTTCAAGTTCCCCCCTCCATGATTAAAAAATACTATACGCCATTGGTTTTTGAAACCTTTTGCCTTTTTCAATAACTTGTGATGTGTTTGAACAGTATTTTTTTTAAATCCATTACCCTTTTATTTTGACAGATTTTGAAACGACATAACCGTCATAACCACACAACCGAAAACGAAAAGATTCGTTTTTAGTGCCGCAGTGGCGTCGAAGTCTTAAAAATCTAATAGGACGAAAAATTTTTTAAAAGTCCCAATACCTTAATATCGGCGAAAATAGCGTACCGTGGAGAAGAAAGTGGTCAATAAGCGGCACTATCCTAAATTTTCAAAATATGTCGTGCCTTACTGCCTTGGCACGACCTTAGCATAGGGTTCGGGCGGTTCGGCGCCACTTCTTAGTGGTTAGATTTACTAAAAACATAATTTTCAATCGTATAATGCGTTGTTTTATTTCGTTTTTCAATTTTAATATCCATATATATTTGTTACGCTAAACGCATTAACTAACATTTAACATTCACGCTATAACGAATTCACGTTTCCGCGATGTTATCAAAACTGATATTTGAGCCATAATTATTAAGTTTAGGTTGATAATAATAAAATATACAACAAAATATTTTATCTTCAATATTTATCTATAATTACCCAATTTCGGTTAAATTTGAAATTGACCGTTGAAATTGGTGCTTAAAAATGCACATTTAAATTGTTTCCCTAACAATAAAATATTATTATTTAACCAGGGATGCTCATATGACATACGCGTTAACTTTTACGGTATCAACCTAACCGGGCTATTTTTTTAAATTTTATCTATGTTGTGCTATTAACTACTCAATACACTTTACATTTAAAACAATTAAGAAGTTAAAACTATTATTTGTACCTATACTAGATTAAATATCATCTTTTATTTTAAATTATATAAAAACGATAATAATTTAATAATTTAAAAACGCGAGGGATCAAATTATTTTGAAACATATATTTTTGATATTTCATGAAAATACAGTGAAGAATGTAAATGATTATCTAGCAAATTAAAAACAATTTTTTTAGTATATTTTGTACCTAAAAGGTACTTATACCTAAAAGATACCTACCTGTAAAAAAAACATTATTTATTAATATTTCTTAAGATATAACAATGCAATTTTATTTATTTATTTATTTATTTAAAACACTAAAATTTTAGATGTGGCTCAGCCAGAACCATTGCTATATCTACTACTTCTCCTAGGTAAATATTTAACGGCAAGGGTTCATGGTTAGGTTAGGTTAGATTGAGAGAGCATAAACAAGAATAAACATATGGAAGCCCCCAAAAATTATTGAACATTTGCAAAGCCTTACTTCTTATTTTGTAGAGAATGATTTAAACCCCTCTCTCAAAAAAAAAATAAATCAATCAAGTCTCCGTCTATGATTACCGCCTTGAACCACGGAGTTATATGATATCATAAAAAACATTTTATACGGGTACTTATTGAAACCAAATAAAACTCATACAAATTTTACTTGCATACTAACCTTTTCAAAAATTTCGAAGCATATCGAGCAGGTTAAGTCGGTATAATCTAACATTTTCGCAATAATTTTCTTCTCCATTTCCGTCGGCTTTGCTTTTAACTCTATACATTAAAAAAAAAGTTTTTGTTTAGTTATTGTACTATATCATAAACAAATATCAAACTATGTGTGTGTGTGTATATATTTAATATGTTTAGGCACGTATAATTTTAAATTACAACTGATATATGCAAATCAAAAAAATAAATATACTCCATAACAATATTAATTATCCGTTAAATGTTTTAGTTTTAACTTTCTGCTAAATAAATACGAAAAAATACTTAAGAGTCGAATAAAAAATGAACATCGTTATGTAGCTAAAATCAATAAGGCAAAAATATATAATAAAATTAAAATAGGTAAATATAAAAATAATTAAAGGAAGGCAGTAAGGTAGAAAGATGCTCATTAAAATTAATAAGCACGAAGACATAATATTTCTTGCACATATTAAATATTAATATAAAAATAAAATAATTATTGCTTAATCGATATTCGTTATTAGCGCGGTCTATATATAATATTATGTAATCTACAATAATCTTGGTTTTATAGTGCCTAGCGGTTTATAAACTCAGCTAATAAATAACGGTTAATCCTGAACAATATTATTATTAATGAGTTTACTCTAACCTAACATTATCGTTTATTAATTAGGACTTGGGTAACAATATTAAAACGCATATAGACTATAGAGATACATCTGATTACGTAAGTGAATGACAGAAAAACAAATCAAACATTCAGCATTTACGTAATTACCTATAAAAATAAACCTTACGTGGACTGTTAATATTTCGTTCATTACACGTTTGTACAAAAATCGCGTTTTACCAACACAACCATTGAGCAGGCGTCTATGATAATAATTTTCGGGAGATTGACCGCGCCGTGTAAATAGGTAATTGTTTTCCAGCGTCAACTATATTCATACATCATAATATTATAATAATAATATGTAAGAACGGAAAATCACAGAGGACAACTCGTTGTTCTGAGACCATAGGCAAAACTAAAAGGCTTGACCTAATACTGACTGGATAATATTCTGCAGAGTTATAATCACAAGCGTGCACACACGGAGTAGTCAGGGTAGGCACTAGGCATCACTACTCTACGAACATTTCCCCCTCAATATTCAATATCGTCACAGTATCTAAGAAATAATCATAGACAAATACATTTTTACAACTATAAGGACCCGTTTTACAATCATAGTTTAAACCTCTGTTATGATTGAACCGCTGATTTTACCGGCCGAATCCCGTGGTTTAACCGGAGTTCAACTATTGCAATACGGGCCCTTAGTGGCGATTAAGAATATATAGATATTATATACGTATTGTGTGTTTACATGTTATGTGTGAACTACCCTGCCAGTAATGTCTGAGCACGCTTATGGTTACGTTAGAAAATTAAAAACTTATTATATTATTTTGTGATTGGAATTTTTTTCTTCACATTTATCATTGTTGGCCTGTGTCCTAATGCGATTTTCTATTTTCGCTTATGACTACGGCTTTAAATCATGAGTGTATCGCGCAACAGCTCGTATAATACCGATCCGACGATGCACGAGACACACTGTTGCGCTCGAGCGGCGCAAGTCAAGTCGCGTCACAAGTATACCATACAGCAAAGGCGAAAATAAGATTGAATTTATTGTCGCGTCTACTTCTCAGTGCCTTAGTACTAGACATACCTAGTATAAAATACCGTACGACATGATATTTTGTGATTATAACAATATACAACACGCTCTACGTGAACAACTTACGCGATATGGCTGACGATAGAGTACTGCTGTTGCGGCTACAAGTATAATTGGACATTTCAAATGCTTAGAGATTGAACAATCGAAGAACGAACTACACTGCGAGCGCCACAATAATGCAATGAACGTATAATAATTATTGCCGTCTAAAATCAGTTAAATCCGTTCGACCGAAGTAGGTAATTGTGTACTGTGGAATAGATAAGCTATTTGCAGGCGACCGGTACCTATAATCGATAACGACAGAGGGAGTGTATATGATTGTAATAATATGTTTAATTGTGGAACTCGACGATATCAAGTAAGAATAACTTAAGAGTAGGTACCTATCTATCTATACCTACGTAAAACGGCCAACGAAGCTCCGCATTGTCGCGTTTAAATTTTAATTGAAATGTATATTTATGTGAATAATATTATATAAACATAATATCGTTGGCACACTAGCCGTCAGACTATCGTCGTTAACGGGAATTGAGTTCAAAAGGAACTTTCCAAATGACTTTGTTTTTTATTACCCCATACTCGCGTACAATAATATAATAATGTGTATAAACATTTAACATTTATAAAATATAATATTTCTATATAATATATATTATATCTATTAATCTATTATTGTATTGTGATTTGTGTTAATAATATTTTTTTTTACTCTTCAGATAACTATAGAAATCGAATTAATTAAGTGTTACAATATTAAAACGATTACCCATAATGACTAATGGCATGCACCATTTAAAATTGCAATCATGTATTTTAATATTATATAGCTTATGACAGCAAGTATGCCGCCAAAATATCCATACCCCCTCTCATAAAACATTTGCAATTACGCAGCTGCTACTACCTACAATAGTAGTAGGTACTACATATAGTTATTAAAGTCTAAGGTGTGTGTCGTATTTAAAAGTGCTTTTAAATTTTAAGCTAATATACATATATAGTATATAATATAATATAGACAATATAGTATAGTACAAATAGGCGTTGTTAATATCATATTATATGATACTGAATGACGCTATATATCTGCAGGATAGGAATGGAGATTGATAAATAACAACAAAATCGATTGATGACGAAATTAAGATCACGTTTTTTATTGTTAAAAGTCTTATCGAAGAACTACGATTGTTTTGAAGGGTGGTTGAGTATCATTTTTGTGAGAGTTTTCAATAGTGGTAGGCGACCGGGTATGCGGTCTTGTAGGCTGGCACGTAAGTCTTTTCGTATTTGCCAGGCCAGTATTTGCCGTCGTCTTCGGGATAGCTCGGGTATGCGGCCTTGTAGGCTGGCACGTAAGACTTTTCGTACTTGCCAGGCCAGTATTGGCCGTCGTCTTCGTGGTAGCTCGGGTATGCAGCGGCCACATAAGCAGTTGCTGGGTACGTTGCTGCCGGGTATGTGGCGGGTGCGTGATATGCAGCTACTGTTGCAGGATATTTGTACGGGTAACTGGTGTAACTAGCGTATGAGAATGATCCAGGGGCTGAGGCGGAATAACTCAAAATCGCTGAGGACAAAAAAAAAAATCATTTTAACGTCGCTATAATATTATATTTATAAGATTTTATTTTTATTTAATAATTTTAAATTCACAAAAAAACTAATTTGAATTTGACGGTGTATATAGGACATAGGTACTATACGTATAGGTGCTCTATTGTATTAAAATGTATATTATTAGCACTCACGAGCTGGAGCAGCGGCGATGTAAGCGTGTTTTTTTGCTCTTACTCCTTCTTCGGCGGAAACTGAGTACACGGCCAAGGCGAAGAATATCTATTTAGCACAAAAAACAGAAATAATAATTGAAAATAATTCGTATTTGATGTCATGAATAAAATTTATATTAATATAATATTATTTTAGTATAATGATATTTGACGTAATTTATAGGTGCTGGCACAGAGTGTAAAATGTTTTAACGACGAATCACATAATGTGAAATGTAACTATTAAATTGTAAACTTACAAACTGTGTAGTACAATAAAACTGCAGAAGAATATCCGATATCATCATATTAGATAAAAAATAATTAAAGGTAAATATAAGTACACGACTTGAAAGTCTTTGTAGCACAAATATAATATATATTTGTATGTGACATAATATTTTGATGTTTTTCATTCTTTAGACAATAATTGATTTAGTATAATAGAAGCGAGTTGGTTCAAGTCGTGTACATTTTATAAGCAATCACATTATAAATTATAATAATATTATAATGGCAAAATTGAACACACATTTTAGTAAACAGTTAAAACCATAGGCTTGCGCACGGAATGAGTCAGGTGGGCCATGGCCCACCCTAAGAGCCGTATTGTACTTGTTATACATATTGCGACCTGATAACTTTTTATCATGAAACTTGAATAATAAATTACCAATTATACTAATTGTATTTATTCGTTATACTTCAATGATAATAATTAATTGAATACATTGAAAAATTGAATTATTTCAAATTGAATATATCTTAAAGTGTCTCTTTAAGTATATAAATCATAATTGGTTTGGTCCACCCTGTCAAAAAGGACAGCATACTCCTATAGTAAAGATCTAGGAAATCTAGTTACAATTATAGTAATGAATTATGATTAATCATGTTCGGACAACATAGAATGACGGTTATTGTATTGTTAACGGTTAACCTAATCAATAATCACACCAACAAGATTTCTAATACTTAATATTTTATTTGAAGGTCTCCGACTTGTTTAGACGCTTATATTATAACAAAACATTCGGGGTTCGTCAAAGAGAAATTATATCATACCAATAATCTATCAAGACCAAGAATCGAGTATTATACGAAAAATATGGCATCGGTATAACTGAAATTGAATTGGAATTCGCATAAAAAATAATCGATCGACAACCATTAAATCGTATGTATACATTGTATGTAGGTGTACAAAAATAAAAATCTAACAGCCGCGTATACGTACAAGTGTACAATAAGTGCACAATAAGCATACAATCATAAGTCAATAACATTTTTGAGCTGCGGTGTAGTACCTAATAATAATATAATATTGTGTTGTTAAAGTCACTCACCAGATACTTGAAAGAAGCCATTTCGTGTTTGGTGATTTCTTCTTACGTTGTCTACAACGAATCTGCAAACTTCAACCTGTGGTCGATGTGTGTACTCGGGATTTGAGGAGATGTAGTGTGATGCCGATGCCGATTACGGCAGTCTTTATAAGTAAATTGCCGGTATCTACCGGTATCCAGAGTGTTCCGGCTCCTACCTATGCACAGGGCGTTGCCTGCCGAAAGGACAAAATCCGGATCATGCATACCTATACAATATACACATTATATATTTATATTATGCTTATGACATGACAATGACCTTGGACATTGATCGTATAGGTCGAGGAGGGCACCAGTCACACTGTACAACAGTTTAATAATATTGTTTAAGCAAATAAATAAAATATAATAACGATTGTAAAACGCAGACACAAAATTAGGCGTTGCCGGACATGATATAGGTACAAGCTAGTATTTATATTGTATGCGCGTGGACACCACCCAATATTAAAATATATTAATTAAATAATTAATAATATGGAAATATTGTCTAAAATGTGACGTAGTTGCACTCCACGTAAAACGTGTTGAACATTATTTTAACTCATATTCGATGGACTTATATCTAATATTAGACTATACAAATATAATATGCCATACCTGTATAATAATAGTGTATATATGAAACAAGACGTACAAGGACAATTCAGGTTCACAGTGGTGGTTGAGTTTAAATATAAAAATTACATAATAATAATATTATTATTATTACATTGAGCGGGACACTTGCATTTTTATTTATTGATTCCGCCGGCTATCAATTTCGGTGGATATTTGTTTATGTTGATTCCACTGAATGTATTTTTTTTAATCAATAGTGTAGGCATAAGATCACCCAGTTTATCATATTTTTTTTAAATTTAAATATAAACATTTCAAAAAACAATTCAAACATTCTCGTAAGTAAAATTTATTAAAATAGTAAAATAATAATTTGTTTTTAAATTTATTTAGCTAACGCCAAAACAGCAAAAATAATTTAGTACAAATAAAATAAATAATAGTTAATAGTAATTAAAATGTAATAATAATTATATTAATTGATTTATTTTTCAGAATAGTGCTTTGATGCAAGTTTTATATACTTAAATCTATCAATTTTTTTTTTAAATATTCTTCAAAAATGTTCTTTATCTTTTCTTTCATTATTTTTATTTTTACTTATATTATTATTATCGAACCCTCTTATTGTTATATATGTATCGATTTTAATCTTTAAATTTAATACATGCGTAAATAAAAATATATTAGAATGTGCTTTGTTGAATTGAGCATTCCCTAATATTATGCATTTCTAATAATATAAATGTACCTACGTGTAACAAAATATATCTGCAATTTTATAGGTTATATTGATTAAGATATTATATGAAAACCGATGCAAATATGCAATTAAGTTCGGCGGAGTCGATAGCCGGCGGAATCAATACAGGTAAAAATTTACAATACAGTCAATACAGGACAATTTAAGGTAAAAAGGTAGTTTCGGCACAACACAATCGATATACGCCCCCGGATTAAGCTCTGTACCAGGGCCAAAATTATGATGTGGGGGGGGGGAGTTGTACTAATGATGTACAATTGGACGTATAGTATGCATCATACTGTATATATTTTTGTATTATTCAATTTGTAATAAAAAATATTTACTATACAATTTTTTAACCTTTTTATGAAATGGGTGGAATTCATTTTTTTACATTGTGTGATACTATTGTTACATACAATAGTTGATTGGTATAAATGATATAATATAATATAATTAAATATTTATTTAATTAAGTATTAAATTAAATTATTTGATATTTTATCTTGAATTACCTGTTCGATTTACAAACCAATTAATACAATGTACAAGTTATAAATTATATCAAGCTACTTTTATATTATTTTTATACACAATTACCGATAGATACTCAGATAATTCCACAAAAACTTGGTTTAAATCGTACGATTACCTGATACCAAAGAATCTCGGATAAAACAGTAGTATTGAGGGATAATATTCCAATTGAAATAAAATTTATTTCTCCCACTTCGTGATAACGTCACAAAACGTTCATATAATAAAATGTAATTTCAAAGTGTGAAAAAGCCATTACCGCTTAATCAAATGAACAAGTTTTGATAAAAATATTATGAATTTCCTATAGACTAAGATTATCTAAATTCAGAATATAGGTACCTATATACGTAATACACACTCGTAATGTCCATAGTCCATATTTTATGCGTATGCGTATAATAGTGCAATATGGGCGTCACTTAAAATTAATTCAGTTCAACATAATAATAATAAACATTATCTACTTTAGGTAGGCATTACAAATTTCATTATATAGAAAAACCTTAAGTTATTCATTAATTTTTTTATTATTAGGTATCATTACATATTCCATTATCATCAGTTTTACACAACAAAATTGTCCAAACCCCGACTGGTTTTTTATTATGTATGTATAGATGAATAAAATGTAAAAAAATATTTTCATCTTAAGCATGTCGCCCATTAAAACGATAGTCTTTGGAAATTGTCGTAAATCGGCATCTATCGACACAATTAATAGTGTCCACTGTTCAGCGTGCATCAGACTATTAGTAGGTATAAAAATTCCAAGGAGGCCACGTCAAAGTATTTTTCCATATAAAAAACTATGTATTGTGACGGTTAGGTTACTTGTTGAGTTTAAAACAAACATCGAATCACTATAGGTTATCATTAACTATAAACTAATATGGTTCAACAATTCGAAATAACTAAATTATTTCATAAAATCAACCCAACGTGTTATTATTATTACCACATTATAAGGAATAAGTTTATAACTATAAAAAAATAAAATTTTACTTAATAAAGAAAAATTGTTCATGTTTTTTTTTTCCTACAGAAATCCCATACACTATTCTTATTGTTTATTACCTTTTTAATTCTTTTTAAAATGTCACCAATTTTTGTGGTTAAACTTTACAACCCAAAAAACAACAAACATTATAAATTTTATTTACTTAATTAAATAATTAAATAAACTTATTTAAATTATTTATGATCATAAAGGTTTTTTTTTATATGGACCGTTGCCCGTAATTGTACGTATTCTAAAATACAAAGAACCACAAATGTTGACCATCCAATACCATATCTAATCGATTTCCTAAAAAGTACTCGATACCACTAAAATGTAGCAATTAATCGGTATAATAATGTAGATGAATTTCGTTTTTATTTAAAACAATAAAATATGTTTTTTTCTACATAAATAATTAATATCCATTAAGGGGCCTCATAAATGAGCATTTTCTTTGTGAAAAACTACTGTTTCTAATTCCAACGATACGTATCAACATTTATCAAGATTTTCATTTTGAAAAAATATTCGAATTCTCCATAATATGTAGAAGAGATCGATCTGGCCACATTTAAAAATTTTTTAATTTAGATTGCAATAAACGCTGTTGAAATTTTCGAAATGTTGAAAAATTTCAAATTTCAATATTTAATCAACTAAATAAAATCATAAAAATGTGCCTCGATAGATCCCTCGTACATGTTTTGGAATATAAGAATATTTTGTCAGGATGCAAATTGAGGTACCTAGTCGTTTCGGCGTATTATTGGATTTAGAATTGTCTGTTTGCATTAAAAAACAGAATTTTTTCGCGATCACAAAATTAATTTCTGACATGTGCGTGCGAGTGCGTGCAAGATTGTCGGTATCTCTACGTAAGTATCAAAATATATATTACCGCCGTGTCGCGCCTCGCGCCGTTGCGTTCCTAGAAAATATCAGATACCGCATCGATTTTGTAATTTGAAAATAATACCTAATAGTAAATGCATATATTTAGATTTAATTATATCTTAATGTTTCTTAGATATATAGGTATGATAGGTATAATATTTGTTTTTCTATATTATTATCCTCTGCTATTGAATGTTAGCATTATCATTCGACAGTCGACAAACATCCCGTCAAGTTTAGTTTTTTTTAGACAACATTATTTAATTATTGTTTTAAAATGAGTCCAAGATATGCTGCAAAATCAAAAATTCCACTTTCAAAAAGAAACAAACTTAGAGGATATTTTATAAATTCAATTAGAAACCCAATACAACTCGTAACTGTTCCTGCCGCCACTGTCAGTCTCAGTCGTATCTCGTATGTGTGAAACGGTCCTGGTCTCTCGGCAAACAGAGTATATACTCTATAGCTCTTTTGTCTACTTGTCATTATACAAAAGATACCAATAGTCTATATGATGTTAGTTAATAATATAATAAAGACACCAACATACGAGACGTTTCCAAATGATAAGTGCAGTGGAACGATTTTCTTATTTTGTTGTTATTCTAAAACGAATAACCGTAGATGCTTAAAAAGTTATATAATTTTTTCTGACAAAACTCAAAATACTTGAAAAAATAATATAATTGGTTCTTCATTTTATGTTGTTACAAATTATTATTTAAAAATAAGAAAAAATAAAAATAAATAATAAAATATAATAATAAATAATAAAATATAATATAAAAATAATATAATATATAATATTAAATATAATAATACAATTCTAAATAATTTAGAAATACATACGCGTTATTTTTTTTTATAAATATTTTTTATGTATAATAGTATTATAAAATTCATCATAAATAAAAGTTAACACATCCTTAAGTGACTCCTCCACTGTACAACAGAGCTTATTGTTATTACCCACTTTTGAATTGTATTCGCATGTACCTATAAGTTAGGTACCTAGTAGACGTAGATTTGGCTATAATTACTCCCACGATTTATAATATGCAAATTAAATTATTTATAATAATTGAAAGTACCATTTAATAAGGTATATTATATAATTTTACATCGTAATGATGAGCGTAATTTGGATGATAAAAGTTGCTAAAAACAACGTCTGTTTTTTTACTCAGTTAAGTATGTCATTCAACGTTGTAGAAACGTTATAGAGACGTTTTAGAGATGTTATAGGGACATTGTAGGAATCATGATGGAGGTAGATCTAGAACACATGTACCAGGAGTGTATGCTGTGACGTGATGGCCGCCGAATGAGTGGCTACGACCACTGCCGCCGCCGCGCCGTCACCGAGATCGAAGAATAGTAGCGAGAATGCATCCGACCCTGGTACACGGAGTCCGTAGCGTAAATCCAGTGTAAGTGGAACACACTCCGGAACGAGTAGTACGAGCAGTAACTTAGATACCCTTAAACTTAGATACAGTACCCTCCAAAAATTGAAATGTTGGGAAAAATTATTTCGATTTATTTTGTTTATTTATTATCTTCGTTATTCATCTTGAAATCACAAACTTCATTCTTTTTTTTGTTTATGCATTTTAGATTATTCATTACAGGTTATTAGTATCAGAGCGACAGAGCCGCCAGCCGCAAGGACACACAAGGGCTGACTGGCAGATCGGAAGATCGGGAAATTTCCCGATGGTCCGGTCGAACAAACGAATTATGGGGCCGAAAATATCATAAACAATACGTCAATACGATAATAATCATACCTAAAATTATATTTTGATTTTCTAAGAAACATACGGAACAGTAGGTATTTATATAAATAGGAATTACTACGCTGCCGTCTGCCGGCCGCCGTCGCCGTGTTGTTTATAATATTATACGATATAATATTATTATTGTTATATTATTTAAAAATATACTGTTTTCGTCCACGACTTACAACACTGTCGTCTGTGATATTATATAAAATAAGTCAAGTGGAAAGATTACTTTCGAAGCAATATTTACGATTATAACCTCAGCTTTTTAAAGGTTATTCAAAATTCAAATCAATTTTTAAATAATGTATTATTATTATTTATTGTAAAGAAAGTAAAATTATTGTTATAAGGCCTATATATTTTAATCTATATTCAATTATTATTAAAAATTGGTTAAATGGTTTGAAATATAATAGAATTATTAGTTTTAGAGGCCTATCCGGCATCCCCTATTAGCTATTTGAATTTGGAATCCCACCGTGTGTTGTTTCCATAAATAAATTTTACTTATTTCCTGAATAATGTTTTGTCGTTTTTAAATTGAATTCTTCTTAATTCATATTGTTACGTTTCTCTAAGACCACATATTTTATATTTTTCTATAGTACCTATTTGAATAAAAATGCTGATAAAAACCAGCGCACACATCGTATATGTCATAAGCCGTATACGCTAATAATTAGCGTATTATATACTTGTTTTTCAATTTAAATAGGTACGTATTATTTAAGTTCGCGAGTTTAAGCACGATTTCATACGCGTTATTTATACTTCCAACACTCAGTCTTCACGTCTTTATGAACATTTTAACGTTTATACATATTACATTATAATACATTTTTAATTTTTTTTTCAAATAAAAAATGTAATGTAATTTGTCATTTAAAAAAATGTCTTCTGACTTCCCAAACCCCTCTTTGGTCTTCTGGGTCAGCCGATGATTATAGCCTATATAGTTGAACACGCAGTTTATGCATAGAAAAATCAGTTTACCGTTTACTTAGAAAATATGCAGTATCTCAATTGTCAATTAATTGCAAACACTGCTTTATTCTTCAAGACAAACTGAATGAGCACATTTTCATAAGTTTTAGTTTTTTTTTTTACACATAACATGGATTTTTGGGTACCTAATCAAATCATTAAATCAGCGAATAAAACAAATTAAATGAATGAAAATATTTTATTACATGATAAAACGTCTGAAAATACTTATATAAATAATAAAACAGATAATGAACCAATTATAAAAATATCAAACAATTGATTCTAATAAAATAAATCAAATAATACTTCTATATTATCCTTAGACCTTAAGTAGCTGCGATAGACCTTTTATAAGTCATTTCGACATTAATTTTTTATGAAGATCTGAAGTTAGAAAACAAAATTTTAATTATTTTGGTGTAAAAGGTAAAACATTTTTAGTGTGTAGGTACATCTAAGGATTAAACATTGAAACAATTTCCCACACATATTATAGTAAGTTGTTCTTTCTGTAATCAAAAGGTCTATAAAAATATACAAACAAAGTTTTTTTAAAATTATTTTTATTTTAAAATTGGATGAAATTACATACTAAAACTAAGAATGATGATTTTAAGTATTTTTTTGTTATTTATTTTAAAAACAATTTTAGTGAGTACTTGAAACTATTAGAGTAGGTATAGGCATAATATGTGGATAATACTTATATAAATGATGGCAAAAGCCATAGTTATATAACATTATAATAACCTAACAAAATTGATTTTGTGTTCTTAAATTTATTTTAATGATAAATAGGTACTAGGTAGATGTAGGTAATTTATGGAAATATTGGTAAAGCACATTTTAGTACGTCTCTATAGCTGCTATCCATACAATTGATATCAAAAATAGTAATTAACTAAATAATAGAAATTAAATATTGACATAAGGAAAGTTGTTATTTTAATTTCAATCACATATCTTGTGTGAAATCTTGTACTTATTGAAGTTTCAATTCTTAGCAATTTAAATTTTAAAAATAATTGTATTGATATTGTTGCACTTTGTAATCGCTTTGCTATAATTCTTCTATGATAAAATGCAAATTAAAAATAAAGAAGATATTGTTGCACAGACATGCTTTGTAAACATCAACTCGTGTAGTTAACAGTTAAGTAGTAGTTACTAGTTACAATGTTATATTAATTTATTGTTTTAATATGTGAATTTTAAAATCAAATCTTAGTATATTAAAAAAAAACATAAAAGTTTTTGAAAACTGTCTCAAGTTACAACTGAATATAGATCAAGCCCTGTATGTATGAATTCTTTAATAGGTATATTTTTATACTTAATCTGGTTAGCCTAATCTTAATATATATAATTGTTATATAAGTACAGACTAAAAAAACATTGTTATTACCTATTTAATATAAATTATTATAATCAAATTTCTTATTACAATTGTTTACAGTAAACACACCTACAGCTCTCACACTGCAAAATAACTATAGTGAGACATGATAAGGCGGTGATACCTCACTTATAAAAATTAATCAACTTATTCAGGTTATTCTGCTTAAATTATTTGGTCAACAAATAGGTAATTAATATATTTAAATTAATTAAATTTTTTCAAAAATAGCTGATGCTGATGAATTATGACAAGCACTTTGATTGCTTTTTCAAAACAATTTGTATCAATGAAATACATTATGTTCAGTTTTGTAAACACATATGTACATGTGTTCTGTAAAACAAACAATTTATTATTCATTCTGAGGTAAAATAAATTATAAACAGAAATCATTATGAAATTAAAGTTTAAACGCCGCAATTATAGTAGAATCATAGGAAATGCAGATGCTGGATTTAGTCAATTAAAAACCATACAATTCAGGTACTCTTGAATCTAGATATACCAATACCACCCTTATCTCAATATATGTAATATACCTACTTAATTATGTTCAAGGTCGGTCTGACCAGGGCCTGAGGGCCGGGATTCCTGCCTGGGCCCTTGCCGTATTATAGTTTGTGGGTCTTTGTACTGTGTTGCGGTTGCCCCATAATACACTATACAGCATAGTTAAATAAATCACAACAGCAGTTTTCTTATCAGATTCTTATAAAAGAATGGAAGTTTGGAAATCTGTAACTGGAAAAAACCATTCAGGACGTAATAAATTATATAGACTCCAAAAAATTTGCACAACTAGATGGTGGAGTAAAGAAAAGGCCTTGTCTTCTATCATAGATAAAGAATTCACGACTAAAACTGACCTGTTGAAAGAAAGTAAATTAATTAGATTATTACAATTTTTAATAGAAATAAATAACGGCAATTTCAATTTGTCTACCAAGTTTATGGCAAGAACTCTAATTGAAAAATTGTCACTTTTTATGACTATACTTATATCGTTTGTTCTTCTTGATATATATTCTATTGCCACACCAGTATAAATTTATTTACAATCAAAATCTTTGGATGACCTAAAAGCATGATCAATGATTAGTATAATGTAAAAAATAAAAATAAAAAAACTTAGAAATTATGAACATGTTTTATATTTATATAAAAGATCCCAAGAATATATTAAAAAAATTAAAGAATTATTAATAAATATTGATGAGGATTTTATTGAAAAAAGAGTTTCACAGAAAAAGATACTTCCTGGTCAAACAGCAACAGATGAGTAAAGAAATATGACATCATTTAATCAATTCAAATATATAGTATTTTCCATCATTGATAATTTAGAAATTATTATTTCTGAAAGATTTATACCAAATGAACAATGAATGAAAGACTGTGGCTGGTTGGATCCAAAAAAATATTGTGATTTACAAACTATTAATGAAATTCCAGATAATGTATTTAATCAAAAAAAAAAAAAATTAGCTTATGTTGAAAGAAGCACAGTACTCTTGGTATTAAAATAATTTACAAATTACTATCATAGTATACCATTATTCCAGAACACCAGATTAATATATCGGAACAAGGGGAAAAAAATGAAATAATGATTAATTCAGAATCTGAATCAGAAGTTAACTATGAATCCATTCATTGTGATAAGTGTAATATGTGCATATATTAAGAGTGGAATTATAAAAACAGTCTGGTCTTTTCAATAATTTATATATTGTTTTCAAATGTGCTTTAATATTACCATTAACACAAGTAAAATGTGAAAGAGTATTTTCTAAATTAAAAATTATTAATAATAGACTGATATAAACACATTCTCAAAATATTCTTACTCCATTAATGCTATTACCCATAGAAAAAGATCTAACTAAAAAAATAAATAAAGAAGATAATTATTATAATAAATGAAATTTCCAAATCATCAATGGAATTAAAAAGGCTACTTCAATAATTTATTAATGTATATATCAGTATACATTTTACTATTTAACATTATCTACTTGATAATACAAAATTTAAAAAACTGAGTTTTAATAAAGATAAATTTAAATATTTTCATGAACTAAAAAATGTATTCCAAAAAAATTATAGGCACTTTTCTTTCCTTATTTTGATATTTGGTTTCATTTTTTAAATTATTGGGCCGCCAAAAAAATTCCTGCCTGGGCCCTCAGGTATTAACCTGATGTTATTTATTTATAACGAGCATCCAATTTTGTAAAATATACTTTTTTAAAGTATCCAAGTATAAATAAAAATACTTTAAATATGTATTTTATAGATATTTTCAAATACTTCCAAATTTGTATGTTTTTTCCTTAATAGCTGTAGATACTCAGAAATTTAATCAAACCCTTATATAATTATTCTAGACATGGATTAATTTAAAAAATATTTTAGCACTTTTAGAGCTATAATACATTTGAAATTATATAGTTTTTTTTTTTTATTATTAATGTTTTTAATTTTATAAATAATAACAGTATAAACCTTTAACATTTAGTTTAAGGTTCCCGATAAATTTTAAATTTTCAAAAATATAGGCAGTTTTCTGGGTATATATTTATACATTCAGTTTATATTATTTTTGGTAGTGAGGTAACCTAAAATCTTTCACCTATAATAGTAGTTAAGTAAGATCTAAATATGTTTAATTGTTTTAGTAACAAAAAAAAATCATGTTTTGGGTCTGGAATAAGATTGGATTTTTGTTGGTTAGCATAAGAGAATCAACAATTTAACAAACAATTATATAGTTGTAACTTTATTTATATGACTAAAACTGTAGTAAAGGTACATAAAACATAATAGGCTTCAATGTTTCATAAAAAAAAAAAACTACTTAATTAATATAAAGCAAATTTTAAATCAGAACAACATTGATTGCATTTTGCTAAGTATAAATTAAACCTCAATGGTAACAATCGAAAATAATTTTTTCATTCAAAATAAAAATAAAACAAAACAAACTTCAACAAATAATAATAAAAATAGTGATTGTGATACTTAAAATTAAAATCTAAATCATACTATTATAATGAATGTTATAATAAGATTACTGTAATTTATTCCCATATCTATTTCTTGTAAAGTTGTAACAAATTACAATCTTAGAATATCACTATTAGCAAAACCAGCAACTAAGAGAATTATAAGTATAGGTGATAGAATTGATAAGTATGTTAAAGTTGATTCCTTCCATTGGGCAAAGTAAACAGGATAGGTAAAATAGAATTTATGTTGCTACTTAAATAATTTATTAAAGTAAAGTATTATTAAACTGAAGGAATAATAATTGTAATTTTATAATTATATATATATAACATAATCAATAATCACTATCAGAAAAAAAATTATCATCTTTGCCACTGATTTTACACCATAATTAGGACAAAATAAAAATAACATAAATATTCATAATATTCTAGCCAAACTTATTTTGCCTTGCATAATACTCTAATATATCACATTTGTAGTGAATAAACAAACCAATTTCAAAGTTGCAATATAACGGCAATAGTGAAATGTTAATTATGTCGGACTGTCTCCATTTAAAAACATATTTTGAACATAACTTTGTGTGCTATACTCACTAATCACTATGTACAGTATCTTATATAATTATTAAAATCTAATAAAACACCTAAGAAGTTATTTTAATTTTAAAGAACAGTGGAGTAAAATTATAATACAATGGTTACCTTAAATTTTAATTACATATTTTAAAACACAGCATTTTATTGTCAAATGTTATTGATTATCACTATGCATAGGTACTTTAGTTAAAATATAGTTAACTTATAGTACTTATGCTTAAAATTAATATTACAAAAAAAAAAAAAAAAAAAAACAATACATTTTTTAAATTTAATGTATAGTTTACTCGTATAATATAATAATATATTACTAACAGAAAATACTTAAACTGGATATCTAATTTATTATTTAATCCAATAATATTATATCAACACAAATGTAGTGTTATGTTTATTGTCTTGATTTCTAACCCTGGGGTAATATAAAAGTGAACTGATTGACCTATAGGGTTTTATAAGAGTATTTTACCCTGTAAAAAAAAGTATAATATGTAAATTACTTATAATTTATATATAATTATAAGCATAATTATTTTTATATTTTCAGAATACTTTAATGAATATCATGACAAAATCCCAAGCCAAATTGTATACATGAAAGTTGATGAAACTGTTAGGTATAATTAGCTAAAAATAAACAATATACATTATACATATATTATAAATCAATATATTATATAATAGGAAATTCTTCCTAATCTAGGAAATGTGAAAAAGACCAATTTAAAATATGAAGTTTTAAAAATGTATTATACATACAAATGTATGCTATTTAAAATTTGTACTAATAATTATTTCTCTAGAATAACAAATTTCTCAAACAATATAAGTAATTAATTAAATACGAAAAGTAAGTTAAGAATATTTAAAAAAGTTAAAATTATACAGTTATAATCAATATGATATTTAAAAAGAAAATATAATTATTGTCAATAAATTAATGATTGCTATTTTTAAACACATTAAAAAATGAATTAAATTACCCATTTTAATTGCATACAAAAAAAAATTTTTTAGAAAGCGCGGTTTATTGTAATATTATGTTGATATAATAATTAGTAGAATTATGTGAAAGTCAAATATTAACTCTAGAGGAAGCCCAACCAATAAAAGCAAAACAAATTTTTAAATATAGAATTAAATTAAAATAATATTGATAGAAATAGTAAAAAATTAAAAAAATATTTTTATTTTTATTTCCTTGCAATATTTGATGTATCAAGTATTTGATAAATACATCAAACAAATATAAAACTAAAAGTATAATTTCATTATTTTTATAGCTAACCCAGCTTAATTGCACAAACAAAATAGTCCTCAACAAAGATCAATTTTTTCAAATATTATATTATTATTTTATTATTAATATAGAAACTTGTATATATCCAGATATAGTCTGATAAGTAATTTTATTGTATATATGTAACAATAAAAATGTATTGATTTAGCTAAAAAAATTACAGTAAATCTGTTGAAGCCTTTAGTATTTTTTTTTTTTTTTTTTTTTTTTGACCAATAAGGTATTCAGAAAAATATTTTTCATTCTTTAAAATTTCCAAATTTACATTTTTAATGAATTTATAATTTGATAAATTTTTTTTAAGCTGATATAAAAAAGCTTTTTATTTAAGAAGTCTTAAAGAAATGTATAAAAAGATTTTGATAAAATATCTGATAATTATCTTTGATATCAAAATGATGAGCATAATATATTTCAGTTTAATATTTCAATATTGTTAACTCCTTTGATACAATTTCATTGACACATCTAGTATATCTGAATAAACAAGCTTCTTTAATATTTATATTTAAACATTATTGTGATTTAAAAAATAAAGCAAGTATTGTGAGTATAATCAAAATATAAACTTAAAATATTACTGTATTAGTATCAAAAATTGGATAAAGACATTAACTATAATCTATAATATATATTTCTACACGCCTTTAAAATATTTACATATTATCTACATTGAATTATGAATCAAAATATCCACAAACTTATAAATTATTTATAATAATATCCAAAATAAATATACATTTGGAATTAAGAAATCATCAACTTTTTGGAAGACTGATACATCAAATTATAAATTAAAATTCAATTATTAAAAGGAATTTAAAAATATATTTTTAGCTTAAATAAATTTACTAGTATACATGATATACCACTACTCTTACTACTTCATTTTGCTGTTTATTATTTATAAATTATCAATTTTACTTTCGTACACATGTAATTTTTAGTTCATTTTTAAATTTAAACTAGTTATTTAATTACTTTTAATCATTCCAGAATTATTTTATATGTATATAAATAAAATAAATATTGATATTCTATTAAAACTTATTTATAAACATAAAGAACTTATTAAAACAAAAATTCAGTTTACTCCCCTCTCTTCTGAATAATTAATTAAAAGAGAATATTATGCATAATTACTCACAGACAATTATTTTGAAGTTATGACAGCAGAATAAACAGACCAATTATTGTAACTAGTGATGGTATAATAACCTCCCAATTAATGTTTGTTTTCTGATGAGCGAATATTCATAAACACCTACCAACATGACACACCATGTCTATTGTCTACTAAGACCTAAGACCTAATTACACTTCATAAACTATACCTAATTATCACAATAGAAATTTCTCAAACAATAATAAAGTTATTTTTATAGTGTGAAATAAGTGCTATGATTATAATTTTTGATTTAAAAGAACGTCTACTCGTGTGTTGTCTTTTATTTTACAAATGCACAACATAGCAAGATTGATTCCAGCAGTTATGATTATGTGGTTTTAGCTTATAAGAATTATATTATCTATCTTGTTTTCATAAAATTTTAATTTTTAAGCCAGTTATGTTTGATGTGAATATAAAATATAAAAACTTTATATTAATAATCATAATTTGTTTTAATACAGAGATGGAGAATTTACATTTAAAAAATATAAGTAGATTTATCAGTAAATTTACAATAAAGGCCATTTTTTTTTTATTAGTAAAAACAATTTTTGTATCTATTGTTGTATACGTTACAAATTTAATAATTTCTAATAAAATGGATCTTTTGTTCGGTATCAAGAGATATTATGTATATTTTATTATCCATAATACAATTATTAAATAATTAATATTAAACTGTCAAAATTAACACAACATTAATTTATTTTTGTATATTGAAAAGTTTAAACATTTATATTTATTAACTTTTAACTATTAGTTAAGTATATACAGTTTTAAGAAAATAGAAAATATGAGATGATTATAGTTATATAATATCATTGAATAAATGTTTAAAGCTAACATCACAAAATTGGAACCATGAATGCAAATTTACTATTTGGTCTGTTTATAAGACAAAGACAACACAAACGAAAACAACATTCTACCAACTATTTTTAATATTTTATTTTTAACCTATAACGATTACAATATTTAATATTCAAAGCAATTAGCAAGGTAGAGAATAATTGTTGACATATTATCTGAAACACTATTTTTTAGATATTAAACAATATTTAAAAAACTTATGTTTTATCAAATGTCTGGTTTTTCACTACTGTTATTAATTCAGATAAAATAGTGAGGTATTAAGAAAAACCAAAAGATTTATAATCTTAATTTCCTTTAAAATAAAATCATGAAAATAGAGACATTACTAAAACTATTTTATGAATATTTTACTAGCCCAGATAAAACTGAAATTTAAATACATATAATGGAAATATTAACCATATATATGATTAAGCATAATTATTATGATATAAAGTTTTTTGAAACAAAATCTTCATATTCTGAAAAAAAACATAAAATACATTATAATGAAATGTTACATCAATAATTATTCGAGATTTTTAATTTCTAGGAATTTACAAATTAAATGTATGATTATTTTAATTTAATTTAATATTATATTATATTATTTTACCTGTAGTCGAACATTTTAATTTTAAAATTTGAGGTATAACTGCATCAATTTGAAAACTACCCAACAAACTAGAAAAGAATATTTCTTCTATGATATTAGGTTGTAATGATCGTAAAGTTGGAAGTCGTAACAGTAATATGGCTATACGGTGTTCATCGTTACATTCTTTAATTAAATGTTGTTTCAATTCTTTGACAGCTTTTTCTTGTAGTTTGTATAACTGTTGTCTTTCAGAAGGATTATCTGTAAACAAAATATGGATATTCAATATTATCTGCAATATTTTAATTTAAGATTATTTATTTATAATTCAATATTTAGGATTTACCACTGTTAAATAAAGATATTAATTTTAAATATGCATATTCCACTTCATTCACTTCAATATTTTCCATTTCAGTAATATAATCTTGTATTCTATTGAGGTAATCAATGAGCTAAAAATACATATGCATTAGTAATATTTTTTAAATATAACTAAAAAGTTATACTTTCAATTTTAATATGTCATTACTTATTTGAAAACTTTCTAAAAGCATTCAAGTCATGTCAGTGTTTTGTGACATATATTTTTTTTTTTGCAAATACCTCCTTATAAATAACTAATAAGTACTATTATTTAAGTAGCTTATAAGTTTTATGTTAATTTCAATTTAATTATACATTTATAATGTACCACTTTTAACTCAATCATTGATTTTATAGATATTTCAAATTGCTTGAATCGATCACTTGTCTGTAAGACTAATTCATGAGATACATAATATTATCATGTGTAGTAGAATTTTTGCTAAAACGCTAAAATACATGACAAAATTGGTATGATCACAGTTTTAATAATACCCTATTTATTTAGTCATAGAAAATGCAGAAAACTTATGGAAATACAGTGGACACCACTTATAAGACTCACAGATATAAGGTTTAGTCACTTAATTGACTTAAAATCGTCAAGAACGGTCCGGACATATCCAAAAACATTATAACAAATTCAGTTATAAGATTCAAATTTTGTAAAAAAAAAAAATGTAGAAAATAAATATTTTTGATAAAAATTTAGAAATAAATTTGTTTTAAAAAATAACATATTTTTGTTGATTATTACTGGTTTCGATTTATGCTTTAAAATGTGTGTATGTACAATTTTAATTATAATTTTTTCATTTATTCACTAATAAGCAAGGCTCGGAACTTTAGGTATTTGCATATTTATCTAGAAAGTGCATATTGAAATTCTGATTCAATGCAAATTCGATTCATCGTACGCATAATTTAAATACAGAATTTTTGTTGCATAATTTTGCATATTTCGTTATTTATTGTACAAATACGCATAGCTTAGGTTTAAGAACATTTTTATGCGTATTTCATAGATTTAACGAAAACAATTTTTTTTTTTAGAAATTTATAGTTTAAAAAAAAAATATTAGATATATAACAACCAAAATAAATTCATGACACATGCCCCGAATATCCCCTTACCACCAGAGCCAGTCATTACACGTTGGGGCACGTGGCTAAATGGTAGTATTTATTATTGTGAATATTAAGAACAAATTTGTGAAATTGTGGAAATGTTAGACTCAGAAGATGCATTATGTATAAAAATAGCAAAAAAAAATTTGGTAAAAAATAGTATCAAAAATAATCTGGTGTACATAAAATCAAATTTCAAAGTAATTTCAGATTCGATTTTAAAATTACAAAAAAAAAAATGCCTTTGTTTGAATCTTTAGATATTCTCCAAAAAGTTCAAGTACAGTTACAATTGGCTCAGGGTAATGATGGGCAAAAAGTATTTAAGAAATATAAAACAGTTTTAAACAAAAACAACGGATTAAAAATACTAAACAGATATCAAAAATACTTTGTAGAGAATATTGATGGTCTACTTGAATATCTTACCACAAATGATCTAAGTTTCTACAAGTATGCTCCAATTACATCAGTTGATGTGGAGAGATCTTTATCGATTTACAAAAATCTCTTGACTGACAATCGAAGATCTTTTAAACTCGAGAACATTAGAAAACACCTCTTAATTAAATGCAACACAGGTAAAAATAAAACAACTTCTCTAATTGTTTAAATATTAATTGATTTTACTTTTTTAGTAGGAAATAATTTTGATGAATGATGATACAAATTGTATACCATCAGGATGACACAGCAATTTATACATAAGGGATGCAGTGTTAATATCTTTCCCATTTAATGTTTTTTCTCAAGTAGTTACCTAATTTAAATTATAAATTTTGCATGTAAAATGTATTTCGTTCAATAAATTGCATATTTTCTATTTTTTTACTGCATATCATACCGCATATTTTGATGTATTTTAACGCATATTTGAGTAATTTTTAGCGCATAAAGTTTCGAGTTAATAAGTAATATGTATGCATTAAAGTCGTTTAAAATAAAAGCTAGATATGTAATAAAATAAAATAAATAAGTATTTTGTATTTTTTTTCCACTTCGCCTATAAGAATCATTTGATTATAACTTTATAAGACCCAATTTATGAAGGTCCCAAAGTGAGTCTTATAAGCGGCGTCCACTGTAGTTACCATGGTAACAATAGTGACATAGTGACTCGGAAAACCATTTAATTAGTTTGTATTTTTTATCCAAGTTCTACTTTAATTATTAAATTTATTTATTTACCTCTTTAGCTTTACTGGAGTTGGGTGAGTTGTGAATTTCATCATTTTGTAAATGAGTTATCATAGAACTAAGTACTGGTATCAATGATAATGCTTGTGCGCATTGAGTTAAACCCAAAATAAACAGTTGTGACCAGGAATTTTTCAGCAGACTAAGTTGTACTTCAAATCTAAAAATTTATTTAAATTAATTGATAAATTCTTGCACATTTTTATTTACGACAACAACAATAATAATAAGTCTTACGTTAGCAGCTGAAAAACTGGAAGGTTCTGAACCCAATTTATTGACAGAAACAATAATCTTGAAGCACTTTCGCAGATAAAATGTAGATTTAAGTATGCGTATTTGGGACTGGGTGATTGAAATGGAAAGTTAACATTAACAGTTGGCATCACGTCTTCCGAAGTATCTAAAACGTTACTCTGCACTTCAACCTCATATGATGAATCAGTACCATTAGAGTTTTGCTAAATAGAGTAATATTATTTTTATTAAATTAAATAATAAATAGTTTTATTTATTTTTTAATCAGCCAACCAGATAACAAGTGGCTATAAATACATTACTTGTGTAACATTTGTCATAGAATCCAATGTAAGTACTAATAGGCTTTTGTTGTCTTGATTAAATGGTTTGATGTCCTGTTCGTTATTTGGAGAACGGCTAACCGATGAATCTTCATCTTCAGCCATATAATAATCCATATAATTCTGATTTCTGATAGAAGAATCATTTTCATCTAAAAAAAAATTTTATTAGTAAGTGAGATTTAACAGTAAAATTAACCTCAATATTTTGCGTAAGACTGATAAATATATTAAGTTATTAAATCATAGACCTTTTACTAATAGACTGGCTCTCTTCATGTTTTCATTGTGTTAAGATAGATGGAGCTTTTTATTTACAAAGTTACTCCGATACAATACAATATAAATGAAAATATATTAGCTATATATGCATCACTGCACCATGCAACTATCAATATATTTGGTATCGGATGGGCCGGTCTATGAGTAAAGGGATACTGAGATTAACTGACTTTATTAATAGGTAGTAAATTACTTGTTGTTTGTAGTAAATTCAATGCTGTTTGATCATTATATACGGAACGATTTCCTGCATATGGAATTTCTGTTTTGATAAAATGCATATCATTTTTAATAAATGGCATTTCATTTTTAATAAATGAATTATTTCCATATGAAAATGTAGGAATGTTATTATTGTCCGGGCTAGTTGACAAATTATGAATGGTTTCTATTCTATCTGTAACTGGTTTCCTTTCATGTTGCACAGCTAAAAAAAAAACATACAAATTATATTTTTTACATTATACCTATTTCATTAGTTTCAACAATCAATATACAGTTCACTATTCTATAATCAAGTAATATTGTATAACCATGGAAAATACAAACCAAATATTTCTAAGCTGTGAATATGTTTTTTTTTTTTTTACATTGATGATTGATGAAATTTAGTGATATATCATAACTAGTGTGACACAAAGTTATTTTAAATCATAAACAATATAATTTTTTTTACTAATGGAAATATTTAAAACACTTTTTTTTACTGTATATGACTGTTTTTTATGCAATTGTAATTTATATATGATATTATATACCTCTTGTCACATATATTATGTATCATTAAAGTGGATATTTTCACAGAATTATAAATTATGTGCCCTAATTAGACATTTTTAAGACATTAAATACACACCTCCAGTAATAACTTCTAAAAAATAATAGTTTATAAATTGAAAATTGAAAAGAAATATTAGATGACTATTTCTTAATCTCTAATATAAAAATGTATTCTTACAATCACTTCTCATTCCCATAGACAAGCATTTTTGAAGTCTGCAATATTGACAGCGGTTACGGTGATTTTTTGTTACTTCACACATTTTAGTACCTCTACATTGATAGCCTAGTTGCTTACGAATAGATCTTTTAAAGAAACCTTTACATCCTTCACAACTTATTGCTCCATAATGTCGGCCTAAACATATAAATACAATTTTAATATCACAAAATATTTACTGTTTTAAGCAATATAGCTTAACTGAATTTGTTAACACACCTGATGCTCGATCTCCACATACCACACATGATTCAACAGGTAAACAAAAGGAATGCATTTTGTCATTGCCAATCATGTCGTCAATATTCATAATTGTGTAATCAATTAAAACATTAAATATTTGTTTTTTTAAGTTCCTTATATTAAAATAATAAGCTGTAAAATCAAAAATATATATATTATTTAATTATTGGTTATGTAAAATTAAAAATTAATAATATTTTACTTGGTACCTATATTATTTATTATTGCTGGAGAAGAATGAAAAAAATTAGGTCATTAAATATCAATATTGTTTATATTTTAACAGGCAATTTAAACTTTTTAAATACTTTCAATACCAAAAACTGAAATCTAACAGAGATGTGTAAGCATTATGTATAAAATATTTGTATAAGTACCAATTAGATAAAAATTTTAAAAAAAATTCATGAGGTTACCTAGGTATTATCTGATATGTAATGTATATTATTTTCTAATATGTTCTAATAGAAAATTATAATTGATTAAAAGAGATTTTAAATATATAAGAACCAAATAAATGTGTTAAATGATATGTGTTTGAAAGAATGTTCAAGTTCAAATAAAAAGAGATTTATAAAAAGGCAAAACTGTAATTCTAACACCAAAATAATCGCAACTAGGTAGGTCATTGTAAGGAGAAAACAAATGTGTTAATATACCTTCTAATATTTTGCATACATAATTTAAAAAAAATATATATATAGGTATTTAATTTAAATCAATACATACGTATAAACGTGCAATAAAATCAATTGAACTGAAATAACATTTTCGAAAAATAGAAACAATGTAAGTAAACAAGTGGGTAATAAAGTATAGATATTATGTAGAATAATTTAAGGGACACTGGGCATTAGTAAATACATTTTACTGTAAACAGAACTATGATTGTTGTAGAATGGGGTTAATAGCAACCGAGAAAACAACAACCATTACTCTTTTTTTTTAATTTGAAATGAGGACACAATAATAACTAAAGCGTTCACAGCAATCTGTTGCCGTTCATGGTGAGCTGAAAAACTAAAACGTTTTTTGGCGTCTATACCTACCTCTTGGTCTGTGGAACCTTCAAGACGACAGCCATGTAAACGAAGAATTTACAAGGTAAACCCAAACACATTAGAAAGTATTGAGAATCAAAAAAATAAACACAAATAATAACAAAAGCAGATAATTTGTTGAAACAAAAACATTAAAAATAAAAATAATAAACGACTTGCACTACAAAAGTGATTGTCGTTTGTTGGCTTGTTGTTTACAGGCGACACGCCGTTCAGTAGAACGTCGATGGAGAGTCGCAACTTACTCGCAAGTCGCTATGATGAAATGTATTAAACACTAGAACGATTTCCAATGATATGGAAATCATTATGTGATAAGGGAAAAGTCACTGCGTATGATACGAATAAGGTCATCAGCTGATAATCAGTGACGTTCGGGCGTCGGAATTGGAACGTGCCGCCGCCGCCGCCGCGGCCTCACTACCGCGATAACGATTAACGATGAGACCACAGATTATATAATCTGTGATGAAACGATGAAACGTTAAAACATCGAAAACATCGTAAATATTATCGTTTCATTTTAAGTGGGTATAAGTAAAAAAAGGAAAAGGAAAAAGAAGAACGTCGCATTTTCGTTTTTTTTTTTTCAAAAACTTAATAAGAAACTCAAGATTTAATTAATACTAAACCATATTTTACTGTATCAACTATCAACGAAATATCTAAATTAATATAGATATTCATAATAAACTTGTAATTTAGCCTTTCTCATTTCCTCTTTCCTCTCGTCCATTATCAGGTTTCATTTCATTTTTTTAATTATTATACTTTATATTTTATTTATTATGTATAAGGTATAACAAACTATATATATATATATATACATATACACACAGCAAAATATGTTTTTCTAAAGCTCTGTACTCTGCAGTTACGATTTTAAGTATAGTTAATATTAGTATCACACCATCACCTACTTACATTCAATTTATTAATATAGAACGCAAATATAAACTTTATTCTTGAATTTAATATTTTACGGTATCAGAATTTAGTATATAAATACTGCTAACTAGATACTACATAATGCACATAAAAATTATTCGCATAGTTACCATATTTATTATTTTGGAAGTTATGTTGAACTTTTTTTTACATTCTTATATAATACGTTATAGAACATACTTTGAAAAAACCGGGTATCGTAAAATAAGTTGCTAAATTAGAATAATACCTACCTAGTTTTTTATAGCATATTTTTGTTATTTTTTGCATGTTTAGATACTATAATGCATTTTTAAATACGAGACAACTATACAAGCTAATAAGTAATAATTACTTAATTTCTTTATACTTACATAGAGTTATATAGAAATATTAGAAATTAGAACTGGTGAATAATTATTTAATATTACAATAGGTATTACATAGAAATATTTATTAATATATAACTCAAATATAAAAATATACAATATACTTTATTTTGTGTGGTATCTACGAAACGTCGAAAGTTATAATACCAACAGGGTAAAATGCTGACAGTCGAAGTAGGTGTCGAAAAATAGGAAATATCGTCAGGGTAGAATGTCAAAGATTGAAATATTAACAGATTAATAAAAATAATTAAACGTAGGATTAACAATGCCAGTTGTACTAATAATAAAAACGGACTGTATAGCAATATCATCTCGCTTTATATAATACCGCAGTCCGCAGTAGGCATCTTAACGATAAAGATTAAATTTGGACAGCAAGTTGGTATTCATAAAAATTCAGCCGAAATGGTTGAAACTGAAAACAATGAAAACATACTACAGTGTTAATCATAATTCATAATACATAATATAGGTTTTTACAGTGTTTTTTTTACACTTGGAATTAAGTTACTATTTTAAAATTAAGTTCAAGCTCCAAGCAGCATTATATTTTTACTTGATTAACAATTAATACCAGTAAAATAGGTTGCCAATTTTCTTGATTTTTCAAAGTGGAAATAAAGTAACTGAAAAACAATATGGATTCTCTGCATCATTCACGTATTGCACAGACTTGAATAAAATCTGGTCTTTTACGATCATAATATAACAATAAGAACAAATTATAGCACATTCGCCGACAAGGAAACCGGTCGGCGGTCGCACCCCACTGCAACATAACTGATGATCGACCGTACCTATAGTTATTTAGGATTGCATATTTTGTAGGGATCACTACATGAACATGGGTACCTATGCATGGCGTGAATACATGATATACGATAGTTTATGTTCTTGTGTGGCGATGTTTAATGTACATACCTAACCTGACCTGGGTATCAAAAATTAGGTATTTAGGTTCAGAAGAAGCACAGATGGCATATCTGGCATCTCAATCGAGAAAACAATTAATCATATTATAATGCGCGCGTTGTATTCGCGTTGTATTATGTAATTAAGTACAACTATATTTATATTTTATATGGAAAAATAGTTACGAGATCATTATTTATATTATTTATAAATTATATTATTTATAGAAAGAAGAATATTATATTTGGTAATCTTTTAATATCTCTTCAATGCCGGTTGTAAATATATAAATTCATTTTAAGGATGCATTAGCATCTTAAAAATAAATTTCACAAAGTTATCTACATTTTCGTTGAATTTTTGAATCGTAGATGAAAGATCAATTACATAAAATCCTTGCAGTTTTAAGATGAATAAATATTGTAAATTATAGTTGTTGCCGTTAGCCGCATTTCTTTTAACAAAACAATTACAGAATTCAAAGTTCTAGTACAATTAAAAAATTATCATACGGTCACACAACTAACTACCCATACAGGTCATACAGCACACTCCCAAATTGCATACAATCATGACATTCTTACATACATTTCAGATTTATTTGATTCATCACTTTTTCTTTATCTTTCTATTCTTTGTCTCAAATTTGAACAGATTGAATTTTTAACATAAATCATATTAAATATATATCTTTTGGATATCATATCACAGTGAGATTACAGCAACAATTTTCAATTTATTCACGGATTCTAATCCATCTGCCTCATTAGGTAGGTACGTACAGGTGAATATTTTTTTTTACCTTGTTAAGTTTAACAAGTAAACTAGCTTATGTAACACATTTTGTACAATTAGTAAATAGTAAGAAATACAAAGACAACATTTTAGTATATTAAATAAAACTATATAAAATAAATATATCGATTTTACAAGTTTATGATTTTTATATTTTTCCATAATATCAAATTTAATTATATTATGATTTTTAATTGAATTTTGAACATTATTTTCCTTTGTTTTTGGTTTAAAATATCAATTTTACATTTTTATGATTTCTGACTAATCTGCATTCGTCGTTTACCCGCACATATATGAACAACACTATAGACCTCTCAGATATTATTAAATATTTTTCAAAATGATTGGATATTTTAAAGATCGATATAGATTTTAGATTCTGAGCGGAGCGATGAATGTATTGATTTTACCATGATGTGTGAGTGTGTTTTTTTTTGTCTGTCATCACGTTTTTGGACCGTAAAAGTTCTTCGATTTTCGACTTCAGTATTTCGTTCGATCAGAAAGTGAATCTAGTTGATACTTTGGGGGATAAAAAGTAAAAAATTCTTAATATTGTAACGGGGTTGGGGAACCTGTTATATTTATATAATTCAGTGAGGGTTTTCAGAGCCCTATGAATTATATTTTAACCGTAACTCGGGAGCTTCAGGAAAGATAGATCAAATATTAAGCTCTAGTTGATATGTTTTTTTATTATAGCACCATACTTATTACATACACACACAATATTCATTAAACAATATTCATAAAATACGCAATACTTAGTAACTACCAAAATATCGAAAGGCTTACTCACAGTATGGTCTTCCGGAGTTCGTTGGCTTGCGGGCAGCTCTACTGGACCCAGAACTAACGAACTTAACATTGTGTGTCTCTTATATATGTTAACAGTTGTTTGTGTATTTGTGTACGGATAACCCTACTGTGTATATAAGCCTCTTCCTTATTATTCTTATTTATACTTATATTTATAATTTAGTAACATGTAGCAGTGTCACATATATGTAATATGTTACAATATTTTTCTAAATAATCGGGATAAACAAACTAAAAATTGAGGGAAAAACGGGAAATTTTAACAATCAGTTTTCGACAAAAACGATTTTGGTTTTTGATGTAACTCTAAAACAAATGATTGCAGATACCTACTTGAAATTTTCACTGAATGTTGATATTATAGGCATTTTATATATTTGATACAATTTAAAAAATATTTAAATTCGTTTTGAGCTGTTTACTGACATTTTAATTGAAACTTTTTAGTTTATTTTTTATAAATATCGATAAAAATGTATTTGTTGGGTAGAAAAGCTTGAAAATTTAATACAAGGCTCTTAACATATTGTAACAATAGCAGTTGAAAAATATTGAAAATACATAGTCACCGTTTTTTTTTTAAGCATTCGAAGTTTGAATTTTGACAACATACGTAAAAATCACGAAAATTCGTAAATTATTTTATGCTAGAAATTCATAAAAATGTTTTTTTTAAATCTGAGATTTGAAAATTTTTAATTATTTTTAATATATCCGAGACAGATAAACCGCCTCTGCTCAGAATCGTTTTTCGTATTCAATGATATAATATCATTGGATTCAAATTTAATTCCATCCATTACAGTAACCAACTTGTACAGCCTACTGTAACCTACTGTACAGAAGAGCGACATCTACGACTTACCAACTTTTTTATTTATATTCTTACAAATGATCGATCAAAATTTTTTTTTGATTTCAATTTAAATGTTGAATATCGTTTAGAGAAATATATGATATTTTGATCATTTTTGATCTCTTATATGATTTTTAACGATTTTTATCGATATTTAAAATCGAGTCAAAATCTAAATAAAAAAAGGGGATAAGTCGTGGATATCGCTCATCTGCTGTACAGTAGGTTACTGTAATGGATATGATAAGTTATTTTATTTTTCAACTCCTATTGTAACAATATATTAAGAGCCTTGTATTAAATTTTCAGGCTTTTCTATCCAACAAATACATTTTTATCGATAGGTACCTATTAATTTAAAAAAAAAACTAATAATGATCGAAAATTGCAAATACCTATGAATAGTTAAAACTATATGGTGGATAGAATATACTTATTTAAACATTCGGTGAAAATGTCAAGTGTTCTAGTCAAAGTGCCTAGTGGGCCGCAGCCCCCCCCCCCCCCCCGAAATAACAATCTTAATTTTTAAATAGAATAACAACATATTTATTATGTAGGTACTATAAATTAATAAGTAATAATATTATACGAATATTTGACATTATCTATTATCAACGTTTATTTTCTGTATGTATATCTGTGGGAAAATAAAATGATAATATTATGCTGCCAGACGCCCAGCCGGCCAGACTGGCAATAATAATTGTTTATCAGTTAATATGAATGCTATTTATAGGTTGGTTAATAATATTATTGGTCTATACAATATACTTTATTCGAGAGTTATGTTTACGTATTACCTACGTTGTCGTTGATAGCATTGTCGGCGGCAGACGCTGAATCATTCGCCATTTCGCCGCCTTGCAAGTTGCAGTCGAACGTCTTAATTATTTTCCTTTGTCCATAATTATAAATTATTATAATTAGTAAAAGTACTGTACTTAAAATATTTTGACTTTTAAATTAAATAGATACTGTAGTAATTACAAATTACTATACACTATATAGTATATAATTTATTGAATTTTAATTTTTAAATAATGAATTTTAAAGAAAAACTAAAAAAATATGTTTTTGATGCCGAAAAAGTAAGTACAATTCCACATTAATATTTTATCGATTTAAAAAAGCTGGTTACCATATAATTGATGTCTTGATGGATGATTTAAATTTTGAAATATATCGTAAATTAATATTATTATTCATTGTCAAATCATACACATATTTATTAAAATTTAAAACTATTTGATTGCCTACTTATATTTAAATATGCATTAAAATATCTAAAATAATAAAATTAATTTAGATATTTTAGTTAATTACCTACTTATGTTTTTAAACAAAATGTATTTTAATAAATCAAGACATTCATTATTTTTATCCGTATTGTTATTTTTTATCATAGTTTAATGATTTATTTTTATTTGTGTATTAATTTATAGAGCAAACAATTGAATAAAGGCAACTCTGTTGAAAAACGCCCGTTTCCTAGTGAAATTAGTGAACCATATATACAAATATCTAAAAAGGTAATAAATTAAATTAGTGAAATCTAACATTTTTTGAAAATTGTATACACTTCCAAGTTCCAATACTTATACAATATTAGATACTCTTAACTTTTCCCAGTATTAGGTACTCTTAATATGTATACTATACATAATAAGCTAGGTATTTAATAAAATATAATTTCTATAAAAAATATATAATTATATTTTAAAATTGTATGTTTTTATAAGTTTCAATAACTTCCTTTTATAAGTTATAAAATTAGATCTTATTATTTAAGAACCAATAAGAGAAAATTACAAATGTTATGTTTATCAATATTGTACCACTTAATATTACCTATGTAATATGTGTTATTGTGTTATGTATTTATTAATTATTAGGTGAATATACTTATTTCTTTTGATTTTCTTTTTACCCAATTTATATATTAATTTAAAGGCACACAAAGATGAGACAAGTTCCAGTCAAGTATATTCTATAGCCAACAATGAACACAAAGTTAATGACAGTTTTGAAAATTCTGAGATAGATTTTAATGTAAGTCTTGATTAAGTGGAATTGAATAAATAATTATTATAATTTAAATTTTATTTTAGGATTTGATAATTAATTCTAATTCTACCCAAACAACTTCAAGCAACAGTGATTATGACATTGGTTTATATATTAACAGAACATCTAGTAAAACTTTCAGTGATGATATTAAAGAAAAGCTTTTAAAAAATACATGGATACCAGATTCGTTCACCAACTTGCATGTACAAGTATTATCTAATGCTACTAGACACTTTCAAAAATCCTGGTTGAATGAATTTAAATGGTTAGCTTATTCTAAAGTACAAAATGGAGCATTTTGTAAAATCTGTGTGGTTTTTGGTCCTGGAAGTTTTTCTGGTAAAGGTTCACATCAGAGTGTTGGACAGCTCGTGTCAAAACCATTGCAGAATTGGAAATCAGCCAAAGAAATTTGCTATCGTCATTCTTGTCTTCAATATCACCAATTAGCAGTATTAAAATCAGATAATTTTTTAAAAATGGTTGATGGAAAGATAGATAGCGTACAACATCAAGTCGATAAGCAAATGAAGAAAGAATTGGTTGAAAACACCAAAAAAATTTCTGCAATAGTTGAAACAATAATATTTTGTGGGCGGCAAGAAATTCCATTAAGAGGACATAAAGACTATGGCCGCCTAAGTCTGAATGATCCAGGTAATAATGATGGGAACTTCAGAGCCTTGTTGCGTTATAGAGCTAAAAATGGTGACGATACTCTAAAATCGCATATTTTAAATGCTGGTGGAAAACAAATGTATTCAAGTCCATTAATACAAAATGAAATAATTGAATTAATAGGGAGTTATATTCAAAATATTATTATTGAAAAAGTGAAAAAAGCCAAATTTTTTACTGTGCTTGCTGATGAAACATCTGACGTCCAAGGAATTGAACAATTTTTATTAGTTGTTCGCTATTTTGATGAAGAAGTTAATGAAATAAGAGAAGATTTTTTAAAATTTGTGCCAGTGCATGATGTTACAGGCAAAGGGTTAGCTACTACAATAAAAAAAGAACTTCAGTCTCCTGGTCTTGATTTAAATTATATGCGTGGACAAGGGTATGACGGCGCTGCTGCAATGAGTGGAGCTTTCAATGGAGTACAAGCAATAATATTGGAGGAATATCCTATGGCAATTTACACTCATTGTGTTTCTCATTCATTGAATTTGGTTTTAAATGATGCATCAAAATTACAACCAGTTAGAAATTGCATTGGGGTGATAAGAGAAATAAGTACTTTTATGAGAGCATCGGTGAGAAGATCTAATATCTTAAAAAACAAAATTATCTAAACAAGGATTGACACCTTCACGTTTAATAAATTACTGTGACACTAGATGGGTAGAACGGCATGAAGCAATTGTTAATTTCAAAAATGATATTTTACCAATTATTGAAACTATGGAACAGATAATGTCAGATAATAAAGATGATGGAGCAGCTGCTCGATCATTTCATAAAAAACTTTGTGATTTTGAATTTTTAATAACATTAGTCACTGTTAGCAAAATGTTGGCTATAACTCATCAAATATCAGTTAGCCTGCAAAAACCTGATATTGATTTAAGTTCTGCTATTGGGCACATAGAACTTGTACAATCAGTCATGATATTAGATCTAACGTTGAAATTGAATTTAAACAATTGTATTTAAGTGCTCAAGCTATTAGTTCTAAACTTAATGTTGAACCATCAATACCTAGGATTGTTGGTATCCAAAGACATCGTCATAATTATTCGACTAACTCTCCAGATGTATATTATAGAATTAGCTTATTCATACCATATCTTGATGAATTAAACTCATCATTAGTCAACAGATTTTCCAAACATAAAAAGACTCTTGTGAGCTTACAAAATATTATACCAATAAATGCAGTTATAAATCAAAATATGAAAATATTGTTGATGCTGTACACTTTTACCTCACTGATTTTGAAAATGGTGAAGCTATGATTGAAGGTGAGTGGAAACTATGGGTTGAAAAGTGGAAAATGATTGATACAACCATTCAAAAGATTCCAAAAAATGCTCTAACAGCCCTTAAAGTATGTGAATTTGATTTGTTCCCTAATATTTATATTCTGCTGAAAATTTTATGTACAATACCAATTACTACTGCAAGTGTAGAGAGAAGTTTTTCAACTCTTGGAAGATTAAAAACTTATATAAGAAATCAATGTGGAAATGTTCGGTTAACTGGATTAGCCTTAATGACAATTCATAGAAATATACCGTTGCAAATCAATGACATTGTAAATAGTTTTGTAAAAAAATAATAGAAAAATGATTTTTACCTATTTGTTTTATTTTGTTTTATGTAAAGTTACAAAGGGTTTAATGTTATATAATAGGTACATACCTACAATTATTTTTTTCTATACTTACTAAATAGAAAAAATCTACCTTGCATAAGAAATGTACATATCATATAATATTAGGTGCTGAATAGTGAATACTGATTGTAATATAACTTGTTTACGTTTAGGTACCTTAGATAAATGTGCATTTAATAATATGCCTCTAGGTGCTAGATCACTTAATAATTTCTATCTACTATAGCCCACCCCAAAAATTATTTCTATATACGCCACTGGTCTATGGTAATTAATTTTAAAGTTCCATCAAGACCAAAATCGATTATTTCGAAAATTGATTGTGCGTAAAAATCCCCGTTTTTTCCTTAATTTTTAGCTTGTTTATCCCAATTATTAAGAAAAATATTGAGAATTTTTTACTTTTGATCCCCCAAAGTATCAACTAGATTCACTTTCTGATCGAACGAGGTACTGAAGTCGAAAATCGAAGAACTTTTACGGTTTTATGGTCCCAAAACGTGATGACAGACACAAAAAAAAAAAAATTATAAAAAACACATATCATGGTAAAATCAATACATTCTTTGCTCCGCTCAGAAACTAAAAATAGTCCTTATTTCATCTACTAAATTTAATTATTTTTTATTTTAGTTTAAAATTGCAAACAAATTTGTACTAGTCTGAGAGATGGGTACAGAAGAGCTGCTAAAAAATCTATAACAGGTGTCAGGACAAAAAACAAAATTTGTAAAAAAATGGAAATATGTGGATGAAATGGAATTTTTAAAACCTCACATGAAGGAAAGGGATTCCATAAGTAACATAGATGTGGTAATTGACGACGAAGATGACGTTCAATCTCATTCAGATGAAGAGGAAATCCAAGTGGGAGCTGAGAATTCTGTCTCATTTGAAAATGCTGTACAAAACGTAGAAAATCATTTAGTACACCCGCTACAGTTCAACTGCGACAAAAAAAAAAAAAAATAAAAAAACGAGCTGAATGAAACCACAAGAAACTGCCATCATCCACTCTCATGAAATATATCATTGAACAAAAAAATTCGGAACAATCATACCCAACAACGAACAAATTAGATGCTATGGACCAATTTTTTTTTTCAATGTGTTCAACGGTCAAACAATTCTCACCAACTTTCAACACATTGCAAAAACTAAAATTTTTCTTATTATATCAGAGCTAGAGTTAGAACAACTGAGACAAAATCAACCACAATTACAATCAACTATTTCTTATCAGGACTCATTACAACATCATTCACAAGTACAAACACAGACAGTTCCTACCATACTTCAATTAAATAATTTGCCAAGTTTTCAACACCCTCGCCCACAAACCTCAAACCACACAGAAAATCCTGATCATTCAAATATCACTAACAGTGCAAGTCCAAATCAGTTCAATATGTTCGATTATCCTACAAACGGTAATTATTACTACCAAAAATCTAGTGATTAGATTATGTAACTATTCTTTATTATTTTCTTACAATTTTGCAGTTATATTAGGTATTTATTTTTAATTAAAAGAAAAAAGGCTGAAACACGATTGAGCATAAAACACCTTTTTTGCGACACGATTGAGCAAAATTGTCGGCGTATCAAAGGAAATTAAAATACAAAAGAAAACTTACACGATTGAGCATAAAAAACTCTGCAACGTTGCCATTTTCAATTTAAAAAAAGTAAAAATAAATAATTTAAATTTAAAAATATTTATTCAAATAATTATAATAATTTAAAATATAATATGCCAAAAAAATAACACAATTTTATAGTCAAAATTTAATATACCTAGTCACATTAAAATAGTATTTAGATCCAATTGATAATAACAATAATAATAGATATGGCATGAAAAAAATAAAATCAAAATATTTATAATAATAATAGTTATGACGTGAAAATAATAAAATTAAAATGTTTATAAATCAATAATAAATAATAGTCGCATTTTATAATAATATATAGATTTGTTTGAAAATAATAAAATTGTAATAAATTAAATTGAAATACCTTGGTATCTATTTCCAAGCTGGCTTAAATATATTAATAAATTTTCTGTATTCTTACAATTTAAATATTGGCGGAAAGCTTTCATATTAAATTCTATTTTCTGAATTTCGTTTGCGGGATGTAATTTTATGGATTTATTTTTAATAGATATGATCTTAGTCAACGTTTCGGCTTGTGTTTCGATTAATACCCTAACGACTGCATGGACATGAGGATGAGGTGAATAAAACTGTGCATTATATGTGCGATGAAAGCTTTCGGCTGCATTGGTTGTTCTAAAAAATTTAATAAAATAGAAATTAGTAAAAAAGTTTTTATATTAATTTTTAAAAATATTGTAAAGACCTTGGGTTTGGCGAAGGAATTTCAGCCCAAATATTTGGCGGAAATTGGCAGTGATTTTCAATATAATTGTGTAGAACGTAGTCAGAAAATATAAAACCGTCATCATTTGGACATATTGATATTAATTCATGAAATGCATCAACTACTTCTTCTGGGGAAATAAATGGCAAACCAAAAAACATTTTCAACCATTTCCCTAGTTCATTACTGTGGTCCATGTATGCTATTCTAAGAGAAGGTTCGCTAAGAATCTACAAACAAATTATTATATTTTATTAAAAAAGTACTATATTATAATATACAATACAGATAATTTATAAATACTATAAAAATATAGTAATAATTATTATGTCTTACTTTTCTCCACCATGATTGTCCCAAATGAAATCTACATCCAATTATTTTAATATTTCCAAACACGTCTATGATTGCTTGATGAGCTCCAATTTCAAAATCTTTTTTTTAGTCTTCTAACGAGTGGATTTTGGATCTCTAGTTCATCAACATAAACATAATACATTTTTATTTATGACATCCCCTCCCATACCAATTCCTGCGCACGCCACTGGCTGTGACGGTCCGTGCCGTGCCGTAACATTGTGTATCGGGCTTAATAGCCTCGAAAGCTATCGGTATAATTGATAATTTCGAAATTGGTCTATAATTTCTGACATTATTTTTGTTACCTGATTTGAGAATAAAAGATATAAATGATTTCTTCCAGTATTCGGGAAAAATCCCATTTGATTATTTGAGATTGATAAATTAAATAGATAACATAAAGGCTTAGCAATTATATCTACAACACTGAACAGTGCACACGCGTATTTTGTTTTCAGAAATAATGTAGTGTTTTACTGTAAAATAATAGTAGTAAGAGCACTTTAATAGTTAATTGCATACATCTTTAAGTGAAAGTTTTTTTTATTTTTCGTTATAATGTCCTCCTCCGCATTAACTGATAAAATGGAAGATGATCCAATATCTAATTATTCGAATACCAGTATTCGAACACCTGTATAGTATTCGAAACTTCCTTGGGACATATACAACGAGCATTTTAAATTTTTAAGACTGTAAGATTAATTAAATATGAAATAATATTCCAAACATTTGAAGTTCAATGCGTAAATTGTCGATCAACAAAAACTCGTACAACTGATACCAGAAATAACTGATAGTCCGAAATTAATATTATTAAATAATAAATACATATTAAATAATTTATGTTCATTACGAATAATAGACCATTAATATTTAACTATATTATATTATATTATTATTATATTATATTCTATTTATATATAATAAACATATATTAATAATTAATTTTTTGTCATTTTTTTTTTTTATAGATTCAACATTCCAATTTAAAAAGTGTTAAGGAACTATTAAATTAAAAAATACTTCTAATGATCAAATTAACGAAGTTAAAAAAATGAAACTAAAGTATTAACTTCTGCAAAAAGATCTAAACACATTCAAAAGTATGATCGTAATCAACCCTCGTTATTAGAGTATACTTCGGTTAAAAAGAGCTGAACAAGTCAAGGTAAAAATTAGAACTTGTTCAAATAAATATTTTATATGGTATTTTTAATTTTTAACCAATCATTTTAATATTTTTTTTTGTTTTAGATGAACTTGATGTATTAATTCAAAACGTTATTGTGAATGCGTGTTAACCTTTTAGCATAGGTAGTTGATAATTTTGATTTCAAAACTTTAATTCAAAAAGGCTTCCTCGGAGAACACTTATGTCTCGTCCAACTTTAATGAAAAGATTAAATACCCAATTCCAACTCCATTTAATCCGTCTTAAAGAAGAAATGACTAATATCTATTGAATATTTTACTACGACTGCTGCTGCTGGTCAATATTTAAAAGGTAAGTTATTTACAAACTTAATATTATAATAAATTTATAAATCCCAGTAGGATTTTGACAAAACTTCAAAAATTTAGTACAATGGCACAACATAATATGTTTCCATATTAAGAGATTTTATAACAAGTCCCGAAAGAGGAGGTACTCTCATCTTTCAAACCGTCATTGCTAAATACATTTAGAAAATCTATTACATTTAAATTTTTTGATAGATCATACATAGGCATTACTTGTCATTGGATAATTGATGAAGATTTAACTAGAAAATTATGTGTATTGACCGTAAAACGATTGGAAGGATTCAAGAGAGACATATATTTAATGTATTATCAAAGGAAATGGAATCTGTGTAATTAAAATATAATATAAACAAAAATATAAGTTATACAACTACGGAAAATGGTTCGAATTTTGTTAAGAGTTTTAAGTAAGTAATTGGTTTAATCTATTTTAAATGTATTTTCTAGGCTGCTAAGCCATTTATTTTTTTTCAAATTATTTTATGCATCATTACTTATTCTTAAAACAACAATTTCAGAATTTTTGGAAGAGAAAATAATATTGACAACCACAGTGATTTTTCTACAAGTATATATCGCATTCATATCGGGTTATTGTACGTTTCGTGAAATGGACAACGTTTGCATCCATTTCGCGAAATGGAACCGTGGTTTCTTCACTTCATGTAATTACACAATATGGATAATATTTCCTGAAATGGATACTTAAATCATCATTAACGGAACTTGTTCCGTCTTTTGGATGTCCATATAGCAAAACTAAAAAACTTTTATTTTTATATATTATAATATATTATTATCAAATTATTATTTATTTAGACAAACTTGTGTGTTATGATAACGAGAATTACATTTTAAATTACCTTTAAAACAAGCACATTTTTTAGTTTGACATTTGCCTTTACAATAACAGCTAAAAAAACCTTAACCCTCTAGTTAAAGAAGAGACAATTTATCTTAATGACATCTCTTTTGTCTTATCACTTGATTGATATGAATGAAATTTGATGTGGCTGGTTGTTTATTTCCAGAACCATATAACAACCTTTTAATATGCTATGTTCAGTTCCTAAAAGGTTAAGGTCATTTTTCTGGTCGATCACTACGCCAATAATGTTAGCTGGGTCTGCAGGACCTCTGTCCACCTTTGGAACCGTGATTACAATCTCCGACTTAAAATTTTGAAATTTTGATCTTACTATCTTACTATCTTGATCTTACTATCTTACTATAAAATAATTTGGTTTTTTTCCAGGTTTATCATTATAATATAAATCGAGTTTTTTATAAAACTCATCTTTTTCGTCAAACGACATTATTTTATTTATTTATTTACTAACGAAGTGCATAAAAGGAAAATAATTATATGCACTATTTTACTTTCTTATACACACTTTGCAAACACTAGACACCATAGACATATAAATATTTATATGTCTATTATGCTAGACACACTCGTATTAAACGACCTTAACAAAATGAAAACTGGTATGCATTGGTGGGTAAAATTTTCGACGATTATCGACCGATAATAATGCTTATAAAATAGATAATATCTAAATACAATATTGTGACTGTCGTTTATGATAGAGCAGATAAGAATAATTATTGTCACTGCAAGCAAACAGCTATATATGGACATCCAAATAACGGACAACGGTAAACATAATAGTTTGTATTAAAGAACCTATTTGTAAAACATTTTCTTAAACATAATATTGCAATACAATAATATGATAATAATATATTATACATTTATAATATATATAAATAAAAGTTTTTTAAGTTATGCTATATGGACGGAATAAAAAACGGAACAAGTATCCATTTCAGGAAATATTATCCATATTGTGTAATTACGTGAAGTGGAGAAACCGCGGTTCCATTTCGCGAAATGGATGCAAACGTTGTCCATTTCTTGAAACGTACAATAACGCGATATGAATGCGACATATACCTGTCGGCTAACACTGATAGCCGATAGGTATACACTGATAGGTATACATAACGTGACCATATTTTTTTTTCTTCAAAGCGGGACACCTGTACATTTTAATAAGAAAACCATATCATTTTGCAAAAAATAACAATTTTTTTATTGGAAAAAAAAAACAAACTATTTGTATAAAAAATGGCAACAGAAAAACGGAACTAATATATTAATAAGTATAATAATAATAATAATAATAAAATAAATAATAATGTAAAATAAATAATATATATATTACGTAGTTATACTATACGTCTATACGACTATACAGTATAATAGTATAAATAATGTATGATTGTGATTTGTGATCAATAAATACTTACCACAAGTCAACTTTTCTTAAAGCGGGACATTTTTAGGTTCTTTGGGGACAGCGGGACACTTAGCTCGAAAGCGGGACTGTCCCGCTCAAAGCGGGACGTATGGTCACGTAAGGTATACATGTAGGAAAATGTATACTCTGTATCAAAGTTTTATTTAATTTATTGCAATTATTTACAATTAATAGATTAAAAATTAAAATTCATTGCAACTACTAAATTATTATATATTACTTACTATATATAATAACCACGGCACCACGCACGTATCCAGGATCAATTATCGGGGGGGGGGGGATTTAATACAATTTTAATTCATAAAACAAAGTCAACTTTACGTGGCATTCTGGAAAACGTATTGATTATTTTTTCAATATTTATTTGGATACCTCAGTGGACTGACAATAAGGCTAAACCTGTTAGACGGACTTCACTGCAGCTATTCCTCAAATAGGTTTTTAATCGCCTTAAAGTTGAAAAAGAATGTGGTGTCTTCCTTTATACTGCTGCAACTGTATATCAGACGCGTAGCCAGGAATTTCCAAGAAGGAATCATGAAAAATAACAACTTTAATTAATACAATTTATGTAATTTGTTGATACAACGATACTTATATAGATGTACGTATTTTAAAACTAATCAATATAAAAACTTTCATTATTATGCAAAACAAAAAATATTTATAAACCTGTGTATAAAAACAAATAGTTAACTAGTAAGAATATTTCACTTTTACATGTTTCTTATTAGAAGAATTTAAAATTTAGATAATGTAACTGCCAAATGATTTGGACAGTTAGGTTACGTAAATATTTCTTCAAATATCAGAGAGTTCATAAGGACATGGAAACAAAGTTGTGACTGGCAAAATAGCCAATATAAAGTATGTTAATAATAATTAGAAATTTTTCAAATTCATTGAAATTTTATATTTTAAGCTTCTATTGCATTTTTTTTTTTTTTTTTTGGGTCATATACTCGTATTGCAATGAATTCTCCCATTGCACCAATTTCACAGCTATTTCAGGATCAGATGAATAGAAGACCAGGGCCATTTTACGCAAGGACATTATGGGTACCTATTTCAGTTTTTATCCAGGGCCCATGCAGATCAGAGGCTCCACATACTAGATTTAATTATTTTTATTTTTATTTATCCTTTTATTTGAAGAACACAAAAATATGTGTTACAGTAAAAAATGCTTGTTAAATATAAATTATAACTATCATATAAAAAGTCAGTAAAAGATAAGAAATTATCATGATGAAATAATATATTATTTTACGATACAGGTATTAATATCATTGATTGGACATCAATATGATTCTATCCCGTATATATATATATATATATATTGTGTATATATACACAACACCCATACACGTCATGTACTCCAACATGAGCTATATTAAGATACCTATATGATTATTCAACTAAATTATACAAATTCTTTATTTTTGGAATATTTATTAACAACAAACTTGTATAATGATTATTGATATAGAAGTTACTATATAATATGGCCAGTAGGTATTGCACTATTTCCGTAATCATATGGTAGGTATATACGTTATTCTATATACAGTGTACTTACTAAAACCAGTGAGCATTGTATATATGCATGTGAATAAAATGACTTCAAATTTTTATAATTTATTTTATTATTTAGTTCAATGTTGTTTTTTTTTTTTTTAAATGTTACCTACCCCATTTTTGGTTTCATGATTTTTTGAGATTGATGTAGAATATCGATATATCGATATCGCGGAAGCAATGCGAAAGCAGTTCCCGCGGCGTCGTCGATTCAACCAGCAAAAAAAAAAAAAAAAAAGGTAATTTTTCTTTTTTTTTCGATTTTATAGTTTCCACATTTACACTGTAATTATTTCAAACATTAGTAAAATATTTTCAATTTACGAACTATAGTTATATATTATTATTTATAATTTTTACATTTCAACTAATGTTCAATCTTCAATTTAGTTTAGAATTCACGACAATTTTGATATTCATTGACCTTACTAGTAACTATACATAAATTGCATTTCTGTTGTAACGATTAAAATAACATTATGGCTTAATAATAGTAATAAGGTACTTATATAATAATAAATAAGTCTATATTATTTCCAAGCTCTTTTTAAAATATAATACAATGTATATCTATTTATATTAGTCATACATGGCATATGCTATATTCTATAGGTAATTTAAACATAAATAATAAATATATAAGGATTTATTGTTGATGTTTTTATACCGAATTTTCAAAATTATAGTTTGGAAAATATAATCAGCTTCATCGAATTAGAATAATTAGACGACACAAAGAAAAATAATTGAATTTATGAATTATAAAGTCGTAAGTTTATGTTATAATAAACTATAATCATACCTCAAAATTATAATCAAACCTATACACGATTAAATACTGCTACTAAATACTAATAATGAACAACAAAATAATTTCGAAAAATTCACTGACGACATCGCTTTATGGTTATCATCAATTTCTGAAAGTTTTCATAAGTTTTTACTCTCCTTCCTTCAAAACAAAATATACATACTATAGAATAAATGAGTTCAAAAAATTGATTAGAGGAGTTTAACGAAAATTGAAAGCATACAATTTGTATACAACAAAAAGAAACGTATTATACGACCTAGGTATAGTTATAAGAATCTGATTAATACGTAATATTCTCCTTCAAAATAATGTCCAAAGCCCCCTTCAATTTGCGCCTATGAGTCACATGGATAAATACAATGATATCAAAAGCCAAAATATTAAAAAGTACATTTTATAATTTTTGAAATTTCATCGTATTTTTTCGTTAATAACTAATAAGTAAATATTGTTTTTTTTTTTGATAATTCGCGAGCCACAAGTTGGCCATCCCTGGTTTATATTATATTATACATACCTATTGCCTATATATATAGAAGACATAGAGGACAAATTACTAAAAGGTGGCATTAAATCTCCCCCTAGAAGGCCATACTATTCGTAAACACGACACTGGAGCTACTCAATGAAAAAGTACCTACCTACTCTCGAAACTTCCTAATTGCTACAATACAAGAAATTACTATTTTCAACTAATTAATAAAGCCTTTTGCTTTTGCGCTATCATACGTTTCCTCGTATAGTAATTATATTGCTCACATTTTTTTCAGCAGCTACTTATTGAGAAATTAAAAATAAAACTTAATGTGAATTAGATGTGACTAATAGTACCTAAACAGAATTACACCCGCATATGTGTTGTCTCCGTCTTACAAATGTAAAACATTGCGGAAATTGTTTTGCGCGGGAAAGATCCACTCAAGCTGTAATCCAAGCTAAGCAACCAAATTTTTCACACTATAAAGAGGAGAATATTTACTGTGCAACGTTGTTTTTATTCTTTCCATAATAAAATTTAAAAAAAGTTGTTCAAGTTTGAAAAACTCAAAATTAATGAATTCCTAAACAATAACAAATTTTTTCGTAGGAATTATTGACACCGAAAAATTTATAACAACGTTGCACAGTAAATATTCTCTTCTTTAAAGCGTGAAAAATTTAGGTTGCTTAGCTTGGATTATAGCTTGAGTGGTTCTTTCCCGCGCAAAACAGTTTTCGCAATGTTTTATATTTGTAAGACGGAGACAACACATGCGGGTGTAGTGTCCTCTTAGTCAGAAAACTAGAAAACTAACTAAAATAGTTCTTAAAATATAAAAAATACAAAAATTTGTTTACCTATAGATCGTTCCTAATGTATGCTGTCTGACAATGGACTAGTGCCTTGAAAAATAGTAAGGCCAAAGATACGACTCAATTAGAAAAAATAATCAATTCATAACATATTATGATGGACGTCTCGGTACTATAAGCCAAGTGAATTGCGAGTATACTATCTACACAAAGAACATTTATGTTAATAGTTATCATAACCTAATGTAATTTAATAAAACAATTATAGGTACCAATAGTAAATATAAATACTAAAATCACGGTATAGTTTCAAGTCAACAAGGACAAAAATGCATGGTGTGTACAATCATTTGTAATTACATAATGAAAACAATTGCTATGTATTAGCTAATAGCTACTATAAGATACAAAATATTCACGTATAACTATATATATTATACGATAAGACTTACAAACATTTATGTAAGATTGATAACTGGTTAATTTTAATGAAATAAAAATGTTTCAGGCTTTATTTACTCAGGATTTAATTAGAATTTAGAACAGGATAATTAGTCTATACAAATCTAGAAAACTGTACTTAAATTACTTATTAACCTAGTTATAGAGCTTAGTCTCTCTTAAATGGACATCATTTATAATTTATATATTGGGACAATTTATTTAAATAGTATGAAATTGTATGTCAATATTTGGTTTTATAATTGGTCTCTTAAAAGCTAAGTAAATATACATGTTATTTCAGCATGATGTTCAAATAAATGGTTAAAAAATTAGAGCGTTTTAAATTGTGAAATTGAAATTTGATTTAACTTAAACAAGACTGATAGAGGGTTCTTTTGGTAACAATCTCTGAATAAACAACTCTAGTCCTACCACATTGAATTAATGTGTAGATGAATATTTATGTACAAAACCAAATTGGTTTTAGTGTTTCGATCATTGGTAACACTATCATAAACTATAAAAGATGAATACTTTAAGCAAAATAAATTATAGATATTTTAGTTAAGTTATAGAGTCGGATTGATGTGATTGTATCAGAAATATTAAATTATCAAGCTTTAAAGCCTCTTTACACAACAACATAAATTAAATTATTTTTATTACATATTTCTATAATAACAAATATAATAATGAAAGCTTGATGGATTTTATAAACGAACAATTAGTCTTATAGATAAATAATAACAGGATATTTAGTTTTTATTATAATAGTCATAGTAAATATAAACAAAAATCAATACATTTTGATTCCTACTAGGATAAAATACATTTTTTCTTTGTTAAGTTTCAAATAAACTAAATAAATTAATTATAGTGAGAATTAAACAAATTAAATTAGATCGTTTTAAATTATCGTCCATTTTTACAACAAATACAAGTTACAGAGAAATAAATAAAAGTAGCTAATTAATATTGTCCAATATATTATGCGTTTTTTTGTATACAAATAGTTAAAAATAGTTGATCATACTAATAAGTTATAATAAACATCAGCACAAATGATTTAATTAATACATTATACACAGTAATTATATATGATTAAATAATAGTAAAAGTTGTTAAACTTAAAAGGCTGTTTATCCAGACCTAACCAATATTAAATTAATTTTTATTAACGAAATAAACATTTAAAAATCTTGTTCTATTATACATCATAATTAAAATTACTTAGCTAAATTAAAAATAAAATTAACATACGATTATTAAGCTTTGTGACAACACAAAAGTTAAATAAACTATGTTTTTTTTTTAATTTTACAAGTAAAAGGACATTTAAAACGACATATCAATCCAAGTTTTCGGAGAAAATTTACTTCTTCGTTAATATCATATAATTGAATAGCAAACATTTTGAATGTATTTTTAGGAAATTTATCAAAAATTATTTGATCTAATTGTTTTCTTTCTTCTGTTTGAAGCTTGATTGTTTTTCCACGTGTAATTCGTACATCAGGAGTATGATTAACTAGTGAATCATCACATGTTTTAGCTATTAGATCACCTTTATTACCAAAAGAGTTTGATGTTATTCGTTTATTTTCTTTTGCTGCAGCTAACATATGACATTTTTCTATCTTTGGTTCAAGCTTATTGTATATTTGAAGTTCATTTAATTGAATATAATCTTCTAATTTTGTATAATTTTTATTATTGGTGTTATTATTGTAATCATCAAACAGATCTCCATTATTTATTGATGGCGGTAATCTCGTAAGCATTACATATAAATTACGGTTACCAAGTATATGGTTATAATTAGAAGCTATTATCATTTCATTTTTATTTTTAACATTTAAATTACTAGTATCATTTAAGCTTTTTTTAAGAAGAGATAATTTATTGTTTATCTTTTCCTTTGAAATAGGCTTTTTTTGAATTATATTTTTTTTTTTTGAAGTTACAATTTTACCATTCCTTAATACTCTAGGTTTATAAGCTGATAAAACCATAGATTTTTTCATTGATAAAGTCAATGTTACGTATTTCAAAAAGAAATTTGAATTTTAAAATTATTATAAAATGATAAATATATAAATTTGACACTGGTTGGCTTTGTTCACTGGCATGCAAATCTAAAAAACAAAAAAAAAACAATTACATTAGTAAATAAAACTAATTTTATATGTACATATTTAAAATGTATCAGTATGTTATCCAGTAATAAAAATTAAAAATCAACTGCATAGTTGTTTAGAATTTATTTTACATATAACTAGGGCGCAGATTTTTCTAGAATCTCTTTTTTTCTTTTTCACCTTTTTGAATTTTTGTCAGTTACATTCACAATTCAAAATAGTTTTAATCTAATGTAGAATTTTTTTTCTGCATATGTCTGTATATTAATTATTGGTTATTGCATACTTGTAAAAAGTTCAAAATTTATTACATTGAAGCAAAAATTTTAAAATACGCCAAACAATTGTTCTTACTGTTCTCAGTCTTTAAAAATATTATAGCAGATTAACGATTTTTCTTGGATATTATTTTCATGATTTTAATTGCATATTGTACTTATGATATAATTTTTCAAATCTTTTTAATACATACAAATCTTTGCTTAACATATAATCTAAATTAAATTAAGCTATAAATATTATTTTTAATTGAAAACAAATCTATAATTATACTAACAACAATTCTGACATAAGAAGTTGAGTATACTTTTAAACTAGTTACACAAATAAATAGTTAACATGCTCAATATTTATCAATTCTTTCCATGATTATTTTTTGTCACAGTATTTGTTATTATTGATAAATTTTAATTTTTAACAGACTATACAGACATATGAAAATATAACCTATGCACAAGTATGATGAAGAACATTTTTGTATTAGTAATTTATATTTGCTTAATTAAGCATTATACCAACCTAATTTATAGTTAAAAAATTTAATTACAATATACACGTAACACCTAAAGGCTAGAACTATTACATTTTTTAAATTAAATTACATTTGTATAAGTATTTGAATATTCAATATTTTGTTTATTGTCTAATAATTTATAAATAAAAAAGGTTAAGTTGAAAATATATTAAACTTATTAATAGATCGATAGGTTAAATACTTAATGTTATTTGATAGAGGTGATACTTGGTTACATTTTTTTGTACCAAAAAAGAAATTCTACAATATAGCTAATCATATAGTTTTAAAATAAATACTAGCATAAAAATATTTGTTAGAAACTTAAAATAATGTTTGAAAAAAATGAATTATATATTATTTAATGTTCAAAGATTATAAGTACAGCTGTACTTACTTTTATTCATAACTAAGTTGAAAACATTAACTTTTAACAAATTACCTAAAAAAATAATTGAGTTGTCAATTACGTATTTTTTTTTCATTTTTGATACCTACTCTACTACATGACCCTATCAAGAACCTACCAGTATTTTTAAGCTGGTTTTAGATTTCTGTATATTATCTATTCGGCTATTAAAATAGAATTCTTAATATGGGTAATTTATTTTTAATTAGTGTGATCAAAGTCCATACTAACTAAGAAATTAAATTACGTTTACATTTACGTTAGGTTAATGTCAGAAAAATTTTCTCGGGGAATATCGTAATATTAAATATTTACTATAATGTTATTTTAATTATCTATAGATTAATATAAAGTGATTAACATGTTATCTACTAGCTGTGATTATATCCGCAGTGGGCAGAAATATTTTATATTTGTGAAATGAGAACAACCGAGATTACCGAGGTCGGAAAAACACGTGTTTTTATCCAACTCACATTTAGCCATATCTAAACAATTTTTCTTACCACCGCCAACGGCCAAAGAATATACGTTGAATATCAGAATACATAAAAGGTACATTACCTAGTTACTCACTAGTGGACTATTAGAGACGCATAAATCAATAACACCGCAGTCAAAAAAACCTCGAAGGACTTGATCCGGACGACTGACAAGAGGGAATGTTCAACATAAAATGAAAATGTACCAACAAAAACAGTTGAGCATTAGTGCATCAGTCAGAACTCAGTACTCCCATGCATCCGACATCAAACATTGCCATGTCTGTTGAGGTGTGACCATACGCCGCAGTGTTGCAAACTTAACAACATGTAAATGGGATACTGAATAAAATATGATGTTGTCGGGACGATTCAACGATTGGGAGTGTTAGGACACCCACCCTCAGAAAACAAGGGAAAATCGGACATTTCAAACTTCATACGGCCAAATAAATTGAAGATATTTGTTATAAATATTTGTTGCAGAAACTTCGCGTGAAACTAAAAACGAACTAATTGTAGAAATGTATGCATTGACCCTTCAAAAACAGCAAAATGTTCAGATGCAAGTTTCATTAAATGTGCAATCCACACATTTGCCAATAGAAAAATTAGTTATTTTTCAATTTATGAGTAACATAATAGTATTGTAAACACTCTGAATGAGATGAAAGTTTGATCGATGAATACGTTTATATTATTAACAGAATTTTATTTGACAGTGATAAGTCGAAACCTCAAACTATAATAAAACTATAATTTAAAAATTTTGGTAAAATATACAAATTCACAATGTTGTTCAGTTTTTTCATTTCTATTGAACATCAAATTATGATGAAACAACCATATTATAACAATTAATGTCGAATACTACAATTTTTTGAAATGAAAAAATCATTTAATTGGATATCTGACAAATTGTAATAATTGACAATAACATACTTTTTAAATATTATTATAATTTTACTTATTTATATGAGTGATTATTAATGATTAATTATTCAGTTTAATTCAAATATAGTTATAAATTTATAATAACACCTTATTTTTTACACAAGGAGAAAAAGTTTATTATTTCATTCAAAATAGGTATAATATTGGCTGTTTCTCAATCAATACCCCATTGGTATTAACCATAGTAGTATAAGGTCTATGGTATTAACCAATGTTCTTTTTGATTTAATGATTTAAAACTGTTAACAGTGTCTTCTAAATTGTTTAATAGGTAGATAATTATTTGAATACGATCAACTGTCTTTTGAACTACATAAAAATCTAAGACTATACTCCAATCATTAGGTCAGACATTTCAGTGATAGTAACAGTCTTGTAATTATTTACAGTAAAACTACCTTTAATACTCGTAATAATAATAATAATAATAATAGCTTTTGTCAAATTTAAGATATGAGGACATTTCAATAAGACTCATTAAACACATAAAAAAATATGTAATGCAAATTAGTAAGTAGAACACTTGGAATCTTTTTTATAAATACCTATCTTTCATTGAAAAGAAAGATTATGGATGAATCGGAAAATTGTATTTTTGATCTATAACACTATTAATACAAATCAAAAAAAATATCATTTTTGAAGGTCTTCCAAAATCTTTTAATTTCAAGCAAAATATAGAATTTAAATATATTACATTATTATGAATATTTATGATAATTATAAGAGTTTGAATGTTGTAGATGTTCAACTTTATTTTTTATGAGTAGTTAATGAAGCAACTGTAAGCTCTATAACTATACATTTCACGGAATTGAAGGCAACAAAATTTAAACAGTCAAATGTGAGTAAATTAAGCATTAAAATGTATATAAGCTTGATAAAATGATATAATTCGTCTAATTCTGAATCTTATAATGATTAGTAGTTACTGATACCTAATTATTGTGAAATCCACATATTTGAGTATTATATTATTTATTTTTTGTGGTATAATTAAGTGTGACATAAGGTGTTGGGTGAACGAAGGAAAATTAATGGTTTAAATGTGAATCTCAAAGCAGATTTTTAAAGCAATCTTTTTTATTTAATACCAATTTTTTCAATTTAAATTCTTATGTTTTTAGAATATTTATTTGTATTTTAAATGTTAGAACAAGAGTATGAGAAAAATAAATAAGAAGATGATGCCACACCTTCATGTATAGTCTCAGTCTCACAATTGTACAAGTAGAATAGAGTAATTTTGGCCCATCAGGATTTAAAATTTATATCGGCTTTAAATATATAACTGGCTGTTAATAAAATAAATTGTGTGAAGACTTATTAGATTCTTAGCAAGGTGATTATTAACAATATAAACACTTAGGTATTTAAAACTAAATTTAATTAATTATATTATGATAAATTAAGAGGATATCAGCGCACTATCGCACTATTGATGAGCGTACAATTTGTTATGTTACTTAATTGTAAGATGAAGACAACATATGTGTGTGAAGTGTTCTCTTAAAAAGAAAAAATATATTTATAAAAACCATACTTAATTATAAATACATTATACCTATATTAATACTTATTTTCATTAGAAATAAATTTGTGTTGACTTTTCTGTACCTAACTGAACCTTTAGTAATAGGGGTAAAAGGTATAACACCAATAATTCAAAAAGGATTGTAGATGTTCATCAGTTAAACAAGATTGCACTTACAGTTCCAAAATATAATTGTTAACTTGCATAAAGAAGTACTTCAAAGTCTTTTGTACACATTAATTGAATAATACAAAGTACAAACTCAAATAAGTCATACATTTGATAGATGGACAATATTTTATTAAGATAATTTTAAAAACAATAGTTTACATTATCATAATTACTTTAAAGAAAGATAATATTGATTGTTTGTTTCAATAAACTTATCAGAATTAACAAAAAAATAGTGTCGGTATGCTTGCCCTCAGTAATATTATTACCTTTATGTATGAAGATTTGCCAATTTACTATAATTATTATGTAGATAGAATTAAAGCTAACAAGAACAATGTTGCTTCGTTTAAATGTAAATCCGATGAATTGTTCCTTGTATGTATGCACATAATATACAGTAGAGCACAGAGGTATTTTGAGAGCACAAGCAGTTAAAAAAAGTAACACACCTACCCATTTTTAAAAAGTTTAAGGCGTACCCTTACACCAACTGTTTTTATTTAATATTTAAATAAATCAGTTAGTCACTAATTAATCACTGTTGTTTACAGAAATTAATTATTATAGACAAAATTTACATTATAAATATATAAACTTTCCTGTGACACTAGTAATTTACAATTACCTCCTTTGATAGCACATGCAATTGCAGTATTTGCTAATCTAACTGGGCACTACATTGTATGTTAGATTGAAACAATACATCTTCGTAATAACAATTTTTGTTTAAAGTTTTAAACATTATTAAATAACTGTAAATTAATGTGAATATTTTATACTTTAAGATAAAACTAATCACACCCTTACTCAGTATTTACCTATACGTTTAGATGTTTATTTTAGAATTTGTAATAAGTGAATTATGTAGGTATTATAGAAATTTTAAAATGTTTTTTTTTATTAAAATTTAATATTAATAGGTAACTAGTTTTTGTAATTGTTTGAGTATTGGGTTAATTACCTATAATTAAGCAGTAAATAGGTACCTAATAATAAATTACCATAAAGGAATACTTATTTTTATTTATAAATACATGTAAGAATTTATTCTAAATTAATAAATAGATGTTTATTTTACGCCATATTCCTGTGAATACTCAAACTGTAAATTTTCATTAGAAATAAATTAGCACAGTATAAAAATATGTACAATATAATAGATAGGTTCCGAATAGTAATTCAAATAACAGTCAATTAAATTAAAATCATTATACCTACATGGCGATCATTATAAAAATTATATTATTAAAGCGCCTGAATTTTACAGATATCAACAAATTAATACTAAAAACCTACAAGTAGTAATAATAGTTTAACTTTAAAACTAGATAGATAAACAACAACATAAATTAATCATTGAAAATCAATTAATGTGTTCATACGGTCACATTGACACAATTGAAAATGTTTATGCTAGTCAAGAGTTTGAAATGATTATGATAATTTTTTGCGACATTTTAGGTATTATTAAATATTAATATATTATTATATATTAACAAGCAAACAATAAACAATAAAAATTAATCGTCTACGGAATTCGATTCAAAACTCTGTTAGAAGTATAAAAAGTTGATCGTATTGCTCTACTTACAAATGGTTATTGTAGCTGTGCGTCTCGAAAAGTCGGACTGAACAGCGTAAAATTCCGTCGGAAACAACGACGCATTTAAGTATCGTGAAATGTGGGTACAACAGTATACTTCCTTCCACGAACGGTTCGTCTGCAGCGAAACATTGACTCGGAAGCCTCGAAACGGCGGGCGTTCATTTTCAAACACAGCCGAGGGTAGTCCGAGTGAACATCGCCATTCGCATCGCACACGTAGCAATCGAAGGTGATGCAGATATCGAGTATCAAACGAGGCTGTAGTTGCTATTATTATTATTATTATTATTATTAATATTATTATCGTTATTATCGCTGTTATCGTTATTATTATCAGCTCATTTGAGAGTTGTGAGTGTTGCCGGGACGGAAGACGGAACTAGGGTGTGGGATATCAATATTCGATATTGTCATATTATGTCGCCATGTCGGTTTGCATAACCAATATTTGATGGTAAGTTGTTGTGTAGTATCGGGCGTGTGATAAGGACGGTTTAAAGATAACGGCGTCATAGTTCGTGCATTGCGCTCGCCCATAGACCTATTTACTATTAAGTTAATAGGTCTATGCGCTCGCCGCTGTTACGGTAAATAATATGGTTTGGTGCGAACCGAAATTCGTCAGGCTGGACAAGATACTATTAAAATATCATCATTACATTTTTTAGTACATAAAATAAAATTTTTGCGACTGACGCATCAAGTCGTGTGCGAATCGAAATTGCGAAAACATTATAACATTTATATTTTATAACAATAACGGGTTCGAACGACCGCGTTTTTCGCGTAAAATATAACAGGTCACGATTCAAGGTTTTTGCTCAGTCACACAACAATATAATAATTGTATTACCGCGAACGGGAAACGGATAATGTCCTATGCAATATGAGCCAGCATAAAACCATGACCGTGACACCATGAAACAGCTGTTCGACATACGACAATAATATTTTGTTGTATGTCTTGTTGTTTTTTTTCCAATATTCAATAATAATATATTATACAATATAATACGCCTTATTCACGACGTATCGTTGCTCCATATATCTCCATATACCAACGATGGTCAAACCTTTTTTTCAACATTAATTATAACAAAATAAATTGTAATTCGTATAATTTTCATGATTAAAAAGTGCATGTTAAAAAATCATCCACATCCCTCACCCACATGACAAAATCATTTATTTGAAAGCTGGTATGACAATTGAATAAAATTAAGGGATCTGGGATAATACCATTCAAGCGGATTTCTAACCGCCAATGTCATGGACGACGGTCATTTGTTTATGACTGCATGCTTTAGAATATATACGGCCACTCACGAATCAAAGATATTAATTATTATGGCTCAATTAATTTTAGATAGTGCCCGACAAATGCGCAATACGCACATGTTTAAATGTTAATGAGCGTATCATTGTCAGGGCCATAATTTGCAAAATAAAACATCAACTCAATGATTACCAACTTAAAAATCGATGCCTTGAATTTCATTAATATTAGAAACTAGAAAGATAGAAATTCAATACAACTTCATTTTAAAAACATTTTTATTAAAATGAATACCTAATCGAAGAATACAACAACAAATAAAATATTTATTAGTTGAGCGAAAGATATATGAAATCATTCAACTACAGGAATATTCCACATAATATGTTTTACCATCCCGTTGAGTGGTATTAAAAGAGGTTTCATAACTATAACAATAAGTTTCTAAAAATAAAACTGCAAATTGTTTATAAATAATTGTAATTTTCTCTGTACTTGAGAAGCTTAAATCTACAATAGGTGGGTCCTTAATGAAAATGGTCGCTACTCCAATAGGTTTTTTCCTCAGTTAATTAATACAGCTAGGTATTACATTATTTATAGCATAAGTATTAATAAACTTAATTACTTACATACCTACCTAATATATTTTTTAAATTTATCAAATTGCTTAAAATCTGTTTCAAAAAATCTTTTACATTTTTTTTTATGTACCTTTTTTATAACCTCTCCGTTTTTCTTTTTTAGTAATATTTACATATTTAAACGTTTGTATTTTTGTTATCATATGTTTTCCGTGTGCGTGTCGTGCGTGATGTGTTACTAAATACTTTGAAATAAGCCATATATTATAGGTGTTACTTCCTGCAAATCGATCCAATGTCGAACCGTAACTGAAACCTAAGAATTTAAAAAACCCAAATCATTCGTAAAACTGATTAAAAATTAAAATTAATATCAGTTTTTTCGAATAATGTTATTAATATTATTTATAATTTGATTTAATGAGTATTTTACTATTTTGACACAAAGACAACATATCATGCCATTCTGCATTTTGGTATTATACTCGGTATTACGAAATATTAATGGGTAATATTAATATAGATAATAATATTTATATTATTAGCTAGTATAGGTATTTTTTGATTACAATACCAATATCACAATAATTGTTATTTTATCAATCCTATTATTAGGTCATGCAAGTCTATGTTGTTGTTTGAATAATAATTCGTCTATATATTAATTTAATTAACCCACATAAATATATTCCATTGGGTGTTTATTCTTAACCATGAGATATGGTATGATTGGTTTGGAACACGTGTATGTGTCATGTGTGGCAAGGTTTTTGCCACCAAAAACCAACGTAGTCACCTATCCGGAAACTAGCGGAATGAATAATTGTAGCAACCACATCAATACATCATGCCAATAAGCTACATTTATTACAATGAATTGACGTTTAGTGTTTAAGTTTCAGTTACCTAGTAATCGACGCAACATTACCTCAATTTTTATTAATTTATTTTATTCAGATTATATTGTATTGTAGGTACCTACTCCATAATGAAAAAAAGAAACGGCGTTTGAAGTGTCTGAATGTTGGTGACGAATTAAAAATAGTGTAATAAATTAAAACTATTTGAATGAAGTGTGAACGATTCCTATCAGGATATTTTTTAATTTTGACAAACTCAGACTCTTATAAAATTTTAATATTTATTGGATAGATCTTAAAAGTTAAAAAGTGAGTAATAACTTGGTTAAAAAAAAATTAATTAAAGAATACCAGTAGGTGCTAAGTGCTAATGCCCAATAATATGTGTTGTGACTGGCACAGAAAGAAGTAAATCTTTATAGTCATTAGCAAATCTAAAAATCTTATATACTTTAAAAACATAACATTTTTACCAATGCAATATACGTATATCTACCTAAGTTTAATAAAAAAAAACATGTATAATCTCTCTAATGTATAAAGCTTTTTTAGTTTTTACATAAAACATATAAACGATTTGTTAATGAAAAAATAAAAGTAGCTACTGTAGTACTGTGATTAATATCTGAGGTTTGTAAATAGTTAAACTAGTTACCTATAGAATATTTTGTTTATATCATTAAAAATACTAATAAGTAAAACTATAAAGATCATATAAACTTATATATACTTTATCATATAAAGATTGTATTATTTAAAACTAAAGAAACTGACAGAATTCACAAACAGACCAAAAGCGGTAAAAATCCAAAAAAAGATAAAAATCGCACTCACAAGTCGTCGTGTATCCAATTCACTCTCGTCCGGTCCAATCGGTCCATCATATATGAATATCAAAAGTAAAATAATGCAACCAAAAACTAAGCTTTTCAACATTCATACTTTAACTATCATTATAATAAAACCATGATAATTTATCAAACATTTCAAAATACAATACTTTCAAGTTTCAAAGAAAGCAGTATGAAACTATGAAAGCTAGAATGTGAAAAATAATTTTTGACAAGGGAAAGGGACAGACTCGAGACATACGAGACTCAACAGACTATATTTTGTTTATGACTTTATGTCCACTACTCCTCTATTCTATTACAGCCCGCATTTATTGGGTGGTTTATTGAAAATTTAAAATTAATCTGTGTCCCAGGTATTTACACCGACGGGCTAAGTTATCTCTGTAATTCTATGAATGTATAAAATATAATAATAAGTAATAATATGAATAATTATTAGGTAATGACTAATGAGTCTATAAATATTACAACCGTGTATGGCGGGATACTGAGTACCTAAATAATTGTTATATTTTTCTTTTATTAATGACGAGGTTACCCCTATAACATTTCGGTTTGTATTATACTATATAGTTATATAATATTTTCTGTGAATATGCATATGTCATATGAGAATTATTTTTATAAATTATTGTCTAATAATTATTAATTAATATATTTAAAATTTCAGATTTTTTTTATAAAATTAATTTGTATAAAATTGAATTTATTTTAAATCAGTGGTTTAGGAAAAAAATTAACTTACCGTGCCAATACAATTAATTAACTCGTTAGTTACTGAATAACTTGGGAAAAAATGTAACTCGTTAAGTTAGAAGTTACTTCTAAAATAAAAGTAACTCGTTAATTAACTTAGTTAAAATTAACTTAACTTTAACTTATTAACTCGTTAATGCCCAGCCTTGCAAAAACTACATTTTATAAAAAACTGGATGTTTATTATGAAAAAACCACATACTTGTATAGATATCAATGGAATTATACAACAGATTAATATTACTAAATGCTAAAAGTAATAAATAATAATATTGTATGGTTAAAATATTTTTTTGTCACGCCTGCACCGAAAGTTTGGTTTTCGACAACGGTTGAAGCGTTCGAAAGCGTCCTTTTTCCGTCCAGCGGGCGGTAAAGTGGAAACCCCCAAAGTGCCGGGCGGAAAAGAGGAAATCCCCAAAAGTGCCGGGCGGAAAAGAGGAAATCCCCAAAAGTGCCGGGCGGAAAAGAAGAAATCCCCAAAAGTGCCGACCGCCGGGCGCGTATCCCCTGCACAACCAGAAATTAAAATGTATACCTACCACGGTTCTTACAAAACATAAACTTTTGGTTACATCTTAAATGTATAGTATAACCTCCTTGCATGACGCATAAACATTTAAACATATTTAATTTGCACTGTTCCTAGATAAGTGCGTCGAACGATGCGTTAGTAAATGTCTTCCATGAAATTGTTTTTGTAGAATAGTCTATAATTGTTGCATAGATCCCTGCATAACCTTTTCCACGAACGCAGGGGCGTGACAAAAAATAGTATGTGTGGCTCGCGCGGGAAGGCCATTTCAGTCTTGGGCGAAATGCGGCACTCGCCTACGGCTCGTTCCGCACACGACGCCCGCGACTGAAATGGCTCACTTCCCGCCCTTGCCACACAATATACTATAGTAGGTATTTTACTATTCATGTTGAAATCACAGAATTGTGCAATGCACTGAAACGAACTAGAATAGGTACCTATAGATACATTTTATTAATGGTACAAGTATCTACAACAATACAATTGTAAAAACCTGGTCATAATCATAAAGCACATAGACCATAGCCATATCAGATTAAATAAGATAAATAAGATAATTGTCTCCCGATTATCGTAGCAGTAGTAAATAGGTACAAATAAATGATAATGGCAGTTTCATTAACAAATGCGTTTATATTTTATCAAACACTTATATTTAATATAAATTTAATTCTTGTAATAATTTACAATTTACATAATATTTATATTTATGATAATATGTATTATGTATCATATTATTAGTATCAAGTGAATGCTGTCTAATATAAACAAGTTATTTAGTTTTTGTCATCACTCTAATAATATTATGATTTATGGTAAACTAATTTAATGAACTATTCTTGCTGCTCTCGGTACCTACCTAGATTCATCCAACAGTTTATATAGAACAGTATAAGAGACAGGAGTAACCCACTTACCATGCTGCAGCTAGCATTTAATATACCTATATCAAGTAAACCAGCTAAGTACACACATATATTCCCAACAGGAGTGGTTATATAAAAATATATTTTTTAAATTTTATTAATTTTTATATAACTGCACATAATACATATAGTCAGGCTCGGTGCAATCTGAAGACAACATAGACCCACACTTAAGGCGACATTAAAAAGCATTTGATACTATTTATGTTGAAAGGGTTGCAAAACTTAAGTTAGCTTAGGTATGCTTAAACGCTTGAGCCGGTGAATACCGTCTGAATGGAGTAGATCATTCCCACTATTTGTGTACTAGAAAAATATAGGTACATAAAATATTATATTTCTTTGACTCGTCATTAAACCCACTGAAATCGCCACAAATCGCAGGAAAGTGGTAAATTGTGAATAATGAAAGAAAAAATACCAAATATTTGTACAATGAAAAAAGTAAAAAATTTGACAAAGTTACAAATAATTTTGAGTTAGAAAGTTATAAAAATGTTTACGTTTATAAAAAAAAAAATATCTACTGCAATGTCAAATCGAATTTTTACATTGAATATTTCACTCGATTTCTCTTGGAATGATTTTCCAATTTTACTGTAATTTAAAAACCAAAAACCATAGATACTTGAAATTTACACCAATTGTTTATTTTATCATTTCTTATAGTTAATAAAACTTTTAACATTTTCAACAATACATCCAATCTTTTTTTAAACTTAATAAACTTTCAGCCTTTATAATAAAGTGGTTGGTTAATGTATTGTAAATATTTTTTATATATAATAGGTACATTTAAATATGCTATTCAGTACAAAATATAATTATGTATGGCCATACGTGAATTACTTTTTAGTTAACCATAAAATATACTAGTTATTATCTTGAAATGAACCATTACTTCCAAAAAGTGTATTACGTCATAGGTAATGTGGTCTAGATTTAGGAATAAACAATGATAAAACAAATATTTATGATAATAATTAATTTTGTAACGTATATAATTTATGAACTTGAAACATAATTATTTGTATAACATTATTGAAAAATAAATAATAATTTCTTTCTAACATCAATAATAATAATAAACAGCTGATCATAATTATAGACAAACAGTGCATTCAAAGCATATTAACATTATTTTTTAAAAACAATTTTCAATATATAACATGGTCATAATGTTATTTAATATAAAAATAGTAACAAAACATTTAAAACAGATGTCAAGTAAAAATTTCTCGTGAGAAAAATAATATATCTAGTGGTTTTATTTAGTAATAGAAGTTATAACGAAGAATGCATTTTCTAAAGTAAAACTAACTTTATCATAATATATTTAATAGTAATAAATACGTAGTATAAATAGTATAGACATTAAACATTATTACTGACAAAGTTAAGTTGGTATCAAGCTATCTTAAAAGTTATTTATTAATATTAAATATAATATCGATTAACAACTAAGACAGGCTAACAGAAACTATTTGCGGTAAATTATATAAATGAAATATAAATATACTGTGTGTTCCAAAAAACAGGGTATACTTTATCACTCATTACCCTGTAAAAAGTTTTCAATTCTGTTTGCAGGACATTAAACTAGACTAATGGACCATACATTTCTGTGACTTACAATTTTTTTAACTCATATATTTTGTGCATACGCAACAAAACTTCATTTCTTTAAATAGCAATCCCTATTTTAAATATCATTTTTAGATTGATCAATTTTTTCAAGACATTTTGATGAATCAACTTTTATTATAAACTCAAAATTGGCAAATTAGAGTAATAGTTACAAATTTAAAAATCTTATTAGATTTGAATATTTATTTATATACATATTTTTTAAATTGTTTGTACTATTTCCTTCTAAACACTGTGATATAATAAAAAATTATTATCATAAAGTAATAAATTATTTACTATTTATAAATTATTATTTCATTTTATTGTTACACATGTCGATAATGTTGAACTCTACACAACGGAGGGACTTCTGAACATTTTATTGAATAGTTTATATTTGTAATTTCTGTTAATAAAAATCTTTAGTATTGTTAAAATAATAAGAAATTTAGAATTTTATTTTCTGAAAATACTTGTTTAAATTATGTTATTCATAATGTGTAACAATAAAATGGAATAATAATTTATAAATAGGAAATAATATTAACAATTAAAAATAAAATAAAAATAAATATCCAAATTTAATAAGATTTTTAAATTATACCTTTAATTTAACTTATTTGAGTTAACAAAAATTAATTAATCAAAATAGCTGAAAAAAAATTGATCAATCAGAAAATTATATTTAAAATAAGGGATGCCATTTAAGAAAAAAATTAAGTTTTGTTGCGTGTGCGCAAAATACAAGAGTTAAAAAAAATGTTAAGAGGACGCTACACCTGCATATGTTGTCTTTGTCTTACAAGTGCGTAACATAGCAAATGTTCTGTTGAGCATAAATTTTGCCATGTTACGCACTTGTAAGACAGAGACAACATATGCGGGTGTAGTGTCCTCTTAAGTCATAGAAATTTATGGTCCGTTAGTATAATTTAATGTCCCGCAAACAGAATTGAAAAATATTTACAGGGTAATGAGTGATAAAGTGTATACTGTTTTTTGGGACACACTAATACTAGTAGCTCTAATTGAAGATGAAACTATTGAAGTAAAATGCTTTATTAAATATTTATAATACTAGAGGTTTGATGGATTAAAAATATTTTTTGTGATTTTAATAATTAGTTAGTACAATGGTAACAAAACAACGACCAAAATTTTTATAAGTGTTGTTTAATAAAATAAATTCAAATTAAGCTATGTATGGCACTACATAAAAAGTACAATTATTTTCATTACTAGGAACTCATTAATACATAATAACAAAGTAGCAAACCACACAATTATTGCTATATTTAATAACAGTGATAATAATAAAAGGTGATAAAAAAAATTCTATAATACATTATATTAGTAATTAAAATAGTTTAAATAGAATGTTGTTTTGTATCAATAATGTATAATATTTATAAATCTAGCAGTGAAAGTTACTTTTCAACAAGGTGTTTGTTATGATTTTAAACAGTAAATAAAAACTCTATTATCGGAATGTTATGTTGTTGACATATAGTAAAAAATAATCTTGTTTACGATATAAATTTAGTCAGATAGAGCATTGTAGATTTTTTGTGCACGCACTCGAATTTCTTCATTTTTATGCTGTTTCATCAGTACTAAGCTTTTTGTGCGTATTTTCTCTACCACGTTAACACCATAAATATTAGCATACCTGCTAAACAAACTGATATATTATATATAAAATTATAAAACATTTACATTTATATTTTTTCATTAAAACTAATTCTATTACAAGAGCTATTAGGTATAATTATTAAGTATATATTAAATACCGAGTATACTGAAAAATGTATAAGTATTTAGTTTCACAAGGAGTTTTATTATTATTATATAACTATTGTTTTAATTATTTTTTTCTATAAGTGCTTAAAATTTAATTTTTAATATACTAAATTTGTCATAATCAAATTATAATATATTATAATATTGGAATTATTTTTATATTTAACATCTTATAGGTTTAAAAATCGAATACAAATAAGTTTATAAATTGTTATAGTTTTTTATAGACACTGAATTTTCCAAAATATATCAACTTACTTAAAGCTAGTAATAACTAATAAGAATTTAAAATATTTGAAATTATTTATTTATAAATGTCGAACAAATTGATGTTCCTTTCAAAACCACAACAACTCAAATTATAACAAATCAGAGTTATGTACAATTTCTTATTATGATATTAGTTTAAGAACGCAATGAATTATAGTAAAAATATTGTCTATGGAAGAGTTCTTTCAATATTATAATTTACGTTACATAATGAATCAGTATAGAAAATATATTATATTAAAAAAAACTATTTTTGAATAGTCATAGATTTGAACTAGGGCGTAAAATACTTATGCTCAGTAAAAAATTTTGAAAATTTACACTATCAATTTTCAAGTTGAATTCATAGAAATTTAAATTTTTTTTAAATACACATTTCTTTTAACATGTGTTAAAATTTCATATTTTTACAACATTTGTGGTATCTTTTGAATTAAAAAATATAAAATTTTTTCAGTTTTTATAGCTCAGGCTTGAAAATTTAATACAATCTGTTGACAAGTAGTTCTTGTCAAAATTCAAAAATTTTAATGATATATGATAAAAAATTTGTTTGAAATAAGTATAGTTATTTTGATGTGATTATGTGATTAAAAAAAAATATGTACAGGGATTTGAAATTCTTTGCTACTACATATAACATTATATTATAATATGCTATACACAATTAAATCTTGTAAATATTTAGATTTATTTTAAGCTATACCAGTTACTAATAGATAGTAACATAATAATGATGAAATCATTATAGTATAGATATTATATTATGATATTTGTTTTTTTGCAAAAATGTATTCAACCTATATTTTATTATTAATAAAAAATAATTTACAGTTAGAAATATAAATGCATTGTAAAATATCTTTAGATTGGCAGTATCTAGTAAGAATCAATGTTTGTTCACAATGATTTATCATTAAATTTAAATTTAACACAACCTTACACAATACATACTCAGCTAAAAAAATTAGCATTGTAGCATTGTCAATAAGAGATAAGTTCCTATTCAAATTTAAGAAATGTTTGATATTATATCAAAGAAGTAGAGGAAAATAGACATAACACTATTGAAAAATGCATTTTTATAATATGTTGATTAATGGTATAAACGTTATTTACATTGTAGCCCCTGAAATTTACTTGGTATATAATAAATATACAACGTACAGGGTTAAGTTATTTCCCGATATAAATACTTGTGTCAATATAAAGTAGAATGATTTTCTGGATTCTATTTTTAATTGAAGATGAAAAATTTTGTTTTTGTCACTTGAGATTTAGATTTTATGTTTTACTTATTTTTAGTATAGCTAAGCAACATGATTCGATCACTTGAGTGAGGCTTCTCAGTTTTTATTTTACAAAACATCTATACTCTACAAGAGATATAAATAATAAAAATGAACGTTTTGACTGAGTTATACATAATGGTACATTTTGGAATATTTCTTTAATTCGAACAATAAAAAACTAACAGAAAAGCAATAAAAAAAATATATTTAATAAATAACTAAAATTTATAGTAATATAAAGGGCTAACATTTGTAAATTATTAATAATTAATAATCACGAAGAAACAATTTTTACAATAGTTAGATACAATACAAGGTTAGGTTCGAAAAAAATAAATTTAGTTAAAGTATATTTTAAGAGGATGTTAGCGTACTATTTGTTTTCTCTCTCTCTAGCCCACTCACATCATAGACAAAATATATTTACACAGAATCATTTTTTTTTTTATGTTTTTAAGTAATCTCAGAGTAAAATCAACCATTACAAAATAGATAAAGAATAATAATTTTGAAGGAATGACATATCGATATTATATTTTATTGTTATTTGATTTTATATTTGACTTTCAAAATAAACAAAAATTGTTGAGTATTTAAATAATGTTTAAATTGTTTGGAGACATTATTTAGACAAATTGATATGTCATTTCCTCTTTATCGTTTTTGTGTATTGGGTGATTTTACTCTAAGATCAATTATAAACATAGAAAAAATTATTCTGCATAAATGCATTTTATCTATTTTAAGAGTGGGCCAAAGACCCAGAAAACAAATAGTGTGCCGATATTCTTTTAAGGGAAAAGAATTTAGGGAATAATACCCAAAGTTGAAACGTCATAAAACATATTGTTTTATTTATTAAAATAACTATGTACTAATGATTTTGAAGGTTTTAAGTTTTGAGTCATAACAAAAATGTATTTAAGCTTTGAACAATTTTTACACTTACATAGTATCAGGGGCTGCGGCTTTGTCTTCCACAGGCAAATCTAATACAGGATCCAATTCCATAGCTTTTACGGCATCAGTAAGATTACTAAATAATGTTACAACTCTAAGTAGAATATCCTCATTTTCATTCAAGTTCAACATGGATAATAGTTTTTTGGGAGCCTAATACAAAATAAACAATATGTATTAATATATTATATACCTTGATTATTTTTGATATTAGAAGATGACTGAGTATAAAAAATTAATTTCAAACAACATCTTCATTATACTTCTATATATATATGAATGGAGTATGACATAAATAAAAACCATGATACATATATTATGAATAATAAATAACATACTTGTCCACCTAAAAGATGTGGAATCATATCATCATTACAAGATAAGTTGATTAGTAGTTTTAAGCATTGAAGAACAACTTTGTTATTTTGACTTTCTAATAAACTATATAATGTATGTATAGCCGGTTGTAGTTCACTATGCCACATATGGAATACTGCAATATTGGTCAAAGTGGATAAACAATTGTAAATAATCTCATCCGAATCCATCATTTTCATTAGAGCTAATAACATTGGAATTGTTTCCTATAAATCATATTATTATATTCATTAAAATAACAATATACATCAGTTAGTACACAGTTAGGATTTTAAACATTAAAAATTAATTTATATTATTTTTAAATTTCCATTTTTTGTTTTACCTTCATTTCTTTTGAATTATTTTTGTTTAAAGCTAAATTTCCTAATGCCACAAGTGCAGTTATTTGAACAGATTCTTCAGGATGATAAATCAATTGCTGAAGTTGACTCAAGTATCCAGCTTCCCTCATTATTTCCTTAAAATTAAAATAATGTATACAATTTTTAGGGATTGTAAAAATTGTTTTATTCCAATTGATTTTAAATCCTGTTACAATACTAACATATTACTTGGAAAATTAATTTTATTATAATACTATGAGGGATGTGTATATATTTTAATGAAATGTACAGGATATAATATACCAATAGATGTCATTATTTCTTCAAAAATCATCATGAAGGTCAATAAATTTTAGTATCCTAAGCACATTGTTTGTAGGTTGATAATCTGATGTTGCCAGGTTGGCAAAGTAAGGCAGGTGAGTCACAACATCCCATCTAAACGAACAGGGTCTTGAGTGAGCGAGGCAGTTGAAGTATGGCGTTATTATCAAGAAATTACACACCTCAAGTCAGCATTCCCTATTATTTTTTTCAACCTTTTAAGAAGACGCCACACCCATACGTGATGTCTCGGTCTTACAAATGTATGACATAGAAAAAACTGCTTTGCACAGGATAGAACCACATAGGCTGTAGGTCCAAGCTATAAGCAACCAAATATTCACACTATAAAGAGAAGAAAATTTACTGTTTATTGAGTGAAAATTTGGTTGCTAAGCTTGGACTACAGCCTGAGTGGTTCTATTCAGTACAAAAAGCTATCTATTTATAAATATACACATTTTAAGTCTAATTTATAAATCTGTTCTACTATAATAAAAAAATATCAAGATAGATAAATATAACTGTTTTTATTTTATATAAAGGAGTTTTGAAAAATATAATAATATTCATACTTGGTTTGGTGTAAATGTTGCTAAATTACTAACAGTTACAAGTACTTTTTCAAGTACTAGAATATCTCTAGATCCCATCAATGATAATAAATTTTTAGCTTCATTCGGTTCCATAGGTCTTAAAAAATTAGACATAAGTTTTTGATTAAATAATTATTTAATAAATAATATACTAGTAAAAATGTTTATATTTACCTATTTAACAAAGATGGTTGGTTAATCTTTTCAAATTCTTCCATATCTTGATTAGACTGGCTGACAGAAAGTCTGTGTTCACCTGGTTGAGGGGATTTTCTTCTTAATGACCTGTTGGAACTTTTTCTTCTTAACTGTGTGCCAAAATTTGATTCCAACGCATAATTATCACACAGCCTTAGGTTTTCTGTGGATCGACTTCCTAATATATGTCTAGCGTCTACAGGACTCATTATTCTAGGTGAATTCCACGGGGACGCCTAAATCATAAAAGTAAAAAATTATATACATAGATAATACATTAAACAGATACATTATTTTTTTTGTAAATATTCAAAATTGTATTGAAGTATCCATTTAATTATTAAATTTTCATGATTAGTACATTTTATAAGGGTAGTATTCAAAAACATGACTTCAAATACTGAATTTTGAATAATATTGTTTGAAAGTAAATAGTTTATGCCTACAAAAAATCCCTCATTATTATTGCAATAATTTTTTTCCTTGTGTATTCCTAAAAATAATTACAATAATATACACTTTTTAAATCATCAACTTAATCTTATGTTTATTGTATGTACCTAAGTATAAAGTAAATATTAAAGGCAATTAAATATAATTTCTTTGTATCAGAATTGCCATCATTTCTATAGTTTATTTAGTCATGAAAAGTTAGCAGCTCGTCAAAAGGCTTAATGTCAATAATCTTTGATTGTACTCAACAACTTTTTATTGCATGTAACAAAAAGTCGGTTTTTGCTAAAGATTTGTGCAAGGCATTGATGGCAGCAAATATTCCTTTTGACACCATTTATAACACAGAATTACGATAGTTTCTTGAGAAGTACACACTTAATGCTGAACCTTCTGAAACTACTTTAAGGAAAACATACATTGATAATTCCTACGACAAATTGATGAAATTAGGCAACTTATTACAGGATAAAAATGTGGGTATTAATAGACGAAACAACAGATGTAGAAGGAACGTATATCGCATACGTTGTTGTAGGAATTCTTTTTTTTTTTTTATGGTTAGGGTTTCGACAACTGAGGTCATTAGCCTGGGGAACTGTAGGGGAAGGTACTGTAAGGTTTTAACTCGTGGGTTTTTGGCAGAATTTTGAATGGGCACCCGTGGGTTTCTGCCATGCCCGGTTGGGGGTCGGCGGCCTCTCTCTCCAGACATCGCGAAATGCCCAAAGAGCGATGCCACCCGTGACCGAGATTCGAACCGGCGACTGCGTGCGTCGCAACCGACGCCTTAGTCTGCTCGGCCACTCCACCCCCAGGAATTCTTTTGTCAGATGATCCTGAGAAAATTGTTCTTCTGACAACAGAAGTACTTGAAAATGCTAATTTCTTTGCAATAACAAAATTATTTTATAATGTCATATTTTAATTTTATACTAACCGTACTAACTGTGTATGTCACAATGATATATTACTATTTTAGTTTGATGCAGCATCTTTCATGAAAAAAGCAGGCGACACTATTAAAGTTATTTATATTTATATCGGTATTGAGTTACAAATTATGAAACAATTGTTGCAAATAGTTGTACATTTTATGAAAACATTTGGTAATTATAAGGCTATGTGGGAGTTGGAGCCAACTTCACACATGTAAATTTTATATTGAAAAGTTTAACTATATAAAATTAAAGAAACGGACCTACAAGTTAGGTTGTATTTCAATTGAAAAAAGCGGGTAAGTGGATATCACTCTGGAATAGAGCAGGTTCAGTGGTTGAATTGGGAGATGACGCAGAGGGACTGAGCTACTCTTCATTTTTCTTCAAATTATAGCGTACCCAGTGCTCGAATTGGGAAAAATTAAGTAGAGGAGCTCAATCCAACGATTTAAAAATTGCACTCCAAGTGCACAATTAATCAAAATAGACCCGTGGGGGAAAATCCCCCCACACCCCCCACCTTGCGTACATTTTGAATACCTACCACTTTTCACCTACACATATTTGAATTCAAAATATAATATAATATATTTTCATAACAATATCTATACCTTACATGTTAAGATAACAAGAAAAATTATAATAATCTACATGTTTATTGAATATATAAAACTGATAACAATATTAATGTTTTTGATTTAAAAGAGACCACATATTTTGGTAGGTATGTTCTTCATCGTTTACATTTCTTTTTGGCCAGCATACTTTGTCGGCTGATCTATTACCGTTGCATATCCGAGATGTAACATAATAGTTCGGTAAGATCTTACTCTATGTTTGAAACACGATTTTTTTAGATAGTACTATCACACACTAGTATCTGTACACCGTATCCTCAACTGTATCTATTCTGTGGACAGTAGAAAAGCACGGTTGTAGATATTAAACCGTGTAGAAAAGATATAATAAATTATTAAACTATAATATCAAAAATAATTATGATTTGAAAAACAAAAAAATTTTTATTTAATTGACATCAATTAAAAATCCATATTTTAATAAAAATTATTTCGGACAGAAGTTTGTACCGTCCCCTTGTCTAAGTAAAAAAAATAGTAGGGGAACTCCGTCTCCCTGCGCACCCCCCAATTTGAGCACGAGTGCACCCTTTTATTATATTTAACAAGGAATAGAGTTACTATTCAATTGATTTGCTTAATTGTTTAACTTCATTTACAGTCCACCTACTTTTTTTTCCAATTCAATTACTGAGTAGGTTACTGTAATGAATGATATTAAATTTAAATTTAATAATATACAGTGAAACCTGTATATAACGGACAGTCGCGGGACCAAAATAATTGTCCGTTATAGACAGGTGTCCGTTGCAGACAGGTTTCAATGTTTTAAAAATTACAATTTGTATGTACATTTGTATTGCTTTTTATTTATAATATGTATTAGGTATAATCTGTATTAATATGTATTATATATTATACATATACATTATAAATTTTATTTTAATTATTATTTTTATATTACATGTAATACATACATGTAATACAATGACACATTACATATAAATTTATTAATTATTTCTTAAAAAATGATTCTATTGATGTTTGTTTTTTGTGCTTCGATTTGGTAATTTCCAACTTGTGATGGATAATTATGGATAATGTAATTGGTCGTAATCTGTGTTTTCACTTAATGTCCTAATTGCGCTTCTTATCAACGTAGTATGTATGTATTTTTGTCGTTATGAAATTGTCGAATAAAATATTAGTGTCCGCGTTCGTAATAGGAGTCCGTTATAGACAGGTCAAAATACATTGGAATGCCTATCTTTTGCTGGGACCTGGTCATTTTGTCCGTTAAGAGAGGTGTCCGTTAAGTCAGGTTTCACTATAATATCATTGTGTACGAAAAACGATTCTGAGTGGAGACAGATTGTCAGTCAAGGATATGTTATATTATATTAAATTAATTGTAATTATTTCAAAAAATTTATTTTCAAAAAAAAAAAAAAAAAAAATGAAAAATGTAGGTACCTATAAAATAAATTTCAATTTTTTTTTTTTTATGGTTAGGGCGTCAACAACAGAGGTCATTAGCCTGGGGAACTGTAGGGGAAGGTACTGTAAGGTTTTAATTTGTGGGTTTTTTTTGGCAGAATTTTGAATGGGCACCCGTGGGTTTCTGCCATAACCGGTTGGGGGCCGGCGGAAATTTCAAATTTATCAAATCAGATTTATTAAGTATCTGATTCACTCAGTCATTCATAGTAGGTATATACCATTTATTATAAAGTATAAATATAAGTGATTTAAGACATTAACTATTAAAATTAGAATATAAAGTTTAATCTAAAAATTTCAATTACCCACAAATAATATTTTTAAATTACAACAATATAACTAAAATTGTTATTCTTGGTTATTTAATTTCATCCAAATCTTAACTTAAAATAACTATTTAAAAAAAAACTGTGTTTGCATAGCTTTTAGATTTTAGACTTAAAATTATAGTTTATATCACTATAGTCTTTAGATTTTTTTTTTGTTACACAATTCACTTTTTATGTGAAACCTTGTTTTAAATTTTCAATCTTTAGCTATTAAAGTTAAACGTTTTATACATTTTCAACAATTACATAATTTGTTATTTTTCAATTACATAAATTTTGTCAAAAATTGAATTTTAAACGGTTATAAAAAAAAGACGTGCCTATGTATTTTAAAATATTTTCTAACTGCTATTATATTAATTTATGGAGAACCTTGTATTAAATTTCAAGATTTTTGACCCAATGAATACAATTTTATTGACATTTATAGAATAAAAAACTAAAAATTTCAAATGTCTATAAAAACTTAAAAATTGTTGAAATATATTGAACATTTTATCAAGTATAAGAATTGATAAAATAAACATATGGGGCAAATTTCAAGTTTCTAAAGATTTTGAATAACAACAAAATAAGAATATCGGCACAAGAGAAATTAAGTGAAAATCCAATGTTGTAAATGCTTATAAAAATTTAAAATAAATTGTTAATTTTGATGATTTTTACGTATTTTGTCAAAATTCAAACTTTCAATGCTTATTACAAAAAATGTTGACAATGGATTTTTAATATTTTTTAACTACCGCTGTGACAATATATAACAGGGTTGTCCAACTGGCGGACCGCGGGCCGGATGCGGCCCGCGATGCTATTAACTGTGGCCCGCATAAAGTTTTACGGAAATCATATATTATTTATTATTAATTAGTGTATGGCCCGCAACCAGATCAGAGGTTTAAGTTTTGGCCCTTGAGGCCTTGCAAGTTGGACACCCCTGATATATAAGAAGCCTTGTATTAAAATTTGAACCTTTTTTATCCAAGGAATAAAACTTTAATGTAATTTATAAAAAAAAAAACCTAAAATGATTGAAAATTTCAAATGTCTATAAATAACTTGAAAAGATTTTAAATATTTTGAAAATTCTATCAAGTAAAGAAAATGCCAGTATAAATATTCAGTGAAAATAAAGATTTATTTTTATTAATAATGTTAAAGCCAAATACAAATTTTCTTCTCCAGCAAATAACTTAATGATGGCGGAAAATAGTACTGTTCAATAATTGATATAAGTACGGCATTAAACTTATAATCATTGTCTTTAATATTTATAGTAATTGATGAATTACTTTTGGTTATTAATGACTTTAAATTACTTGTTTATGTCTTGTTTGTGTAAATTATATAATATGTTCTATCGATATAAATTGTGAATTTTGAATATTTAGGTATGAATAGGCTGTTTAATGTTATTGTTCATTACATAATATATGAATAATTTTTTTATATTTTTTCTGAAATGTTTATTGTTATTCATTTATCAAAAGTTGTTTTTAATTTTAATTTAGTATACTGATATGTAACAATGTAACATACGTTTTTCTGCTGTAAATTGATTTTTGTAAATATAGTTTACTCCGTATGAAATAAAATATATTTAAGTATATATTGTATTATTTGTTCATAAAGTCATTTTTGTTTGTTTCTAGAGTAGAGTTGAAAAGTAGCGTTGTTTTTAGTCTAAAAATGAAAAATTATAGACATATCGTTCAATAACTTATTTGTAATTAAATTGTAATTTTTTTAATTTTTTTGATTGTCTCAAGAGTGATTTAAATAATTTATAACAGAAAAGGTATACAATAATATTATTTTCAAGTTTAAGAATATTATTACATGTTGTGTAATTAATGGATAGTAAAGGAGTAGGGGATATTAGGGGAACATCTAACCAACTTTTTTGTTGTTAATATTTCAAGTTAATGCATTTTAACAATATTGTAGATGGAATAAATGTGTACATTGTTTTTTTACAAACTCTAAATCAACTGCCTTCTGAGATATTTTTATAAAAAATTACCAAAAAATAGTCCAAGGCTTGATGTAAAATGTACCTTGGAATTAACACTGATGTCTGATATAAACATAGAGAAGATAAAATTATTTAAATTTCAAACATATTATTTGAAAAATAATAAATTGATCAAGCAATTCAGTATAAAAAGATAATTTATAATCTTAGGTAAGTATCTAGAAGAAAAAATTTATATCATTATATTATTTTAAATGTATAAGGTTTAAAGTTAAATGTTAATATATACTTTACAATTTTACATGAAATGGTTTCTCTTGTAGCCGGTTTACTGATTTTTAAATTATTTGAAGAAAAAACAGTATATATTCTGTGTATTTTAGTATTTTAAGGATTATTAAGAGAATATTTTAAGGTTCTAAGAACATAATAGTACCATATAATCCATAACTGACCAAATAATCTATTATTTTTAATTATTATATAATTTAAATTGATAAAAATAAAAATTTCTTCAGGGTTGATTATTTAATAAAGTAATAAATGCATAGTGAAAGTAATATTATACATAAACAAAACTAAACAGACATTTTTTTATATTATAATTAAAGACTGGATTTAATAGATATTGCAACTTATTTTTATATAAGAAATAAAATCTGATCAAATATGTATAATGTACACGAATCGGACTTATTGCAGTCTGCCTATTGCAATTTTTTACAATTGTGAACAACTTTTAATTTATGTATACTTCACGTAATAAAATACACAAATTATTATTTCTTAGATAATTTTACAATAAAAATATAATTGCAATGTACGTTATTGCAAGATGATTGTTCGTAAAAGTAGAGAAGTATTCAATAGATATGATCATACACTCATAAAAATGTCATAATATTATTAAATATTATTACATCGATAATAATAATTTATTGGCCAACATATTCCAGATATTAACTGGGAAAATAGTTAAAGAAAAATGGTAAAGAAAAATATTATAAAACTATTAAAAGGTACTCAAAGGCTATGGCAGGAAATCGAAATATTAATTTTTATTCAGTTCATAATACAGTAGATTCTTAATATGTTGAACGTCACTATCTCAAACTACTTTGAATTCCCCTTGAAACTACTATTACACTTAATGGTGTATTTCTCTCAATAACTCTATATAAAATTAATCGTTTTTTGTTATATCAAATTCACAAATAATTATTGTGCAATGCATTCAGTATAGTGATTGTGATTTTGTGACAAAATTTTATCAGAAACCATCAAAAATACCAGCGAGAGTGAAGACGAACCACAAAATGAGAAAGAACTCATTATTGAAGTTACAATTCAAAAAGCTAAACATGCTTTAAAAACACTAATGAATTTTGAAACTACTACAGGTATGGAAGATAAGGCCATTTCTGCATTATCTAATTTGGAAAACGACATGCCAGAAAGAAGTAAGCAAACTTCAATCACAGATTTATAAAAAAATAAATAATTTATTCAGTCATTTTAGTATTTCTAATTATGTATTTTAGACATTCGTATTATTTATTATTCATATACATTAAACAACATACATTTATATATATATATATTTTTTTTCTGAATAAAACTCGATATCTCAAACTTTTTTCTGTTCCCCTTGAAATTTGACATAACGAGAATCTACGCATTTTTATACTGCAACTTTGAGTACAATGTTGAATTATTCTTAACGCAATAATAGATATCTGCCCTTTAATTGTAATTAAATAATCTACCAGCTTTTACCAAATATGTAATTTTACTGTATAATGTCATTGGTATACATTTTCGTTCTATACATATATAAATGCATACAAAATAATAAATTAAAATGACTTAATAAAAAAAGGTAGTGTTTAAAATATTTAAATTTAATAAATGAATAAACAGAGACAAAAGAAAATCATAAATTTTTCTGAAAATAAAATTTTTAACAAGTATTCATTTGTATAGAATATAGATAATTAATCTGAATACTTTTTTTAAATTGGTATATAAGTATTTATTCTAAATATGTTTCGTAAGACTTTTATCAACGTCTACAAAGGAGTGTCCTATATTGGGACCATTATAATTAAATATCCCTTTCTAACTGATCTAAATTTTAATATTTCAAGTTAAAGCATAATATTTTAAATATTGTAGGGATAATAAAGCTATAAATAGATCATTTTTCAAAATCCTAAATTAACTGTTTTCTAAAATCATTTTTTTTTTTGTTTAAGGAAAACCAAAAAATTGTCAAAGGTACAGTATGTAATGTACCTAGGAATTTACATCGAGATAAACATAAAAAAAAATCAAATATACTTATTTAAAAATACTAAATTGACCAAGCAATTCAGCTTATATGGATAATTTATAATTTTAGGAACCTATATGAAAAAAATATTGTTCAAACCTTTAAAACTTAGTAATTAATGATTATGTCCAAGGTACCAAAAGCTCATGACTCAGAGTTTTATTGTTTCAAAGTCAATATATTTTAATGTACTGGAACTAGAGACTAATTTTTTCCTTCAATTTTTTGCCTATTATGAAGAAGAAATAAATATGGAATCAAGGTGGCAAGGTATAACACTTCATGTTAATAAATTGGCATTAAATATCATGCAAAATTATTTAAAATGTAAATTATTCATTAATTTTATTAGTATGAAGGCCTATGATTAGTGCTTCAAGAATCTTATAAAACATCCAAGTGTGTGTGAACAAAAATAGTTTTATAACCACCAAACTATACACTAACATTATTTAATGTGATTATTGGTTATAGAATATGAACAATGACTTAATATAAATACAAACCTGTAGGCTTCTAGGTCCCTGCAAGGAATGTTTGTTTGAAGGTGTCTGTATAGCTATCATTGTGTCAGCAAACATTCTTGCCCGCAAATTAAGCTCTTTAATTCTTTGCTGGACAGTCATGGGTCGTAAAAACACACGAGTGGTTTCTGAAGTGTCCAAGTTTCCAAGTAAAACATCGGTCTGTGTTGTCTGGGACAGACGTCGAAAAAACAGGCGTTGATCCTCATGATGGCATCCTACAAGAGAAATATTAGTGGGTTATAAAATGGAAATTGGTAGATAAGTGAGAAGACTGTCTCCGCCGTTTGTGAATTTGTCCAGGTTAACGTGATTGGGCATCAACTTACCATCGTCGTTTTTCCGGCCCAAACGTCGTCCAAACGCGTTCTTTGCAACCGAGTAACCGACATACGCAAAACCAGCAAAAATAGCCGAACACACAGCCACTTTGTTAACCGTGTGGTCGTTGGCAGACGTTGGATTTAAAGCCATTTTTCAATCAAATTAATACCATGTACAAACACTGGCAGGGTTCACGCACAACACTCCAACAGGTTAATCCCGCCGTCGTATTATACCAATTGTAAACGAAGGCTGTCAAACGCGATTACTAAACTACTACAGTGCACTCGACAGACACATGTCTGCGTAGTTGGGCCAACGTAACGAAGAGACGGGATGTACTGACGTCGGAAGGTTTTCAGTCAAGTCGAGGAGTTACCAGAAGAGCAGTCCGCCCATCATATTAACGCTCTTCACTCTTCAGATGATGATAATCTTTCATAGTTCGCACGAACTACGGACACCGAAACGAACGTCATGTGTGGATGTGTGATACTGAAAATAAAAAACGAAAATCATTACTGTTATCAATGTTTCGGCCAATTCGTATTGTCGGTTTATTGTCGCCACTCGCTAGTCACTACGGGCCTACGGCAATAGTATATTCCTGAATCGCATTTCGTGTTCGTCGAAATACAAAATAGGTAAATTAAATTAATTTTTATTTCAGTATATTCGATATCATTATATTTGTAATTTATATCAAAAAGCACGCAGTTTTGGCTGATTTTTATCTTTATTTTTTTTATGTACTATCACGGTAACGGTATAATATAACAAAAAATGCTGAAAAAAAATCATTTCAATATTTAATATTATTGAACTACCTATTTTATTATTATAATCTCAATAATTTCATATACAATAAATTTATTCGAGTTACATACAGAACACAAAGATCGATGAGAATTCTTTAATTTACGGGTTTATTAACACTCATGCAAAATGAGTTATATTCAGATGATTTTTTTTTTTTGTTAAACCTAGAAAAACTTATAAGGAATCTTCTATTTAATTTGCATATTATGCCTATACTCGTATATGTCTAGGGTGTCTATTGATTCGATTCGATTTTATTGAAAATATTCTTTTACAAATTATTATCGAATACTTTATTTTTTAATTTCATATATAATCTATTAGTAGTAGCAAAAGTAAAAGCAAAAAAAAAAAACGTAAAAAATATAGCTATCATTGTATCAAGGTATCCTCTCTGTTATACCTACAGCAGTAAGTTTCGAGTTCGAGTGTATCGTATTCCTAATGTGAGTGTCCGTGCGACCTCACTACACCTTAATACCTGCTAAAAAACATCACCACCGTGGCAATCTATCTGATAAAGACTGTACCTACCTATTCCAGTGGTGGACAAACGGTTGGTGTGGGGGGGAATGGAATAGACCTCTTCCCCAAACTTTTTTTTTCAATATTTATAATTATTTGTGTTATACCAATGTATATATTCTATAATGCATTAATTTATTTTCTATAAACATCAGTTATCAATTATGGTAAATTTCTTCAGAATTTGTTTACAGGACTGTATTCTTAAAAACTGCCCGGGTGAGGCTTCCATAAATGTGCCGCAAAATGTCTTAATTATTAATAAAAGCTTATGTAAAATGTTGATGATAAATACTAAACATTTTACTCTCGGACATGGTCTTTTTTTTTATTTCAAAGTTGAAAAGAAAAAATTAAATGTTGATTTCTCATATTTCTGTATTCATCTGTTAAATGAGTACCTATCTATCTTATTGATATTTTAAATCGTGAAATGCACCAACTAATTTTTCTAGGGAAATAAATTCCAAACTAAAAAAACATTTCCAACCATTTATCTCTATTCCCTAGCCCTAGTTCATTATTGTTGTCCATGTATGATACTCTGAGGGAAGGTTCACCAACAATCTACAAACAAATTATTATATTTTATTTTAAAAAAAGTATTATATTATTTAATACTTTAGCGTTGAGCATAGATTTGGTATGTTCTGCGTTTGTATAAGACCGAGACAACAAATGCGGGCGTGGCGTCTTCTTAAATGAATGATTGATTAGTATCAATAATAAAAATCAATCACAACTGAAGAACTTGGGAGATGACATGAGAGCATGTTTATCAACTATTCGACCACGGAGGAAATTTATAACGAAGGGAGACCAGTCCCAAATTACTTAATAGGGCCAGTTGTACCGTCTCTGATTTAATTTAACCGGAATTTAATCGACCGAATTTGCACGGTTATCAGTTATCTGTTATCATCTGATTAAGCGTAATCGAAGTTTAATTTTAATTTTTTTTTTTTTTTTATTACTCTGTGAGTTTAACCGTAGACGGTACAACTGGCCCTTACTAGAACTAGATTTTTGTAATTACGAAATCGTAGTAATATAATGTCTGTGTTTTTCTATATCGATAAATTTAATATTTGTAAAAAAATAAAATATGATTTTATTTAAGTTTTCTTAATCAAAATAAACACACTTTTTTACATTATTTGCTAGTAATTTACTGATATTAAACCATTTAAAAAAATGTATATAATGTTAATGTTAAGTGTACAACAGCTAAATATGATTAGGACTAGTTTGACGTTAGGGGAAAAGGTTGGTAAACGTAGTATTAGTTATGATGTACTGTTCAGTTGAAACCAAGGAAAATAACTGACGGATGGAAAAATGTCCTACTAAATAGAGAAACCTCTAGCTCTGTAGTCACCTATCCCAGAATGGAAGGACAAAATAGCAGAGCCAATTGTGCATTAGTGCAAGATACAACAATAAAAGAAACAAGAATGGCGATTTAAAGTTTGAATAATTGGAAAATCTCCCGGCTGTGACGGAATTATTGTGGAAATTATTAAATATGAAGAAGGGTGTACATGAAATACCTATGTAAAACGGAAGTAGATAGAAATGAAGAAGTTAAGCCGAAAGATTGAATTAACGTGATAATTATGAGTATACCAACACATAAAAAAAATGATAAATTAAAGTGTAATAGTATAAAAACAGAGGCATTTATTTTTTTAACATTGCATACAAAATATTCTTGAAACTACTACTAGAACGACGTCAACCAAAATGGAAGAATGCATCAGAGAATACCAAAGTGGTTTCCGAAAAAAATCAACAATTGACATTGAGTCATTGGACATATAATACAAAAAAAGAAATATATAAACGTAGACAAAATCTGTTGCAAGTATTAGATAGGTAGTAGGCACAATAATCATAGAGATAGTTTAATATACAATATCATGTATGATGAATTTGTGGTTCAAAGAAAGCTAATAAGGCTCGTCACAATATGTATGTAAAACACAATATATCAATTAACCACGAAATACTCTATAAGAAACTTTCGAGGTGATTGTGGATTTGGAACGACGCGATGTTCTGTCATCAAGCCTTTTTAACGTAGATTTTAAGAAAGTAATTAGAAATATGCAAGTATCATAAGTGGAAGAAATAAATGTAAAAATTAATTATTAATGTCTAGGGCTCGGAAATTGTAGGAGCAAAATATGCACAAAAAATTACCTACAAAATATGCATGACAAAAATTTATTAAATACGTAAAAAAAATTAATAAGTAGCTGTAAATGTAATTGGCTGATTTTGAAGGATTGTAATTATCTAAAAATAAAAATACAGAATATAAGTTATTAGAAAAATTATACTCATTTATTTTTAATTCAGTGAAAATTTAGATTATTGTAACTTTCATACCTGTAAATTTATTGCATCGAACAACCAGACTGCATATTTTTGTAGAGTGAAAAACTTCTTTCAAAATCCGATGAAGTTATGGTCGTTATGGATGCATATTTAAAGTGCGCCAAGTCATTCCCATTCAAGTCTTCTGGCAATCCTTTCATTGACGTAGTTGCTTCACCAATTAAAATTTTTGATATTTTTTTTAAATCATTAAAACCATGAATTTTTCCAAAACATTTTTTTTTTTTACAATGCTGGCCCCGCTAATATTATAATCTATCTAATTTTCGACGGATTTCACTGTTGCTATTGATTCATGTAACGGGAGTTTTTGTTTTTCGGGTAGCGTTATTGTTATCGGTAAAATACCATAATTTGCATGAATGAAAGTTAAGTTCATTTCCACAGAACGGTCACTTACAATCATTTTAGTTTCTCAAATAGAAACCGCATCGCTGAAATCTAAATGTTTTAAAACATTATCTATTTCTTTATAATATTGACAGTAGTATGAAGCTGCTTGTAGCCATGCCCCCTAACGTATTAGTATGAGCTCCGACAGAAGTGGAATTCCAGAAGCTTCAGTTTTAAATAATAAAATACGAGACGGTGCTTTTAAAAATACTTGTCTTACCCTCAATATTAATTTATCCACTGTTGGAAAATTACTACGTATTTCTTCTACAATTTTATCCAGTCCATGAGCTGAACATGTGGCATGTATCATTTTTGAATATAATGCTTTAATAGCTGTACTAGCTTTTTTTTCATATACGGGGCCGCATCACTTATAATTAAATTATGTCATCGTGCCGAATTCCATTTGGCCTCAAAAGGAACATTGATGCATCAAATATTTTGGCTATTGTTGAAAAAATTTAATTTATCAAGAACCTCAGATGTCTATAAATATATATCCTCAGGTTGATAAGCCAATAATGTTCCAATAATACGTTCGCAATAAATCTTTGATGTCAGTATTTTCATAGATAAATACCCAAATTGTATTCCCGACCACATTTTTCTAATTTTATCGATTGTTTCTTCGTAACATTCATTTAAATAAGTTTTTCTTAAGGTAGAAACACATATGGAATATCTTAAACGGTATATTTTTCTAGGAATGATCGAAATTCAGTATTCACTATTTTATTATCACACATCATTGATTTCCATCATAAATCTTTTGAAAATTCACACTTTTTGGGGGTACTTGAAGACAAAAACTGTTGTGTAGTTTATACATTTATACGATTTAATTTATGATTTATTACGTTTATTTGTTTTTGAGTAACCGTAAATCGTTTTTCGCAATCCACATTAACTTCACAGATCTTATAAGATAAAAATAGCACCGTCTGTTGAAAAAACACTTTCACCAACTTCTATATAAGATAGTTTTTTTAGTTTGTGAATTTTTCGGCATATATTATTTTAATATTTAGGTATATTTTATAGAGGACAGAAAATTTTTATAACATGTGAAAGTTCATTTACACGAGTAAACGACTGTCAACTAACGGGGGGAAATATAGTTGCCCATATAATTCAATAATACACCTACAAATACATTATTACCTATACCTATAGAAGAAATTACTCTTAGATTGACGATGATTTCGATAACATAGATATAAAATAAACGAGTTTTATACATAAGAATCATAAGATAATATTACATAGTGTTAAGCGTTTCTGTAATAACGATAAATATGCGCTCCGTTAAAATAATAGTCGATATAGCGATATATAGGTATGCATAACATGGTTACAATACGCGCGGTATGGCGACTGTATGGTTGGTGCGCTGAATAATCAAAGACAAAATAATAAAATCATAATCATTACAAGAAAATATCAATTTTTTTAGAAAATATTAATCAAGCATAGAAATCCCATTAAAATTAATAAATATGCATAAAAAGCATTTGAAAATTAATAAATAATATGTACTTTTTTGTAAATTTGACAAACATGTAAAACAATGCATTTTTAATTTTTGTATTTAAAATCGTCATTGTATACAACGAATTTCGAGCTTGGTCTTCTATAAATTGAGAGCGTATAGAATAATATGTAACTCCGGCAACTTTCGAGCCCTTCTGATGACTTAAAGCATCCAAGGTAAGGACACAGAAATAAGCGTTAAAAGAAACTTTGAGTCCAATTCAGAATGCAAAAGTATTAGGTTTGAAATAAATCAAAGAAAAAATTAAAGTTATGAATCATATTTAATTGAAATTACTAAAGACAGTAATACAAGATCACTTAAAGTTACACATTTGAAAAAATTGAGACTTTTAAAGATCTTGTAGCAGTTATAGCTAATAACTAATAGTCATAGGCGTATAATATATATATATTCATGATGTTCAAATATATTGATGGGGGAGAGGCTTGAAAAAAATTAATATCTGATAATAATAATAAAAAAAAACACTTTAAACTAAATGAAAATAAGACAATTTTGGGGGCTAAGCCCGCTCACTCAAGCTCGCTTAGATACGCCTATAACCTCAGTTTGTATATCTACTTAATAGATTTGGTAGAATTGAAAATCGAACCTTTTTAATTTTGGCGGAAACAATAACCACCCATGGTAGTTCTGAACGAACAGCAACCCTCGTCCCTCACACTAAGGAACTTCGGATGACTATTATCTCAGGGGTGCCATTTTGGGGGGGGGGAGCAGGGTGTGCAAGTTCACACCCTGAATTTATTATTTGCTATTGGCCTAGGCGTCACTGATACATGGCCTTGCCACCTTGGCCTTCAGTTTTCCTATCTTTAACTTTATGGTTTAGGTCATAAACTGCTTTTAATGATTGATTTGTATTTTCTATTTTTATTTATGTTCTAATTTCAAATATAGGTACCTAACTATTAATTAAATTTATGCGTTAAAAAATTTCAAAATAGTAATAGTTGAATGGTAAGATATCTAGTACCTAAAATATTAATATTTAATTTATTAATTTGTAATATTTTATGTATGAAAGGATAATATGTCTATCATAGACATAGGGCCGGCGCAAGCAATTTTTTATATGTAGGCAAAGATCAAAATTGCCGCCTCTTATTTTATTATAACTTAAATAGATAAATGTCATATGTAGGAGCAAAAAAATTAAAAAACTTTTTACACTTGTCAATTATTATATGATAAAAAAGAAATTACTAAATTAATATTACATAGATTGTTTGTAAGGTATTACAATAGTTATTATGAAATACAATATTTATTTATAATTTATTTTTAAAAATGTATTTTTCTTGCTTTTGATGATTGAAATTGAAATTGATTTTTTTTTTTTTTTTTTTTTTCATTCATTCGCAATTTGATTTTCAATTGAAAATGTTGCCAATCCAACTAAACGATCCTGTGAAATTTGTGATCTTATAGTTCTTTACAATTTTTAATTTTGAAAAGCTTCTTTCAGCTGAAGCTGCAGTTACTGGTAATAATGTTAATAAAATGCTTAGAGCTACGTATACATTAGGAAATAATTCTATTAATTTGTTTTCACATATAAATTGTAAAATTGCTTTTGGATAATTTTCATTTTTCAAATGTTTTTGTAATATATTTATTTCTTCACAAAGTTCAACAGAATTTATATCAAAATTTAAACCGTCATTTGAAGAAAGTGCTAGCTGAAGATCTTTACAGCACTTCATTAAATGTTCATAATTATCGACATTAGAAATATTATAAAAAAATGAAAATAATTTACTATGGTCTTCAAGTTGAATAAATTGGTCATTTATTGATTGGAGCATATTGTCTAATATTTGATGAAAAAATTTATTTTGAAATTCTGTTTAGGATCTGTTATAGGAGTATCACGAGATTCGTAATCAAAATAAGTTTTTCTACGTCGAGTTCGAAATTGATTTAACAAAAAACTATCTTGTACACCAAGTTCATTTGCTAAGTTACTTGCTTGTGTAAGTATTTTTTCAAAATTTTCATCACTTCGATATTTTTGTAAAAATATTTTAGTATTGTTTATCTGATTGATTGATTCGATAATATTTAATGATAGAGATTGTAATAATTTACTAGTGACATTAATTTCGCATAATAAATCATACCAAATTACTAAACTACATAAAAATTTGAAGCTTATTAATTTTTCAGCTATACCTTTAGCTTCAGAACGACTTCAAACGCCAGTTACACTCGTAAGTGAAGTGTCTTCTGATATTTCTTCCAGTGCATCATAAATTTCAGCAGTTTGAAATCGAATTGGTCGAATAGCGTGTATTCTACTAGACCATCGAGTTGCACTTAATGGTTTTACAGTAAGATTTTTAACATATTTACGAAAAACATCCCATCTCTGTGTTGATGCAGAAAAAAATGTATACATTTCTTGTATAATATCAAAAAATGAAACTGCATCTAAACATCAATTTGCTGAATCGTTCAAAACCAAATTTAAAGAATGTGCATTGCATGGCACGTAAAAAGCTCTTGAATTTAGATTTCGAATTCTAGCTTGAACACCATTTTTATATCCACGCATATTAGCCCCATTGTCGTATCCTTGGCCTCTCATGTCATCTAATGAAATATCTAATTCTCTCAGTTTTTGAAGAATAACTTCAGTCATAATTAAGCCAGTAGTATTGTGTAATTCTATAAAACCGATAAAGTGTTCATTCATAGAAACGTGTTCTATTTTACTTGTGGTTTCGTTTTCAGTAGTTGAGACGAATCTAACTATGACAGTCATTTGTTCTGTATGATTTGTATCTGGCGCACAGTCTAAAATGATTGAATAATATTTTGCATTTTTTAATGTAGTTATGATGCGAGATCTTATTTTATTCGCCAATAATTGAATTATTTCATATTGGATATCTTTTCCTAAGTAATGACAATGAATTTCTTGAGATGATATTCTTCTTATGTGTTCTTTCATTACTGGATCAAATTTACTTAAAAATTCAATAAATTTTAAGAAGTTACCATTATTGGAAGTATTAAGTTTATCTGATTTTCCCCAAAAAGCCAAATTTTGACTGCTAAGTGTTTTTGATCAATTCTAAAATTCACCTAAGTACATTTTTCCAATGTTCTGTCTCAATTTTTAAATTAGCTTCATTGATAGTATCGATAGTTTTTCCACGTTTACACCTTGTTTCTGATTCTTTCCAATTTTGATATGCCTTTTTATGAGAATTTGACGTCTCGTGTCTGTTCAATATATTTGATATATTTTTCCGATCATTATTACCATTGGTTCTAAGAGATACTACTCCAATATTAAACAATTTGCAGCAAAAACAAAACACAGAATCACTTGATTTAGAATAAATTATCCAAGAACGTTTAATACGTTCACCATTAGGTAAACGTCGAAAATAGTGAAAAGATGAAAATGATCTACCACTAGTGTTTATAGGAAATGTTTCCATATTTATTTGACGAGGTCCACACTCTATTAAGTAAAGTCTTAATTTTTCATCGATAGAGGGCCATTTATTAGGGTCATCAAAATCAAGAGATTTAAAATTTGTGTACTATTCATCATCATTGCAAGATTTTTTATTTTCAATATTTTCTTCTCTTATAGTAGGTACTTATAGCAATCTCTTTCTTGTTTTCATTTTCAGAGTCAAAATCAGCTTTTCTGCAGTTTATATCATGTATATCTTTAATATTTAAATTGACACTATTCTTTTCAGTTATATTAATCTCGTCTTTACTTTCATTGTCATGTTCTTTTTTTTATTGTCAACTTCGCCCATACTTAGATCTTCAATATTTTTATTTCCACTATTTTCTTCACTGTCATCAGTATAATTATCAGTAATAACATTTTCTTGACTATTTTGTTGACAAAATTTCAGTAAACTACCTTTTTGTTTAACTAAATCTTTCTCCCGTGCTAGTCTTTTCTTTAAATATTGCGAACCTGATAATCGTTTACGCTTTTTTATGTAATCGGCCATAATATCTGAATAAATAATTAATTAATTAATATTATTTTATTTTTTAATTATTTAAAATAAACTCCATACAACAACGGAGAAGAAAAACTAATTATATAACAGTATTACATAGTTAATTAACCACTAGTTAACAAAAAGTCTATTATTTGGTCTTTTTGCATTTTTAAAATAATTACAAATACAATAAATATCAGATATAAGATGTTATGATATTATGATTGAACTGTCGGGCGACAGTTTCACTATAACGGCGACCGTATACTATTGAATTATTTACGCGCTATAGGTACCAATAATGATTAACAGTAAATTAAAAATATATTATATTTTTATTACTTACCTTTTGTGTAATGAAGTCTTGATAGATGTATATGTCTTGATTTATAAAAAAATTATATTGTTGAGCTCAATAAAGAATGTACTTACCTACACTACACTGTACAGTGAGAGTGAATGACACACAACAGTCACCAATTGCAAAAACGCTAATAGAATTATTATCGATTAAATTGTTATGGCACAACATGCTTTGAGACGTTATCGCAATTCAGGGAAAAATGATCTATATTATTTTTATTGAATATTGTTTTGTAGTTTTATCGATCTACACAATATGTTTGTATATTGTACTTTGAAATTTGTTAAAATCTAAAATAAACGTGAAAAATAAGATATTTAATTTTTGCTTATATTCCGCCTCTATATTATAGTTATAAATTTTGCCGCCGTAGGCTTGTGCCTACGTCGCCTACGCCTATAACCGTCCCTGGGTATAGCTGATAAAAAGGTTAAATAAAAGGCTGTAGTTATATTATTATAGACTAAGTCTATGGTAATGAGTTAAGTAGATGGGGATTTTAATGATTTGAAAAAGTTAGCAATTACTATTGATTTATAAATATGAATAATTTGTAAAAATTATCCAAGTACAAACATTTTATGAACTCGGAAACTACCTACTTATTAGAATTTTGATCAGTAAAAAGGGGGATTCTCATTTGAAAAATAAAAGTCGATATCGCCACATGATACTTTTTAAGCAGTATAAAAAGTCAGGAATTTTAAAATATGGTCTACACTATCAGTCTACTTAAAAATTGAATTTGAAGAAATTCACTATAATAGGTAAAAATGAAGGTGAGCATGCTAAAAAAATCACCCTGTATAGAAAACGAGGGAAGGGTCTCTCGCTCGATACTTGAAAATATTGATTGTAAAGGCGCGATGGGTGAGTGGAATGATTGTGGGGTACCTACCTATGTGGGCTGTGGGGTTGAATAAGTTATTTGCACAAGCGCAGTCTATCGGCCACCTATCAGTGCATTTGCGCTTTTTATTCACTTCCAATGTAGGTACCTATGTAGCTAGATTTGTTACACGACTTTAGTTGAACCCAAGTTTAATTTGATTACATTTTAAAAACGTTGAAGTAGGTAATTTTTTTTAAGACTAAACATTTAATAAACTTATTCAATGATGGACGACAATAATGAAAAACACGTAACATTCATAGAGCCAACAATTATTACACCGATAAATTTATCGATTACATCGCCGATTACACCAACAACTACACTAGCTGAGCCAGCAATAACATTGAACGAACAAAGTATTACATTAGCCCAGCTATCAATTACACCGACCTGCAAACCAACTACTATGTCGAGCAAACAAACGATCATATTGACCAAGCCTAAGATCAAACTGGATGAACCAATAAATACATCTGTAAAGTCAGTGGTTACACCAACTGAATCAACAATTACACCGACTGAGCCCAGGATTACATCGACTAGACCAAGAATTACTCCTGTTGAGTTAAAAATAACATCGACTACGCCAAAAATAGCATTGACTGAACCAATAAAAACACCGACTGAGGATGCATTAGTTGTAAAGGATCATATTATTAGGCCTAATCAGCCACTGTTTTTTGTGAAAAATCCGAAAGGGTGGTTTAATCAATTTGAATCAAAAATATTGGCTGCGGACTTAATTGAAGACCTACCAGTGTATTACGACCTCTTGAAAGAACTGAACAGTCACGATATTTTATGCTGTATTCTGGATGTGTTTCAAAATATGAGTCTGGTAAATATGTACATGTATTTTAGAAGCCATTTGCTTAAAAAAATATCAGAACAAGAAAGGCTTGTAGAGCTCGTTTGCGATTTAAAATTGGAAGATAAATATCCGTCTTTTCTTTTAAATGAAATGAAACAATTGACGGATTATAAGTTATCAGAACTGAACATACAACGTTTGTGGTTACAAAAGTTACCACCGCAGATACGGAATTTACTATTATTATCTTCAGATTCTTTAAGTTCCCTATCATTGTTGGCGGACAACATTAAGGATCTACAGTGTTTACCGGAAGTTCAATTACCAAAGGAAGCTGCTCATCAGTATGTAATTAATTTACTTTCAAAAAATATACACTCAAAAATATTGATTTCTAACTAACATTAATCCTATTGAATTTATTTAAAGATATGAACAGCACGAACATGGAACGGACAACTAGGATGATCATTCAACAGAAAATGCACAAGTTATCAACAACGTAAATTCAATTCAAGAAGAAAAAAAAGCGACTTGTTTAGATAATTTTTGCAAATGCGTCTAAATGTTCAGCGTTATTGCATGTTAATTTCCATACATGCAACAATTATCTATGCACTATAATTTTTAATCACAGAAATACTTCTTCAGGTAATATAAAGGTTATCAGGTAATAATATAAAAAAATCGTCTGAAAGTAATGTTGTTCAAATCATTTTTGATATAACGTTTAATTATTCATAGGTAGGTATCTCCCTACTTTTAATTTCTTTTAAGAATAAAATTAATCATGAACAGTATAATCAATGAATATTACAGTCTTTCTATCGGCTAAGCTACTGAGTTTTGATAATGTCCAAAGTAAATTTATTATCCTGTTTCTAAGCTCTAAGTACCATCCAATATTTTCTTTTTATATACCTACCTACCTAGATTGTAATACATCACCCAATCAACATTATCTCATTCAACATATTTGCATACCTAGTATGTAGTTTAGAGGAAAAATAATTTTGTATCTATATGTTATACAAGATACAACACTATATTATAATTAAATGTTAAGTTTGTGTACCATGTTTGTAATTCTAATTTTTTTAAGTTGTTTTAATGCAACATTTTTTTAAATTTAATATTTTAAAATCTAAAGCAGGATATTTTTCTGGAATTCCAATGTTTAATATTGTATAATCTATGTTATTATTAAAGAGTACCTATTCAGTCATTGTTCTTATATTAAAATAGATACAATTTAAAATAATAAAGTTGAGGATAGTGGTAACAATGCTTCATGGGAAAGTTAAATTCAACTATGAACTTTTGGTTTATAAACATGTTTTGTTTAAGTCATATCCACACAAAAATAATCAAATAGGGTTTAATTTAAAAAATAATTAGTTTGTCCAGTTTGAGATGGATGTATTTGATTTTAAATTTTGGTGTGTGTGAATCATAGCAAGCCACTAACCATTTATACTCAAGTAGGCACTAAGATACATAAATCATAAATATAAACTTTAATATAATATGAGTTATGTACACCTATATATAATATTTTATTGTGCATGGTTCTACCGGCTGTTGTAAAATAATGTCGGTTAATAGATTACGATGCTCCGTAACACTTTCTCTTGATATAAGCAAATTTGTAATATGTTGGAGCTAAAATTATAGATAATTTATAAACAATTTAGAATTTTAAATTTTATTTAGGTTATTTTTGCCTAATATTCATTACAATAAAATTAGTGATCTGGTTATGCATTATTTATTTTAAGTTTAAAAATGTATATCTTATTTTGTTTTCTATAACTTCTTTAAATAAATTAGACTAATAATATTATGATTATATCTATCTTTTAAACAACTAATTGATTGTAAATTATGTTCCCTTTAATATTTACTAAATGAGTTATATTAAATATTTATAGTAAACATTTAATACTACAACCAGTGGCGCAACTAGGGGGATGCAAAAAGGTTTTTATCACCCCTTGTTTTTTATATATAATTATTATATACCTAATATACCTAATATTATGAATTTTATGTTTTTAAATGATAGGAAATTTCCTGAAAAATTGTATAACTGTTTGGTCGTATAATATATTTTGTTATTTATCTTTGTTGAATATTGAAAAAGATTTATTCAATCAGATAAACACCAAAACTATTTTGAATAAATATTGCATGAAACCCAGAAAAATTATGCTGATTTCAAATGTATAAATTATTATTTATCTAACAAGATTATGAAATTAAAATGTTTCAATATGTTTCTGACATTGTAGTAAAAAAAGAGTAGTATAGTATAGTTTTTAATTTTTTTATTTTTGTAAAAAGTCCTAATATATTTTTTAAAGTTGGTCTATGTGTAGGGGGTGTGTGGGGCTTTGCCTCCCACGGCTCTCTGATGTATTCACAGATTTAGCACCCTTCGTTTTAGAGATCTAGTTGCGCCTATGACTACAACATATATTTTATTGAATAGTTTAAACACAAAAAGGTAAATTTAAAATTTATAAGCTAAGTGGATGTATTTTATTATTTAATTATTTAATAATATGGAAATGTATAATTTTTAATTATATATCAAAATAATTTTTAATGCACCTATTTGTATTTATGAAAATAAATATTATTTGTTTTTAATTAATTAAACTATCAGATATTATAGTAGTCTTCAAATTATGGGTTGCAACTCAAAATTGGGGTTAGCTTTAAGATTGATTCACAATAAGCCAGTTTAAAATTTAAAAAAATCCATATTTATATGTATATTATATAATATAATATTATATTATGTATGTAGAGATATGAAAAAAAAAAAATTTTATATTTGTAGAAGATAAGAATGGTATTTAAAGCAACAGCATTTTTGTGCGTTAAAATAATGTAAGTGTGCACTGGGTCTAAACCTAAAACTTTTTTGTATTATGACGTATAATAAAAATTTAAATATTACCTGAAAAAATTAAAATTTTTATTTATTCAGTTATAATAAGAGCACTTCTGCAATGGCATACTAAGACATCAAGCAATTTGAACTTTCTTTTACCAAAACAGCTGACATGGGGTGCAAAATATGTATGTAAGAAATTTGGGTCATGAGTGAAAAGTTTGAAGGCTACTGAGGAACTAGAATCTAGTTACTAGATAATAACAATAATATTTTTGCTTTTATAGGTATTAACTTGTAATATCAGCTGTAATATAATTTTTTAAGGTCAGTGTTAAAATGTTTTTTTTTTTTTTTAATACAGAATTTTGAGGTGTTATTTACAAAAATTGATTGTGTACTCATTTGCCAACTACAGAACTAGAGGAGAGCAAGTTGTGGTCATTATCTTTGCTCAATGACTTTGATTTGAAGGTATGCATCTTTAATGGAACAACTCTATGATTAAAAATTCTCAGTGGTATCATATGGCCCTATTTCCTATCAAACCATAAATCGGTGTCTAGTACTAAATTCCTAACCTGACAACCGAGCAAAAGTGATCAATACCGTTACCATACTCAGCTTGTTTACTTCATAAATATGAAATATATCTTTTGTGAACAATGAAGTAGTATCTAAAATTTTCATTTTTAATCAAAAATTTATAATAATATTTTGTTACTAAATAACAATAAAAGGGTATTATATTATAATAAATGATAATTAATAGTTAATAATTTAACATTTATACAAAAACAGTAAATACAAGATTTATTTTTGGTATTCATAGAAGAACAAAATGATTTGTTTACAATAAATTGGCTATTGTCAATCGCTTCAGTTATTCTAATATGTACCAAAAAAATTATTATTTATTTATCTAAAATTTTAAATTTTTCCAGTTAAATCAATCATAGGTATGCATATATTTTGTATGCACAGATTATTAGCGTTTCCCAGTTACCAGATATGAGTTGAGTTGAAATGTAATATTTTGCTAGGTACCGAGTAAGGGCCAGGTAAAAATGTAGGTATTGAGTAAAAGTCAAGTTTTAAATATGATACCGAGTACCCGGCCATCAAGTAATTGCCAGGTACCCAAAACATCTCTAATAATTACAAGGGATTGGAAGTTGTAAGAGTTACATATTATTATACATACTTATGATTTATAGCAGACCGAGCTAGAAATCCTAGCTGTGGTGAATGGTGTAGAAATGGTGAGTTTTAAAATTCAAAAATGTAAAATGCATATTTGAAATATTTAATACTTTCTGAAAAAAATTATCTTTTTCTTTCTTAAGCTGTGTATTTTAATAATAAATTTAAATGTCTATCACACACAGCATTGTTTTAAAACAATTTTTTCAGTTCAATAAAATGTCGGAAAGCCAAACAATTTTTGCCATATTTGAAATTTTATAAATATATTTTTCAATATTTTACATTTCTTTTAGTCCAAATTTATAACAACATGAAAACATATGTCGGAAATTTTGATTTTTGTTGCATATTTTTCTTTTTTAGCTTTCATAATTTCCAATTCCTAATAATTACAATAAGTAAAACTATTGAATTGTATATTATAGAGATTGAATTATCATAAACGTTACTATTTAGTTTAATAGAATATGAAAGTTGAATTTACAGCTAGTCTAAAATGTACAACAAAACCGAATTAATTAACATAAAAATTTTAATTTCTTGCTTAAAATACAAATGGATAGAAATGTTTAATATAAGAATAAATAAATAATCTGAATTAAACAAAATTAAACAAAATCAATAACTTACATGTAATTAAAGAGGATTTAATAAATTAAATACTAAGAGAATGAATATGAGTAATTAAATAACTGATCAAGGTAATGCATGTAAAAACACCAAGAAAATTATTCAAATGCAAAATTATTTTTTAAAATAATTTAATACCAATTAAATAAACATTAGTTTTCTTTAAAATTTTTCAAGAACGGATTAAAATTTACAAGGATAATTTTGATTTTTCAACTTTATACAATATTATGATGTATTATATATGAGCTCAGAAGTAATTAATTAATTAAAATAAAATACAGATAAATATTATAAATATTCATTTTAGAGTACACTTTATCATTCAAAAGATGAAACTAAGTATAAATCAAAATAATGTTTAAAAAAGTAGTGTTTTGTATGTATACAGTTAAGTATACTACATTCGAGATACCGTGTTGATGCCCAATATATTTAATCCTGTATCCATGTACTCTGCAGTTACTTTACACAGCAATATTCTTCCAGTATACACTTTAACAATTTCACCTGAAAATATTGTGTTAGTAATTTAGTTTTTCTATAAATTTTCCATATTTATATTATATTAAAAAATATAGCGGTATCAAGGTGGATATTAAGTTTATAAACAATAGGACTATATATGTGCTTACAATATTTATTAGAACAACCATACAAATTATGTTTGTAATAATTTATTAACAAAAGTTATTTGAAATGCATAGATTAAGTTATAGTTTTTGGGATATAAATATAATCAACACAATGATTATACTTTAAATTAGCAACAATTAGAAATATGCAATTTCTATAAACTAGCATTATTATTTGTTATTAATATTTGGATATAAATAAAATGCATTTATAATATTTAAACGTGTTATGAAACAAAATATATCTAAGTAAAACATTTTATGAATTTTATGATTTAATTTAAAAAAATCTAGGATTATTCTGATTTTTGATTTAGGTTAATAAATTATTTAATATACCTTGATAACATAAAAGTAATGTATGATACATTATTAAAATATCTAGATTGTTAGTTGGTCATAGGAATGTATCTTAAGTTAGAGGATAAAAATATACATGGAGTAGGATTTTAACTCAGAACTCTAATAGAAGTTTTTTTTCAAAATTAAATGGGTTGTATTCATTTATTTTGTAAGCAAAAAAATTCAAAATTACCAGTTTGAGGATTTTTTTCAATGCAATAACAATTGTCATAAAATTCATTAAATGTTGTAGCCACGTCATAAAGATATTCGCATAAATGATGGAGACAAAAATCTTCAGTGATTTTTGTTAGTACTTCTGAGAACCGTAACAAAGTCTATAGGATAAAATTAATAATTATTAAAAAAAATATAAAAAAATAAAAAAAATAATAAAAATAATACCTTGGCTAGTTTCCATTCTTTATCATGGTCAAGTGAAATAGGCTCATTTAAGTCCTGAGTATAAGTACCCAAGTTATTAATAATGGATCTTATTCTGGTAAGAGCATACAACAAGTAAACAGCTGTATTTCCTTTGTCATCCAACATTTTATCGAAAGAAAATACATAATCATGACTTCTATTATGACATAAATCAGCATACTTAATACAACCATAAGCAACTGCCGTTTCTGCTAATTTCAATTCTTCATCGGTCAATACTTTGTCTCGACCCTTTTCCACAAGCTTATCTCTTGCTCTTTTTAAACCTATTGCGAAAAATGTATTTTATCAAACAAATAAACATAATAAATAAACTATTTAATATGCACGTTACCTTCATCTAAAAGACTAACTAGACGAACTGTATCACCAGAACGAGTTTTAAACTTTTTCTTATCTTCACCCAATACTACACCAAAACCAACAAAGTCCATGCGAACTTTAGATGGATCTAAAATGCCCGAGTGAATCGCACATTTTTTTAAAATTTCAAAATGTACACTCTAATAGAAAAAATCATTTGGTCATATAAAAAAATTGCTTTTGTTTAAGTAGGTATTTTAAATTATTTATACCTGTCCAGCATCAACAACATAAATAATCCAATCAGCCTTTTCTTCCTCGATTCTTTGTTTTATTGCTGCCATATCTGATGTATCATATGTAAATCCACCATCAGACTTTACAATGGTTAATGGTATTGATGAATCTGGACTCCACATAATTTTTCTACCATCGTCATTCTCCAAAAATCCTAATTATCAAATTAAATATTATAGCAATTTTATGATTTATTTAAATTTTCTTTATAGTTATAAGGAATTCAGACTATTTGGAAGATTAAACTAAGATTTAAAAAATTAAGTTAATTATAAATAAATAATATTTATAAGTGTTCTTTAAGAATACCTTTGTTTTCTAGTTCTTTAACTACATTTTCCATGCGGCTTTGATAAAATGATTCTCCTCTTTCAATGACACTGATGTTTAATCTTTCATATATTTTTTGAAATTCTAAAAACAAGTTTGAAAATTAAATAATATATGTTTATATGTATTGGTAATGTGTTGTATGTGATCTACTGCAGCTACTTAGTCATTTAATGTCTTTTGTAAATTCAGTATAAATATTTTTTTTTTAGATGAATTCTTTAACAACATATAACATACAACATTTTTAAAAGGTATCGTTTTATAATTTAAAAATATGTATTAAACAAAATTAATTAACATAACTTTTTTAAATAAATGTAACAAAAAACTATAAATATATTAACAATTTTAAAATTGACAAGTTATGGTATTGAATACTTAAAGAAAGATGTTTATTAAATATTGAATACTCAACTAAAATTAAATACATTAATTCTTATGTTTGGAGATGTTGATCATTTAACAGTGGCATACTACATAAAATAACAATATAACAAGCAAAGTTTATGGTAAACTGCATAGCACACTTGTACCTATATCTTTATATTATGTTTAAATATTGTGTGATATAAACACTACCTACCTTTTCTTGATACATCACAAATCAATTTCCATGCTTGAACATGATCAGGTGACATACTTTGTAATTTTACAACACAGTCATAAGCCCGTTTTTTGAACTCTAAATCACTATCAAAAAGTACTTTTGATTGTTTATAAAACTGTTGCAGATCATTTATAGGAGGAGAAACAGTCTTGTAATCAGGAAACTTGTCTTGAAGAAGAGCAATTAACATACCAAATTGCGTTCCCCAATCACCAATGTGATTTAATCTCAATACATCATGACCAATAAATTCAAATACACGGCATAGACTTTCACCAATAATTGTTGATCTAAATTAACAAACAAAAGTGAATGGTTTTATAATGTTGTAGTAATTAATTCTACTAACCTTAAATGACCGACATGCATTTCTTTAGCAACATTGGGTGATGAAAAGTCTATAACAACCTTCAGTCGATTAGATAAAGGTTTTGGTTTCAATTTATTTTCCAGTACATAGTGTAAAATTTTTCTAAGCTTATTACGACTTAACCATACATTGATAAATCCTTGTCCAGAAACATCTACTTTTTCGATAATATCGCATTGTTCCAAGCATTCCACTAGTTTTTTAGCTACTGCATTAGGCGACACATTTTCACCTGAAATATATATTTATTTTATCAAATAAATATAAATCATTTTCAATGTAATACATGGTATTTTAATAATTTAAAAGTACACAATTGAATCAGTTATGAAATATAATTGCAAAATGTATTTATCAATTACATATTTTATTGTACATTTTAAATCATTATCTTCTATAATAAATAATATATATATATATATATTTAAAGTAATTACATACTATTGAGACTAGTTAAAATTTAAAATAATGGCTTAATTATTACCTTTTGCTTTCAAAAGTTTACATATTTGCATTGATGCGTTGCACTGATAGTCGGCAAATTTACTGCTAGCAGATACTGCAGGTTGACTAATGTCTTCTAAAGTTGGATATGCTGTTTTAATAGCATTTGAAAACAAATTGATTAATACAGAATGTATATTAATCATAGCATGTTCTTCAATATTTATCAAGTCCATGTTTGATTTCTCATTAGATTCTTTAACCCCGGCCTATAAAAAAGATATTACAAGATTTAATATTTATGTAAATTAACAAGATTTAAAATATTGGACTGTTTTTAAATATTAATACTATGATACAAAAGTAAATATATCTAAAAATGTATATTTAATTTTATAACTAATAACAGAGTAGGAAATATTTGTAATACAATAATTATTAAAATATAGTATTTGAATGGGCACCGAGCACCTACACTAATTATTAAGGTAATAGAATAAATTTTCAATGTTATAAGTAGGGCTTGAATGTTTATACATTTAAAAATACTGTAATATGCAATCAAAATATGCACTAAGAAATATAAAATATGCGTTTTTAGCCAATAAAACACAAAAATATGCACAAAAAATGTTATTATAATTCACAAAATATAAATATTTTATTTTTATTACTTACTAGTTATTTTTATTTATAATTTTTTTAAATACATTTTTAAATTTACCTACATAGCGTTGTAGCGTTGTATTTACTGTAATTTACATTATTATTTACTAAATTATTAGCATCACACTGTGCTACTATGGTTATTTTAATTTGATCAAATTTATAAATGTGTCTGTTATCAGTAAGTAAATGTTAGTAGTGCAAAAAACTTTGTTCTACATCAACTGATGTTATCGGAGTATATTTGATGAATGCAAGATCCTTAACCTTCAAATTTTTTTCCATCCCTTCCATGCTATAAACTTTGCCGGAATGTATATTCAAAATTAATAGTACCAACGTTATAGACTTTAGTTGCATACACCTTACAATATAAAACAAGACCATCCGTTGAAAAAATATCATTTCTAAACTTGTTAACAAAATTTTTAGGATGTATTGAACAAGACTACTTGACTTTTGGCATTTTTAAATAAAATGCATGCACATTGCAGTAGTTTATTAAGTGCATAAACATCAGAGCCCTAGTTATAAAGATTTCCGACATAAAAAATAATACCTATACTATTTGAATAATTATCATTATAATTTACAAAAAATATTTGATCATTGATCTAAAATGTTATGTGGACATGTACCTATAGCTTTATGGTTACTTAGTTCGACAGTTATTAATTATTATATTATATATTTTTTAACAAACCCTTCACAGACAGTGATCAATGGTCATCATTAAAAAGCGGATATTTAGGTTCTTAAAAGCTTAAAATATGATGCTAATATGTTTTAAAAAGCCTTAAAATATTTGCTAAATATTCCTTAAAATTTAAATATGTTGATGTATTTTTTTTTTCAAAATAGGTAGTTAAATAAGTAACTGTTATTTAAGTAAATTATTTAAACATAACATTTTTTATTAATTGAGTGATTAACTTATATCAATCTCACATCAAATAATTTTTTTTGATCTAGGAAAACATTTTGCTAGAAAAAATCACAGTTTGAGAAATTAACAAAATATATAATTTTTAATGAATAATAATAGAATCTATCTATATAAATATATAAATATAAATGGATTTCTGTCAGTCTATTTGTCCTTTATGCATCCCTAAACAGCTGGACTGATTGCATCGAAATTTGATACAGAGATATGTTAGACTTATAGGCAGAGGATAAACTAAGTTAAAAAGAGATAGGCCCAACCCCAGGAGGTGCTTAAACAGACATTTTGAGATTTATGATGAAAATGTTTGTTTATTTGTAAATGGTTGCCTATTATTATCAAATAAATTACATTCCTGAAATTGTTTTATTTATTGTTGACTGTGCACTTCGTAGTTCATAAAAAATTCTATCTCTTTTACCTATGTCTTAATCTGTGTGTTAAATGTGAATTGTGTTAATCTTCAGTGAAATGTGAATTCCGTGAATTTGATATATGTTTAATTAATACAACAATCGATTTTCGTTAAACATATTGTTCAGAGTTTTCACTCAGACTATAAACGTACAACACAGAAAAAAGAACATACCATAATAATGGTAAATATTACATTATACCCTAAAACTGATTTATAACTGAAAAAATAAAATTGTTTGGTATTTTTTTAATAGATGATCTGGAAATCATTTCGACTACAGTCAAAAGCAAACATTTGAAGATGATAATAGATAAAAATACTCATTTTTATGTAATGAATATCATCTGGGATGTTAATACTCAATGCCTCTGAATCAATAAAAAACTAGTATATTCTAAAATATTAAAAATAGACCTAACATTCTCTTATGTTTCAAATATGTTTTAAATTGCTAAATAAATATTTTCCTACTATCTGCGTGTCGTCCACATTTTTCATACTTGTCAAGTTGCATAAAGCCAATCAAAATATGTAAAAAGCTAAATACCCGTTCTCTGATTATTCAACAGAATTTGTCAGGGAAGTAGAAAACTTTTTTGTGCTGTTGTTGCTTCAAAACAATCGTTTACTCTAATGAAAGTTATATAGCCAATGATACTAACCTCTTTTAATAACTTCAACCTGTATCTGAGTTTTTGGTTTTGAGATTCCAATAATTGCCGTTCATTTTCCTTCTCCGCTTTGAAGTCCTCCAGCTGTTCAATATCCTTGATTAATTGAGGAATCGTGTCGAGTATAGCGTCCATACTTAATTTATTAAAGTTGAATACTGTCACAAACAATAAATCAAATTAATGCAAAATCACGTGCCAAGGTAAATAATAAAGAGAACGCCGAGTCGCCGATAATGTTTGATAATAAGCTAGGAAGCAGATGATAATGAATAATGACATGATAATAATAATCATACATTTATCATTATCAGTGTTATCTATATTACTTGTGATAGCGACTTGAGTAATAGATTCAATGTTTTGAAATATTTATCACAGATAATCATTAATTTTTTTTGTGTATCCAAAATGTATAGGTATATTTTGAAAAACAAAAATTTGAAAAAAGTCAATAGTTTTTGAAATAATGAGTGTTGTTTGATAAAAGAATCACTCTGTATTTAAATTTATTGTACCCGAAGATATTGGACTCCTCTGGACATGTTCGTGTAGGGACTTATGAATTCACAATAATTCACTTAATTAAATACCAATTTTATAAATTTAGTAGATTTGTTTGTTCTAATTAAATTTTCAAGATGTATTTAAAAGATGAATTGAGAATACTCCCAACAAAAAATTGTTTCGTGACGGAAATAAAATAATAGTTTAAACAATTACACAGTTCACAATTTATAGTATTGTGTTGAATATTATTATTTATATCAATAAACGATATCAAGGTGTTATACCTAATATTTGATTATCTATTTAGATATATCTGTTACCAAATATGATTTGAAATATTTCGTCTTTATGAATAGATAGGTATACTAAGGTATAATAGGTATTACCGATGAGGCGATGAATACATTTTTTTTTCTGTCTGTTACCTATCTACATTTCTATTATGTTTTATGTATTAAAAATGTTCAGATTATTACATCAGCATCGTTTCTGATAGAAATGTGAATCTGATTGTTGCATTCAGGATGAACAAATTGAATATTTCCAATAGTTTTTGAAAGCATCGGAGAAAACAGAAATAAATGAAGGAGAAATGAGAATTTTTACGTAAAACGCTCTCACAAAATTGGTTACCTATATATTTTGGCTGATGTAACTCACTAACTTATAAACGTAGAGAGTTGAAATTTTCACCAAATATTAATTGATTTAGCTTCTCCATGTAGAGTACAATTTTTGAAATATATATTTTTAATTAGTTATAGTTTTGATACATTTTTCGATTTTAGTTAAATTTTTCAAATTTTTGTTAATAAAAAATTGTTCACTCTGTAAAAAGCTGGACGATTTTATCCTAGGTCTCTTATAAGTTTTTTTGATAACAGTTTTAAAATATTAAATGAGCAAAGCCACGATTATTTTTAGATGCTTAAAATTTATAAAAATCCTAAAAGCTTAGTTATTTTTCAGGTATAAATTCATAAAATATTTTCTGTTCATAGATAACATATGAAAATTTAATTGAATATTCCCAACATGTTTTTTTACATTTAATGAAGAAAAAATGTACCTAAATAAAAATTTAAAAATGTATGTAATTATGTAAGAGTACTTATATGCTATACACATTAAGGTTGCTTGGATACATAGTTTATGAAATTATAAATGTTTAATTGTTGAACATTCTAAATATATGATATGTCTGAATAGAACCAGGTGACTCAAAATAGTTATTTGAATATTTAATTAAATAAATAATTAATAAAAGGTAAAAATAAATTAGGTAATATAAGTAATTAAAGTTACTATATTATAAAATTTTTTAATCTTTTTAGGTTTAGGAACTACTTATACACATTTATTACCTGATCATATTAGGACTGAATTGGGAGACAACTAATATGGCCAGAGGCCAGACTCATTTTCATTAACGATCAAATTGAGGATTCGTGAGAGACTATAATACTGGTAATTGGAAAAAATACCCGAGGAAAAAATAATCATGGAAATAATACCCGGTATGAAAAATACCCATTTTTTTTTATTGTGATATTAATATTATTAACACTTATTCATTGTTTTATACAAGTTGCCAAATTATTATTATTTTATTATGACAATACAATACAATTATTTTTTCGAGTATTTATGTCAGATATGGGTATTATTTCCTTAGATATTTTTTCTATTGGGTATTATTTCCTAGGGTATTCTTTTTATCGGGTATTATTCCCTAGGGTATTTTTTCTTTCGGGTATTATTTCCTCAGCCATTTTTTACAGGGCATTTTTTCCGTGGGTATTTCTTCCTCGGGTAATTTTTCCTAGATTCATTATACTTAGGCTACTATGATAGTTGGGAGGAATTTTGTATACAAATTATCAACACTTTGACTTTAAGAGGCTACTAATATATGTGTCCATTTTAATATTTATAAATTTAAATATTTGATCATAACGTAGATGGTACATATTATTTCATAAATTGGACGGAAATTGTCACCCATTGAGATTTGAACTTGAATAGATGTACATATTACCTACTTACATATTAAAATATCTAAAAACGTTAAATACCTGTCTATACCTATTTATAAGATAAGCTAGTTTAGTAATTCTGTAAATTTAATTAATTAAAAATGTTTTAAATGGATTATGCATTACACATTGTTGAAATCCTCAAAATGAAAATTTTGATCAGATTACGTTTTTTACCTTTTCAGGTTTGTTGCCGGTTGTTCTGTGTTTTAATATTAGAACAAGTATAAGTGACAATAAGCGTTATTACGTAGAATATTAACATTTTTATTAATATTTTTATTCATCTATCCTCAAGTATTATTGATTATTGACAATAATGACAATAGTCAAAACATTTAAAAATTGCCAATTTAACTTTTATTTATCTATTTTAATTGAAAGCTTTCCAAGGATTAATCCTAATCACGAGGTATTTGATATTAAAGGAAAAATTTAAACAATTATGTATCAGAAACTATCAGTAATTATGCAGGATTTTTCAATAAGGTGGATGATAGCTTAAAAATTAATAATTCGATTTTAATTTTATTGTTCTAGGCTAATAATTTCATAAATGCATGAAATAATTATAGATTACTTATTTGAAAGAATTTGCACAACTTGACTTCCCAACTTTTCTAATAGAAGAAATTATTTTATCTTCAATTCCAATGAAGATTTGTTGTAGAAAATTGCACCTGGTTGGTACATTTGAGAAGTTGAAATAGAAAATATTCTCAATAGATACTTAGATAGTTTTTAAAATAATCAAAACAAAAAAATTAAAATTTGTTAAAATTTCAAAATTATTGCTAAAAAATATTTGGTAACCTTGATTAGACAATCTTTGCATATATTGTCTTTGTTTGATTTTAGTTTTTTTTTAAATGTCAATAAAAACTTATTCATTTATTCAAAAAGCTTAAAAACTTAGTACACGGTAGGTATCTCATAAGTTTTTATTATAGCTATTTATTAATGTTAACAACATATTATGGAAACAATATTATTTTTCATAAGCATTTAAAGTTCTGATAAAACCATAATTAATTTGTAATTAAACATATTTAAAATTTTCCATTTTAATAGCTACCTAAGTCTTGAACATTTAATATAAAGTTTACTAATAGAAGAACTTCGTTCATACTGTTATCAACAACCAGCATATGCCCCTGTGAGTAATAATAATATTATAATATGTTTATTACTTCAAAACAAATGTTGGAAAAAGTTACTTTTGTGTTACGCATAAAGTATACAAATAAAAATACAAAAATCCATTAAGTTCATACCCCTGCGTAGACATAGGTATTTGACACATATACAGCATATATTATGCTAAAATTATAGACTTAAAATAATAATAGCTTATTATTGTATTAACAACAGTTTATTATTTTCATTAATAATAGATATAATTATATGATAAATATAAATTAATTTAAGGCTGGATATAATAAATAGGTATAATATAATCATAATGCTTTCTACTAATAAACAATGTTAATGTATGTATAGAATGGATGTAAGTATATCTACTAAACAATCAAACTACTATTGCCTGTGGTGAATATAAGCGATATGATGTATCCAAATCCAACATAATGTTATACATTTATGTCCTGTAATATTATACAATACCTATACACACAACTGACAACATTACAACAGTCAACAAGTTATACTTTTTGTATGTTTTAGAATGAGATTTTAAGAAAGATGGATGAAATTTAAATATAGGCCAGTACTTAGTAGTATTGATAGTTTTCAACCCTTATAAGTATTGTAATTTGTGTAATAATTTTCTATATAAAATAACATTTAATATTTTAATACTATTAATTCAACTAATATTAATGATAATGTTATTAATATAAAGGTTGAAATATAGTGCATAATAATAATGGTATGTTAATGATAATCTATGATTTCCAGTAAACAAATATTTATATATAACCATTATTCATTATATTGAATAAATAATTAATTTAATTTAACCAGGGTTTGAATTGGTTTATTTGGGGGTGTGTGTGGGAGGGTAACTATTCTGCTAATTATTTTTTTTTAACTGATGGAGGATGACATGTTTAAAAAACAATTAAATATCTATTCTGTTCATTATTTATATTTAATTTTTGCAAAATTGTATTGAATAAAATATTCAAATTCAATTTGATGAATATCACTCATTATTATTATTATACTGCACGATGATTAACAAAATTTGATTATAGTTTATTAATATAAAATTGGGAACATATAAATTTTTATCAATTGAATTATTTATTGACTATCTAGGTAGGTATATAAAAAATTAATTTTATTCGATCATAAGTTAAGTCGTTACTGGTATTTATACTAGTCAGTAGTGGGGACATTGCAGGTTTAAAGTTGAATTTAATTATCTTAAAGGGGCCCGTTCTCTTATGTTTCAATTCAAAAACTGTTTATAAATTAAAATAACAAATATTAAATATAGTTAAAAAATTATTGTATGCGTACACAAATAAATGTTATAACTGGCGGCGCTTCATGTTTACGGAAATTGTAAAATAAATGATCGATAGGTATATATAAATAAAACAATGTATAGCAAACAATTAGTATTTGAATGATTAATAACAACTTGGATTTTATAACATCACTCCGGTTGAATTTGGTTTTTCTTTGTAGCTTTCTTGCTTTGTTCCCAGTCATTGTTATAATCGCGTATAAAATGCTTTGAGGAAATGTAAAGATTATTGTTTGAACTGTAAATAGTAACAAACCGTGTTTATCTAAAAAAAAAAAACCAAAACAGTTTAATTTTAATAATTTATTATACTTGCCAAATACATTTTCTTTATTAATGCTGTGTGTGATTCAATCGAGTGCATTTGATGCAGGGCCGAATTGAACAAATTTTGCGATTTTCAAACCTGCGATCGATTTTTTTTTTCACTTTATCGGACCAATAAACCGCTTACAAGCTGAATATCAATAAAACCTACAACTTTATTATACTAAGGCTTGTGTAAGTCCAATATTAATTCTCCATTTTCAATTTCAAACTGTTAACATATTTTCAGTCGGCGGCCTCATAACTTGCCACCAAGTTTTACACAGTAACTCGCTAGGATAATCTGGTCCTGAGGATACAGTGATCTGTATGATCAAGAGGAATAGGTAAATATTTATATTTATAACTTGTAGGTATCATAAATAAATTAAAACTTAATAGCATTAATTTTCACGATATAGAAAAATTAGATTTAATAGGTACGACACCCGCGTGTGTTATCTTCATCTTTCAAACATAATAGCAAAAACTGTTTTTCGCCAGACAACTTTTCTCTTTCTGTATTTATAGTAGAATTATTAATATTATATATTGCATAAAGCAGAAATTTATTTTTGTCGTAGTGTTTTTATTTTTTTGATAGAATTAACCAAAATATTTTAATAATATAATTTTAAAAAAAACATTTGGTTTCAAATTAATAACTCTAATTGAATTGATGTTTTCAAAAAAAATTACAACATTGTCGCATAGATGAAGTTCATTTATATGGGTTGAATTTTGATAATTCTATTATAAATACAGAAGGAGAAAAGTTGATCCGCACAAAATAAATTTTTATGTTGTACGTTTGTAGGACGGAGACAGCACATACGGGTGTGGCGCCCTCTTGAAATTATTAATTTGTAATGATTTCTTAGTTTATTTTATTGTTTAATAGGAGCCCATATTATTAAGCCGCTATTTAATTTTTAAGTATCTGTTTATTAATGGTGTTACTTATTAGTACCTATAATCTTATATATTGTTGTGTGTCATTTAACCTGCGCCTATATGACGTTGTTCAGAGTTGAAATGTTAATTAATTGTCCGTAAATATAAAGATAATTTCCAAAGTTCATTAATAGTGCATATGTTCAATAAAAAACACAAGTTAATTTGAAATAGTATAGAGAAGACTACAGTATGGTTCATGAAACCCAATGACTGTGATGTATTTAAATAATAATATGCTGTGTTTTGGACTCCCTGAGATATGAGAGGTGTTCCGCGTAGGTACTCCTTTTCTGAGACTACCTAGTGGTCTAGCAATTAAGGTAATACTCTTGTTGTTTTTATATCTAATGCTGTTTTTGTATTTTTTAATAGTACGCCACAAATCATAGACACTATTCAGTAATTACACTTGTTACTTGCATATGATATACTTAACAAATCTATATTACCATTTCAATCATTTTATTAACAGTTCTTTTCTGTTTGAATATGGCATATCTATAGTAGGTATGATGCAAATTATTTCATATTTCAAATTTTCAACTATTTTTATCCAACTTGTTTAATGATTTTTTGTAACATTTTGTGAAAATGAAATTTGTATGTCATAAACTTATGACTTGCGTCCAGAGATGATACATGTGTATGCGTGTTAAAAAGTTAACTATAGAACGTCTAGTGAAAAAATGTTTTGGTATATTTGAACAAAAGTAATTTTTAATTTGCATATTTTCATTTACTATCGCCATGTCATACATCATCACAACCCTAACTTCAATTTCACGAAATTAGTGATTTTGTCGTAGGCAAAAAAAAAATTGTAAAAATATATTAAAACTTCTATGGATTTATTTAAATCTTAATACTAACTAAGAGTTAAGACTAACAAAATAATATTTAGTTTACATAAAAAGTAACTATTTATTCAATCTATTTTAAAATTATAAAATGCTAATCTGTTTAACTTTATTATAAACTACCTATAGCTCGGAAATTATTACTAAATGATTCATTATATTTTTATTGTACCTATATTTCAGCATATTATTATTATAATAAAATTAATATTTTACTATTTTATAATATAAATCCTTGCCATAATTTTTATATTTATTTAAAATTAATTAATATTCTTAAACAATAATTGCATGCAAAATGTAAATTGTACATTAGTATTAATTTAAATAATATTAAGTCAAACGCATACCATAAATTCTTGAATCTCTTTTATGTGAAATTTGAAAACGGAGACAATTGATATAAAAGCTCTTCAAATCGATTTTTACCAGTCTACAATATCTAGTATATGTAGATATGTCTAATACGTACTAAAAATAAATAAAAAATGTTTCTTATAATAATTATAATAAAAACATTCTAATAACTTATGACCAACTACTTACTACACTACAGATATTGGATACTTATGTCGCTATTTTTGTATACTATTATTAAAGCCACAATGTAAAATAACACAATCGTCAATCTTCAAATAAATTAATTATGAAGGGTCTAATGAGTGAAAGTGGATAAAAATTTTCAAAATCGCTATTAGAAGGGTAATATATGTATATATAACAGATGAAGCCGCGTAGCAACAGACTGCCGAACGCAGAAGCAAGCCAATGCGACTGCAGGTTGCAACTGAAATATATTATACGAACGGTTTTTGTACTGAACAGTGAGATGAATGGAAGGGTGAGAATACGAAGGGTCCTGTGGGATGAGATCGATAAACCTAACATTTCACCCAGAATTCACCGATGGTGCCGTAGTCCTGCAGGGAGGGGGGTGTACCTACTGGAAATTTTGTGATATCTTATTATATTTTAATATAGCTAATACGAAAATTCATAATTATAAAACAGTTGTTTTAAACTAAAGATTAATTCTGAAAATAATATGCTATTATAAATTTACAACCAAGTTTTTATAATTGTACTACATAATGTCTTATGTATTGTGCTCTACAGACAATCGATAAAAAATAGTGCTTACTTTTGAGTTGATAAAATTGGAACCGGCAAAACATGAAATAAACATATTCTTAATTTAACAGTTATTATTTTTTTTTAACAGTTGGTAATAAATAATACAAACATTGATAAATCATTTCGTATAGCGTCATTAAGTAAATGCAATTAATAATTAAATAAATGCCATATGGTTTACAAATACCAATATATCTGATTGATTACACAGTTTATATCATAGATATAGAATTATAGAATTCGTTGTTTTGTATATACATTTTACTTTCATAAGGTGTCTTAGATACCTACCGCACAAGCTACAAGTGTTAGTTACATGAAACGAGATTCAACAATTGTGAACAATATGTTAAAGATTCTACAAAAGCGCAACACGTTGCTCATAAATCACCAACCAGAACTTATTGTAGCGATTGAAACCTAGTTGTAAAGTTGAGTTCCAAGACTCATACTTAGATAATATTAGTGAGTGCCAAAATAACTAACAATTGAATGACCCCCTTAAAAAGGACCCCTCTCCTAAAAAAGTTTTTTCGTTCTTATTTTTTTACGGGGTAGTTAAAACATAAAAATACTTTTTACCTATAATTAAAAATACAGTTATTAGTGGTTTCTATTTTGAGTGCATAATATAGAAAAACTAATAAAATTAATATCCTTAATGACATTAATATATATATATATTATACATCCTTGAGTTGTGCCTGTTATGTTATTCATCTGTTTTTTAAATTCGCTGCGTGGTAAATGAAATGGTAACAAATATCATTATTGATAAATAAATTGGTTAAATTGATTAATTGATTTATTTTTGTCATTAATAGGTTTATAAAGTATTTTTATTATCAATTATTATTTTAGTTAATATTTATATAAAATAATAGGTATTCATACGAATTGTATAGTTCAAAAAGTGTTTAATATTTATTTTTAAGCTACATATTTTAATGAAAAACGTAAAATATTCATAACTATTCAACTAGATATAATTAATTATTTATGTAAAATTATTATTATCTAAATTAATTATTACGTTTAATAGTCTTGCATTTTTAAATTAAATTATTCTATAAAATAATACAACATATTAACACACACAAAAAAAAAATAATACCAACTGTAAATAACCAAAATACTGGACTTGATTGTGAAATTGGAGTTTTTGGTAAATTTCTGTAAATTCTAAAAATCGAGAAGTATAAATGTATAGGTATATTATTCAATAGGTATTTGTACAACTGCAGGTACCTACAGTATGGAAGTTGTATATTTATTCAAACATGTTCTATTTAATTTCAATTACCTATTACTTCATGACATTTAAAATTTAAAATGAAATTATTTTGACTGATTTGAAGAGTTGTACCCAAATATTGCTCTATATAGTTTAGTAAAAGTGTTTAAGCTTTAACCCCCCCCCCCCTACAGAACCCTACTTAAAAATAATAAACTCAAACCCTTAAAAATCAGTTGGTGTACAACAAAAAATAAGACAAATAATATTTTTTAAATTGTATAAATAAAAAGTTTTGTATGTTTAATTCGAAGATTAAAAAATGAAATAAAATGCAGTGTTCAAGAATTCTTCTGGAGCAATCTTCGATTTACTTTAAAATGAAATATTTAACTTGTACCTATAATAAAAATAATGCAATACACTTACGTATATTAATGCTGCAAATGGCAAGATTGATGCTAAGTGGCACCCTGCTCACAATCGTTGATCGACGACCCCACAATTGGCGGACTGACGAGGGGTGGTGTTGGCCGGTTGCACATGGGTGGTTAGATGAGGGCTGGTTTTGCCTGTGGCTACCCCGCGTTTGTGTATAAATTAGAGATGTTACGAACTGTTCGATTTTCGAACCGAACCTAACTCGGGTGTTCGGTTCGGTTCGAAAACCAAACTGGAAATTCCAAATAATCGAACCGAACCAAATATCTAATAGTTCCGTTCGATATTCGAACCAGAGAAATAAAAATAAAAGTCGATGGAGTAACGGCTAAAATTATAAATTATTATTAAATAATTAATAATTAATAGATTAATATTAGTTGTTTAATGTTTGCTTGTTTTAAATATTGATGTTTTTCGCTTTTTCTTATTCTTATCAGTTATCATCATATTAATAATTAAAAATTGAAAATCTCATGCATAATAATTATTAACTACCTATTAAAGTATTTAAGTAAATAGTTGTAAACAGGGGCGTATTTAAACTTACTTCTAGGGGGGGGGGGCGACTCGATTTTTTTTAAATTCAGGCTCAACGTTTTTGGTTATATTTAAATCAGGTTAATATTTGGTGTAGTTTTTTGTTAACACCTTTTGAAAGTTACACTTGTGTATTATTTAATTTTTCACTAAGTATGGACCCGACAAAAATCCCAATTCATAGCCACGCGTATCGTATACCAAACGCTTGAAGTTATCACAATATCACGCACCTTCGCTGTGATGGTTTGACACGTATAAAATTGAACGATTTACTTAAAAAACACGCGCACGAATGTAGTATTTTATTTTTGAATTACGGCATGCGTGATGCGTATGCGTCACCGTGAAATGGATATAATATACAGTTATATGGGTACTTCCGTATTATTTTGACTACTTTAGGTGCACAACACTACAAAAGTGTTATCTCTACTACCAAAATATTTCCAAGACTAGGTACCTATTATGATCACATGTGTTATCTCGACTACTATAGATACTATTGTATATTTGTATCTAAGTATTCTTATATTTTTATTTTTATATACATTTTTTTAAATTTTTGCAAATTAACATCACAAACAAACTTTAAAATTATTATACTACTTTAATTAAATAACAAAATCAAGGTTTCTTTTTGATTTTGAAAAACGATCAATAATGTTATTGACATCAATAATTATATCTTGATAGATATTCATTAAAGCCAAACTGGTCAGTCTTTGTTGGGCCATTTGATTTTAGAACTGATGTTAGTCATTGGGGACTCTGCGACATAACCGTGGTACAAAATTATAGGCCCCCTCCGATGTGGTACGAGTGTCGCCACATTACCAATAATTTATGATCATTGGTAATTTGGCCCTGATACTGATAAAACATAATAATAATATAATTATACGCGTCCGTTCGTTGTTTGTCTTTAATTATTATTTTAATATGTGTTTCTGTAATATTTCTTATCACTCATTCGTATTTTATAACCATCATTTTTGTAGAAAATTAAAATTGTTGGTTATTTGATTTCGTTTATTCGTTATAAAATGATCTACATTATAAAAAATTGAAGTGCGTATCCTACTGTATTTTAAATAATATAATAGATTCCTTAAATAAATACGGATTCAGGGGGGGGCGATCGCCCCCTTCGCCCCCCTAAAATACGCCCCTGGTTGTAAAATCTTTATTCAATAATTCTGAGGTATGGTGGCTGAATGATAAATAAATAAATAAATAAATAAATAAATATTAAATAAAATAATATCCAATATAACTTTTAATTACTACGTTTACATGATACGAGTTGAACCGTTCTTAATTGAAACTGATTTTATTATGAGTCGATCTAATTTCCTGACCTGTTTACATGTGAGTCTTTTATATTAAATTGGTATGTTATATAATTCATTATTCCATGAAATTTATATTTCTTTCCAGCTCCATTATCATATTGAATACTTATGACTTATCAATAATCATTAATCAAATATTTAAATTTAAAATATTAGAAAATGTAATTTGTTTCTTAAATTTTTAATATTTTTGTTTATTATTTAAACGTTGACTTAAAATGAATTCTATACAAGCAATCGCTTGTTTAAACCTTTATAAACTTAAATGCTAGGCGCGTCGTAGTAAATGTAAACTCTTATTACTACGCCGTCGACGACAATTTCAAAAAAAAATGATGTACCTTCAAATGACTTTAGAAATAAATAATCAATTTATGTACAATATGATGACTTTTAATTTGAATCATATGAGTAGAAGGATGTGGATGAAGGTATGCAATATCAATACCTATTAATTTTTTTGTAATAATCAGTCACTGTTAAAATTTGAATGTATGATATTTAGAACAGAAGCTCCGATTTTTGGGACAGTATAGTAAACAGTAACTTTGAAGAAGAAGATTGGCTCGAAAATTTCAGAATGAGTAAAGAAACATTCCAATTAATGTGTTTCAAGTTGAATGATTTTCTTAAACTATCTGAAGATGCTGTACGTCAACCATTGAATGTAGAGAAAAAAGTGGCTATTGCTTTGTACAAATTGGCATCATGTGCAGAATATATGGTGGTTGCAAGTTTATTTGGTGTTCATAAGAGCTCAGTGCATAATTGTGTGTATGATGTTTGTATTGCTATTATTTAGGTACTTGGTCCATCTTATTTAAAAATGCCTTCAGTGGCAGAAGCAATAGCTTTGGCTGAATCTGTAGAAAAAGTAACTGGAATGGTACAAATTTTCGGAGCTATAGACGGAACACGTGTACCTATATAACCACCTACCAATGGATATCGTGATTTTGTCAATCGTAAAGGTTGGCCATCTATAGTTATGCAAGGTATTGTTGATTGTAATTATTTGTTCAGAGATATAACAGTAAAGCACCCAGGTTCTGTTCATGATGCTACTGTTTTAAAAGACTCCAATATATTTAAACAGTCTAAAGATAAATTACCAAATCATTGTCGTATTATATCTGATTGCTCTATTCAACTGATGTTAGCTGGAGACCCTGCTTATCCTTTATTACCTTGGTTGCTAAAGGGTTACACAGGAGCTCTTACACCAGAGGAAGAATCATTTAATACTTACCTATCATCTGCAAGAATTTGTGTTGAAAATGCTTTTGGCCGTTTGAAAGCTGGATGGAGAGTATTGTTGAAAAGAGCTGATATTAATTACAAATTCATGCCTAGTATAGTACATAGTTGTGTAATATTACACAATATAATTGAAACTTCAAAAGATAATTTCAATCCATGCTGGTTAAGATCTGTCAATGAAGTTAATATTGAAAGACCACAACCTCGACAAGTAACAGTTACCCGGGCTGAACCACAAGCAAAGGACATTCGTGGAGTCTTAAAAAACTATATGTGTAATAACTATCCATTAAGACAATCATCAGTACAAAATTATGTAAGACATACAGTTTAAAACATTTTTATTAAACATTTAAAAACAAAATAAATTTTATAACTTAATACTTTCTTATCTTATTGCATTATTTCCCAGTCTTTGGTTTACATTTTTTTTAGTAATTTAAAAAATATATTATACATAATAGTAATTATATTATAAGGTAATTAATTAATATTTAGTCTTCAGTAAATGTATAATAACTATCCATCCAGATAATCATCAGTACAACATTATAATATAAGACTCACAGTTCAAAACATCTTTATTATACATTTAAAAACAAAACAATTAACTTAATACTTTCTTATCTTATTGCATTATTTTCCAGTCTTTGGTTTACATTTTATTTAATTATTTTAAATATATATACATAATGGTAATTAATTAATCTCTAGGCTTCAGTAAACTAGTAAGAAGGCTGGTGAATTCCTCTTTATCTTTCTGCGCTTGTTCTTGGTCTGCTTTTAATAGTTCTTCCTCCCATTTTCTTTGTTTTTCATTTTCTTCTCTAATAAAATCTTTATGCCCTTCCATAGTTTTATTAAAAGAATCCATTATATTCAATAAGTCGCCAGAATCTAAAATATAGGCAAATGCATAAAAAAAAAAAGTAATTTTGTATAGAAAGAAGTTAATTTACTTCTATTTTTACGACGAAATTCCCTTTTTTGAGATAGAGTTTTTGTTCCTTTGTTTTGTGTTGAACTTGTGTCCAACTGGTCCTCAGATTGGTAAACTACTTCATAACTGACATCTTCATTTTCTTCATTAACACTTTCTTCAATTTCATCAATGAGCTCCATATCTATATATTAATTAGTTAGGTTAGGTTAGGTTATGAAAAAAGTGTGATGGGCGCAAATGGGTTGCACCGAAAGTTACTTATATATTATATAGGTCAAACTGGCCTACTTGGGGCAGGCTCTTAGCTTAGGGCAAAAATATTATCTGTATAATAAATTAATAAACCAAACCTTAACTAAAAGCAAAATGTTCTATTGAAGATACATCTATATTGATTAATCTTAAGTTAATTACAATATATTATTTAATATCAAAACTGCCCTAAGTTGACCCGTTTGACGGTCGTTTCTTTAAATCATAAACTAAACAAAGATCCTTATCATTTTCTTTTGTCGAGTTTGTTCCAAAGTCCAGTGGTTTTATAGATGGTCGAGTTCCTAGGACTTCATCTAATTCTTTTTCTGAATCACAGGACATTCGGTTGCTTCCACTTATTTTGTTGACGCGGTTCTTCTCAGAATAGCCACTCTTGAGCGTCTTCCACTTGGCTCGAACTTGAGCAACCGTTTTAGATGAACCGATTTTTTCAAGGTGAAGTCTTACAATTTCATAAATCTGGGAGTCAGAAAAATTAGTTTATACTATTATTTTATTTTAAATTTCATTAGAAAATCAGTTTTGTTACTTACATCTGCGTTTCTATACCGTTTCCTATCAAGGAGTTTCATTATATTATTTTCTTTAACAGAATCAACTAATGTAGCTATATCTGCAGCACTCCAACTACATCTTTTGTTGGCGTTATTCATTTATAAGTTCTTTATTAAATAAAACTAATAAATTAATAATTAAAGTTATTAGTAATACGACTTAGTTCACTAAAAGCTTCAACGCGAGCATGTACCAGCAAAAATAACTGAAAAACGTTTCTTATGAAAAAGATAAACAATGAACTGGAAAATTGAAATCGGTCACTAAACTTAAACGGGTTTCGTTGGGCAGTTCGATTTTCGTCAGCAGAAGAAAAGAAGTTAGGACTTATGAGTTATGACTTATATTTTACGTATGTTATACGTGAAAATAAAATATGATTAATCTGTATTATCATGGTATTATGTTATCACTTATCAAAATAAAAATGATCGATTAGAAACATTAGAGTGTTTACATGTACAAAAATACATCCGACTTTATTTATTAAACCGATTTAATTTGGTTAAACCACATATTCGAGCGTCCTTAAAATAAAAGCGGTTTAAGTAATTAAGGTCGCTTTAACGCGTTTACATGATGCATGATTAAACCGCTTTAGTTTTTAAGCCGACCTTAATTGTGCACGTAAACGTAGTAAATGTTCGGTTCGAGTTCGATAAAATATTTGAAGAGTTTGGTTCGGGTCGGGTTCAATTAAAAGTGTGTAGGTTCGGATCTGTTCGAGTTCGTTAATTTAAAGAAAAGTTCGGTTCAGGTTCGGTTCGACATTAAATATTAACCTAATCTAACCTAACCTTAAATATTATATGGTTCGTAACATCTCTAGTATAAATATAATACAAAACAATTATGTGATAGTCACTACTATATATAATGCAAACAGCTGAGTTGATATAAATGCGTCTGATCTCAATTTTACCAGTGCTATAAATAATATAATCTAGTTTGATAAATAATCGCCATATCACAGTAAGAACTTGGGAACGTAAATAACTTTAATAAATAATAATATTATATTTATATAGACAAGTGACAACACTCTATGAATTGAAAATCGGAACAACCGCAATTGATTGAAGGATCATTTTGCACTCTCCTATATTGAAATTCCTAGTTATTCTGCATAAGGATATATTAATGCATTTTATCAAAATATTTACCATTATTGTAACATTTGTAACTATAGTTATACCGGAGGTGCACTTAAGGAGAGAGATGATCCTGCCCTCGACAGTCTATTTAGTTGTGGTAACATATAGTTGTGAGGTCACATTCAAGTAGCAACATTAAAAAAAAATATATATATATATTTTTTATAAATGAATTTATAGGTTTCTGAATCTTGTTCGTTTTGATACGTAATAAAAACGATTACTTTATAATTTGTATATATATAGAGCAACCGAAAACGTGTGACATCTTGTCTTATAGTTAATTACACTGATTTGACATGACATCATTAATAACATAAAGATAAAATTTCTTTGAACTAATCTGTAGTCAATAAGTAATAAGAGTGTTTATACATCTTATATATATATATAGTATATATACTTATTATTGTTTTGAAAAATGTTGAGACCTCCCCCACGAAAAATAAAAATAAAAATAAAATCCTAGTTCAACCATTGGACTTGACCTAACTGTTATTATTGTGTGTATCAACTGATACTATATAGCAATAAAATTGATAGGATACTAATACAAAGCTACCACTAACAGTAATACTAATTGTCTGGTTGCGTTATCAAACATGGCCATTGCAATATTATAAGTTCAAATCACAGTGTTGTTGAGTGTTATACTCGTAAATTCTGGACGTGGACCACGAATCCTATGTTAGTAGTTATATGTAGTTTAGTATATTTTACATAGTATATCATAATAAATTATTGTGGTAATCAATTTGATATTGCGTACTAGCGTACTTATACAGTTTTTGTAGGAAAATTACTTAAAATTGTATGTACTTTTAAATTATATAATACAAATTATGATGACTATTTTAACAGTAAACTTACCTACTTCAAAATGTACCTAATGGATTTATTTTAGAAATGTGGCTTATAGAATAAGTATTTAAAGTTATATAAACATTTGAACTTGACAGATGAGGGTTAGATTAAAGTTTTGACATTTTATACAGCTATAAAGCTAAAATATTGACTATGCGTCTATGCATTAGATGTTTAATATAATACGTCTTCAATATATTATGTGTCCACTGTTCGCCGCATTAGGCAATTCAATCATGGTTTACTTGTCAAATATTTTGAACAGCAAAATATTGAAATGCCTATACTTTGAAACTTTACGAGAATAAATTAATATATTTTGTGATTTCTCTTTGGAATAGACATAGCTACTTTTTAATAGTTAGTAAAAAAAACAAAACAAAAATTTATAAAAACCGTGCTATAATACAGTTTTTATTAAAATTATAATATTATAACAGGTAAAAGTAGTGGGTACATTAATATATTATAGTTTAAAGTGTTTTTCAATTATTTTGTTTAGTACGATCTAGGACAAATCGCCGTCGCCACTTCGTCGTTAAAAAAAAAATTTACTCATAACAAAGCATAGGTAAACTTGTAAATATTTTATAATAATAATTGTCAATTGACTGTATTGATATATTTTAATTGATGTATTAACATATAACATTAATAATAATAATTTTATAAATATGTTTACAATACACATTTTTCAATATTCAATAATATAGTAAAAAGTATTTAATTTTCGTCAATAATATTTATAATAGTAATAATAACAATAATAATAATAAACACAAAATAAATAATTTTAAGCATTATTATAAGATACCTGCATGGCTGCATAACATACATCAATATTTAATAATTATAATAAAAAGATAATTTCAAAGATATATTCTAAGAAATTCCTCGCAAAAATGATGTTAAACTAAGGTTATTGTAGTTCCTCACATTTTTAATAAATCTTTTATCGACGTCTAAATATTTTTTAAATTTTTTTGGTGGACTTCTCCCCGCTTTTAACTGTGCGTAGTATGTATCACGGCCAGATTGGATTTTATGTAGACTTGAAATAAACGACCATAATGTTGGGTGGCTGATACCCATTTTAGTATTTAATCTGAAGAATATTATGATTAAAAATATATTTTTGTGATCATAATTAATCGTTAATTATTTTAAATTACCTTCGGTTGGCAGCTTTTGCATAATTATTTGTACGATCTTGACCAACGCCAAAAACGTTTTTTCCCGTCTGCATTAAACGCATCGAACACAAACATAAAACCATTATCTACAAAAACGTTACGCCGACGAATAGTTTCTACGTCTGCCATTTTGGTACTGGCGAGAAAATATAAATTCCATAATAAACTACACTGTCCACTAAGAAATATCTGTTGGTTGTTATTTTATTACTATCTTAATTCTACCTATTTTCGTTTTAAACTTCATACACACAAACTCTGCATCACATCTAAACCTTCAGATATCGGAACATGATAAACTATTTAGACATCGATAAAAGATTATTAGGAATTATTAAATATTATTGACCAAAAAATTGACTTATTGTTGATAATTTTTCAAAAAAGGATAGGCGTACTACTTTAATATACAATAATAATAGGTACTATTAATATGTTATGTGTTATAAGTTTGTACTTATGTAATTTATTATGATGATATCCTCATTTTATTATATATTTATTATGAGTACCTAAGCATGCATAGTTTATTACCAGGTTACTTAAAACTGTATTGTGAAAACATACAAACAATTTAATATTTTGGGTTTCTGCCACATTCCTCTTTTTAAAAAACGCCTATATAAGCCACAGATAGGTGATTATGAGGGGTAGAACATTTTTTAGTTAAGCTTTAATACAACAGATGGGGAATATAATTCGAAAAATATGGAAGGAAGAAACATTGCTGGTACAATGGAATACTTATATTATGCCCAATATACAAAAAGGGAGATACTTTGGGTGCAAGAATTATATCTTTGGTCTGCATAGCATATAAGATACTGTCCAATGTATTATTAAACAGGCTAATGTCCTATACATAAAATATAATAGGAGAGGACCAAGCAGGATTCACAAAAGGAAAATTTACAATGGACCAAATTCACATAGTAAAACAACTAATGGAGAAAAGCTATGAATTCAATCAAGAATTAATTATTCTTTCATTGATTACAAACAAGATTATGACTCAATCACCAGAAAATCCTTGTGGGCTGCGATGCTGAAATTTGGAATCCCGGAGAAAATGGTAAAATTAATACAAACCTTGCACTACAAATTCAAAATGTTGGGTCAGTTACAATCAGTAAGTGTCAGAAGAATTCAGTGTAGAAAATGGTTTAAGACAAGGTACTATTTAATATAGCACTAGAATATGTGGTAAGAACTGTTCTAGAATCCAATTCTGGGGTTAAAATCTAGAAAACATAGAATTAGTAATAGTGGCATATGCATATGACATTATGATAGTAGTTGAATCGGAAGCCAATCTAAAAAGGACATCAGATCTAATAGAATAAAGTAAAGATATGGGATTAGTAATCTATGAGAGTAAGACAAAATACATGAAATCATAACGCAGAATTCACAACCAAACAGAATTAGTAGTAGGACAAATGAAATTTAAAAGAGTAGAAACTTTTAAATACCTTGGAGTAGGACTGAACACAACCAATAGTGAACACATTGAAGTACAGAGTAGAATAACTGCAGCTAATAGATGTTTTGGAATGCTAAGACCACTCTTTAAATCGAAAAACCTCTCAAAAAAAATCGAAAACAACAATGTATAAAATACTTGCCTGGCCTATTTCTTTGTACGCATGTGAGGCATGGCCCTCAACAAAAACAGATGAAAAAAAAGCGGGTAAGTCGTGGATGTCGCTCTGCTGTATAGAGGGTTACTGTAGTGGATGGGATTAAATTTGAATGCAATGATAAGTATCACCCCAAAACGAGATGACAGACACAAAAAAAAATATTCATGTTTTTGACGAATTTTTGTCAATGTTTGAACTTCAAATGCTAATAAAAAAAAATTGTGCCTATGTATTCTTATAATTTTTTAATCACTATAAGAAAAACTTATGAGAAACTTTGTATTAAAATTTAAAGTATTTTGATGGGGCCAAAAAAAATTTATCGACACTTCAAAAAAAAATTTTCAGTAAAATTTAAAATTTTAGTTGTCTATAAATATCTCAAAAAAAGTCAAAATATTTTGAAAATCAAATCATGTAAAGAAAATGCCAATCCTAATAACTGGTAAAATTTTCAAGTATCTACTACATATACTTTTTGAATACTAACAAATATTTAAAATCGTTTGAGGATAAATCGTTATCGTTACGCTATTTCGAAAAAATTTAAAATTCAAACGCACTTAAAATTTTTCCGATGCTTCGAGTTTTCTCTATAGCTTCTTGAAGGAAAACTTATGGAAAACTTAGTGTTGTATTTTTAATTCTTAGTTATTAACACAAAAAATTTTATAGTTTTTCAACTTCAAAATTACTTGCAAATTTTCGCGTTTTTGACAGATTTCGTAAAATTTTGAAATATAAACGCTTATAAAAAAAATTGTGACTTACGATTTTTAATTTTTTTAGCTACAATAAGAACGACTCATAAGGAACCTTGTATTAAATTTTCAAGTTTTTTTACCGGCACTTCAAAAAAAATTCTCAAAGAATTGAAAATTTCAGTGGTCTATAAATAACTCAAAAAAGTCAAAAATTTTTGAAAATTAAACTTTTAATATATATCACTAACATAAACATTTGGTGAAAATTTCAAGTATTTACAGTGATTAGTTTTTGAATTACAACCATATAAAAAAATCGATTTTGTCGAAAACTGGTTTCGCGTAAAAATTCCCGTTTTTCTGTCATTTTTTTTTTGTTTTTCTCGATTTTTTTGAAAACTGTTGGAAAATGTTTACTTTTGACCTCTATAATGCACCAAGGATATACACTTTTACATCGGAAACCACCCCCAAAGTTTAAAATCGAAGCATTATTTCGACTAGTTATGCTGTACACAGACATAAAAAAAAAACAAAAAATTATTGTAAAATCAATACATTCATTACTTCGTTCAGAATCTAAAATTAGCAATTTTCGAAAGGAAAGTACTAAGACAAATATTTGTCTCTAAAAAGAATGAAGAAACCAATGAATTTGAGCGTAGAACTAATGATAACTTATATGAACTATACAACCAACCGGACATAATAAGAGTAATGAAGAGCAAAAGAATCGGATAGGCAGGACATGTCTGGCGTGCTGAAGGAAAAATATTGAATAAAATAACTTCATGGAAACCAAACAAAAAGAGACCCCTCGATCGATCGAGGTAACGATGGAGTGACCGCGTATATTAAGGATTAAGGCTAATACGTATAGGAGTTGAGAATTCGGAAGAGATGGCAAAGAATAGAGAACGATCGGAGGAGGTGATAGTTGCGGTAAAGGGCCTTAATAGCCTGTACTAAGCCAATATTAAAAATAAAAAAAGTAAGTAGTAATGGTGGAAACTAGGTAGAAACTTGGTAGAAACTATAAAAGTAGACATGTAGGCAAATATATAATTGTAGCTTTGAGGGTAAAAAGTAAAAAATGTGTAAGTGGATGTCACTCTGCTGTACAGTAATAGTTACTAATATAGGTTACTGTAATTGATTGTATTAAATTTGAATTCAATGATATATAATATCTTTGTATAAGAAAAACAATTCTGAATGGTGATGGTTTATCTGTCTAGGTCTCTTGGATATTTATATTATATTAATTACATTGTTAAAATTTCCAAAAAAAAAAAAATGTCGGTACCTACCTATAAAATAAATTCCAAATTAATCAATTCAGATTCAGTATGAACCTGACTTACTCAATCATTCATAGTATAATATACAATTTATTATTAAGTATTAATATAAATAATTAACGTCATTAACGATTAAAATTAGAATATAAAATATATTCTAGAAATTTCAAATACTCACGAAAAATATTTTTTAATTATAACAATATGACTAAATTTGTTATGCTTGGTTATATTTTAATATTTAATTTCATCCTAATTTGAACTTCAAGTAAAGTGAAAAACACTGTGTTTGTTACAGAACTACTTTTGTGGAACCTTGTTTTAAATTTTCAATCCTTAGCTGTAAAAATGTTTTATAAATTTTTAACTAAACAAAATATGTCAGAATTCGAACTTTAAATTATTAAGTATATAAAAAAAAACCACGCCTATGTATTTTTAATATTTTCCGAACTGCTATTACATAAAATTATGGAGAACTTTGCATTACATTTTAAAGCGTTTTGACCAGACGAATAACATTTTATCAACATTTATAGAATAAAAAACATGAAGACTTCAAATGCCTATAAATAATTTAAAAAGAGTTGAAACATTTTGAAAATCTTATCAAGTAGGTATAGGAATTGGTAGAATAAACATGTGGCTTAAATTTCGGTGATTCTCGGATATGTGGTCTACCTGCAATAACACATTGTCAACAATCATATTATGTAGACCACATATTCGAGCAGTAATAAAAAAAAAAAATTTATGATAAAGCGCCTAAATTTCAAGTTTCTACGTTTGTTTTTGAGTGATAACAAAATATAAATATCGATACAAGAGAAGTCGAAAAATTCAAATGCTCATACAAATTTAATTTGACTTTCCGGCAGACATATCTTATTTAATAAAAGTATACACACCTATGAAGAATCTTTTATTTAATTTTTAAATCTTGTTTTAAAAACATGATTTTTTATGCATTTCTAACTCAAATAATATTTATCAAAATTCGAACTTAAATGATTATAAAAAATAATTGTGATTATGTAATTTTAATATTTTTTAAGTATCAATTAACAATATATTAGAAGCATTGTTTAAAATTTTTAAGCTTATTACCTAAGGAATAAATTGTTATTGAAACTTATACAAGAAAATTGAATATTGAAAATTTCTATAAATTAATTTAAAAGATTTGAAATATTTAGAAAATTTGATCAGTTTTTGAAAAACTGATTTTGCGTGAAAATTCCCGTTTTTCCTGATTTTTTTACTGTTTTTCCTATGCTTTTGAAAACTACTGGGAATTTTGACCTTCCCAACACACACCAACTAGATTCACTTTCTTACGGAAAAAGCTACTGAAATTGAAAATCGAAGCATTATTTCGATAACTAAAAAAAAAACACATACACACTAAATAATTGTAATATAAATACATGCATCGCTTTGCTCAGAATCTAAAATAACTAAAACTATTCAAAATAATGCGTGAAAATTTGGATTTTTTACACAACATTAGATATTACAACAACAATTTTGTTTTTATTTTTCATTAAATAATGAATATAACTGTAGATTCTTAAATATTTCATCAGAAATTTGAAGCTTTAAGGTATAACATAAATAATTATAACCTATTATTTCTACTTAGCATTCTATAGAGATGTTATTATAATTTGTACGCTAACGGCATAACATCATACGCGTGTTAGGCCTCTAAACCTCTAAGTGAGAGGATGCTCAAGAGTCAGTGTTGCGTTCATATTTAGAGCTAATAACATAAACTTTTCTGTCAGTTAGTACCTCCATTTTCTAATTGAATGAACTTTGTGTAGCGTATTAATTAACTTCAATATAAACTATTTATATAATCTATCTGAACCATAGCCGCAACTTGGGTCAAAAATTTGAGGAGGCTAAAAATATTTACAAATCTCATGTGTAATTAAAAAATGTTCTACCCCTCATAATCACCTATCTGTGGCTTATATAGGCGTTTTTTAAAAAGAGGAATGTGGCAGAAACCCAAAATATTAAATTGTTTGAATGTTTTCACAATACAGTTTTAAGTAACCTGGTAATAAACTATGCATACTTAGGTACTCATAATAAATATATAATAAAATGAGGATATCATCATAATAAATTACATAAGTACAAACTTATAACACATAATATATTAATAGTACCTATTATTATTTTATATTAAAGTAGTACGCCTATCCTTTTTTGAAAAATTATCAACAATAAGCTGAGTGTCGATTAAATTAGCAATGTCTCTTATTCTATCATATACTTTTCTTTTATCCATTGTAAAAAAAATAAACTATTAGGTACTTACACTTACACTTTAAGTAAAAATATAAATATTGTTAATATGTCAATGTCAATAATAATCACACAACGAGACACTCAATTAATAATGTATTATAATGTACAGAGTGAAAAGACAAGTTACAAGACGTGTACTGTTGAGTGTATCTACAACACAACTGTTACAACTACACAAGTGCCATGTATATTTTTGCTTTCGACAAAATTATTGATTAATATAGAATATAGATTATAAACTATATTAACCTTCACAAGGGTTTACGGTTTTTTCTATCATATAAGCATAAATCTAAAAATAAATTTCAGATTCTGAACAAACACATCTAAAATATAATCCATTTAAAAAATATTTTTACAAGTGAATATCTTAAACCTGACAAATAAAAGCTTCAAAAAGTTGTGTCATCATTATTACTTATATTATATTAAGAAAAAGATATACAATTTTGTTTACAAGTTGAATTATTTACTCCATATACGAATCAATGAGAACTCTTTAATATTCAGGATGGTTTGTGTGTGACAGGGCCTCAAGGGCCAAGTTAAGTTTGTGTAACCTGAATGAACGAAACGTAGTGGTGAAACCTTGAACAAAATATAAAAAGTCGATTATGAATCATAGAAGTGACTAAGCCTTTTCAAAGCATTTCTTACAAAAAGTTAAATTTCATTTATATATTTCAAACTAAAATTCATATTCTTGTTAGATCGAAGATGTATATTTTATTTTAATCTATAGTAACTTTATCTACAAACTTACTTGTAGTAAGAAATATTATTAAAACTTTAGACACTGCAGTTGCGAAACATAAGTTGTACAAGTGATTTTTTTTTTATGGTTGGTTTTGTGAAATATTTTTGTGTATGTGAGGTAAGAGTTCATCGGGAAAAACCCATGTGGTCACCCATCAGGGAGTTAGCGTCAGCAGACGTTGCTTGACTACAGCACATATTAGCGGCCAATCATATCACATCTGGCCCTATGATTGTTTTATTATGGCATATTTTTTTATGACGTTTAACAAATGTGCATTTTGGTGACATCCCTTAAAAAAAATTCTAAATGATGTATGCTGATTGCTGATGTAGACTTTTTGTCACTTCCTATACATTTTTAAAATAGCTAATGTTTATAGTTATAATAACTGAATACAGTATTATAGGAAGGTTATAGGTACTTCAATTTAGTACTCATACTTTTAACTTTTTGACTGTAATATAGCAATAAGGTATACAAACAACATACGTAGGAACCTACCTAATGGTTTGTGTTTATTATTTTGTTATTTTGTAGGTATTGACCAATTATTATTATCTACTAAGAAATAACATTGTTAAATTTAACGTTTTAAACGAATGACTACAGGAATGAAAACGATATATTACGTTTAGTTTGAAAGCAGTAGGATTTAGATGTGTACTTACTCAACGTCAAACAATCCGATGATGATAAGACCAGCCACGCGTATTCCGCCAGACGATGAAATAATATTTCAATTACCTCTAATTATTATCTAATAGATTATTGTCGTCTGGATGACTCAATTAATCAATAGGCATTACAGGCCAAGTGTCTAAGACTTATTGTTATTATCCTCGTCTACACAGGTAAATATTAATTTGTATTAACTATTAAGTAAAATAATATTATTAATTAATAAGTGGGTAATAACTTACTATTAACGGAACAGTTAACACTACGTATTGTATCGGCCTTACAGACATACGTCCATTGATAAATTGGTTATAAACACATACCTATTAGGTACTTACTATGTACTTTTTTTTATAGTATTTTAAATTAATAGTACGACATGGAACATTTTTGTCGAACTGTTAAGTTTAATCAATTTTGTGTTATATTATAGTTATAACTTATAACTATGGTTGTATTGGCCTATAAATAATTTAAATGTGATAATATTAAATGTTGTCATATGCTATAGTTTGTAGATTGGTTATTTCAATTTTAATAAAGCGAGTTATCAGAATTTTATGATATTTTTTCTAGTTGCTTTAAAACTAAAATATGAATAAAAGTGTACTATTTTCTAGATTAGTTTTGACTAACGTTTCTTAAGGATTTCTAAAATAGATCTCTTTCTAAAACTGGGTTTTATTATATAGATTTTTTCTATCATTTTACTAAATTGCCTATGATATTACAATATTACAATATTATTTTATTTAAGATTTTATGAACCTAAATTGGAGAACAAAATGTAAGCTTTAATCTAACCCTACAATAAACTAGTTTTTTATTGGTAATAATTAATTTAAAAATACGTTAAATGTATAATAATGAAAAATGACATAGTGATATTTAAAGCTTTGAAAGCTGGACCAAAAATGACAAAACTGACCATTCTACCAAGAAATTTATTTATAATACTCAAATATTTTCACTTAGGAAATAAACATTCTATAAACACGTTTATTATGCATTATGCAAGTATTTATTTTTATACACACGTCACAAATGAACAAAATAGTGTCGTTTAAAAAAATATTTAACAATTCTAGTTTCCAAAATCTTTATATTTTTCAAAAATTAATGATCTTCCATAAGAAAATGTGTATATCATCATCAGCACATACCTATACAGAACAAATGAAAACGTTGATTATGTATTGAAATTAATACATACAGCACTCAAAGTTAATATAGGTTATATTAAGTATGATATTATAATATTAATATAATATATTGTGTTATTATTACTTAGTACTTTTTTGTCCGAACTCGTCAAATTATATTATTTGACTAGTAAAAACTAAGTTAAATATGGGTGAAAAAATATAATTTATAAAACTAACGGGTATAAAATATACCTATTTTAAGTTTCGAATCTTAGCTTGTAATAGTAACTCGCAATAGACAAGTTTAAAATATGATGGTGCCCATGTCATATTAAGCCAGTCTCCTCTTTATTCATAATAATAGTACCTAGATACACGCAGTAGATACAGCGTACAATGTGAGTAGTTTTATATTTGGAAGAACCGCAACCGTTCCCCAGCTGCGCCGACAGCCTATAATTATTTTAATTTTAAAATAAATGTGTTAACAGTATCGGGAGCTAGATTCGATGGATTTTATGACTTAGCTAGCCCAGCGACGATAATGTCCGCGCAGTCATGAATAGCAATGCGTGGAGGTTGTTCTGGAAACGGTTTATCGCGGTGGTAGTAGTTACCGCTTTGATGACGACTTGCGTGTTCAACTTCGTCATGGCGCCGCTGATTTTGTGCTTGATGGACGGAGGGTGCGCGGAGGTGTCGGTCATCTCGTTGCGGGGCATGTACCCCCGGATGATAGCCGGAGCGTGTTTCGCGTCCGCGTCCGTGTTGGTGTGCAAGTGCAGTACGACGATACCGATTTACGAGCAGATGATAGAGGCACACGACGTGTACTCGCCGACAACGGTGGCCGAGCGCCGTGACCGCGCGCTCTTCTGCGGTGTGTACGTCGCGCTGTTCATGTCCGTCACGCTGCCCGTCAACGCACTGAGACTGTCGCTGCTGTATCGTAATCGGTCTGACCCGATCGTGTTGTGGTTTTTTGTGTTCATGTACCTGGAGAACGTGGCCATGTGTCTGGGCGAGACGTGCTTCGTAACGTTGTGCTACACGTTGAGCAACAAATTTCTCGAGATCAACCGGGACCTGCAGCGCCTTGGCGAGGAGATGGCCGCCACCAACGAGACGACGGCGGGTAAGTCGATAACTACAGCATTGATCGCGACGACGGTCACTACCGCCACCGGACGACGGGTTACCTACGGCAGGGATTTCTACGGCGGTCCCGGTGAGCAGTCAATCGCCAACGCCGTGGAGGTGATACGGATCCGGCACCAACTGATCCGAGATGCTTTGTCCGTGCTCGTCGACCTGTTTGGTCTTCCCATGGGTCTTTCGCTGCTCACGTTGGGCGTGATGACACTGTTCGATATCTATTACCAGGTGTCAGATGTCATGGGAGCTGACTCGAGGCTGATGATATTCATTTACATGTGGCTGTTGCAATACACCATCAGGTTTTCCGCGATCGTTGTTACGGCGCACAACACAACCAAACAGGTAAGCTGTAGATATCGATCCACGTGTCCTTTCCACTGATTAAAACCTTTACGTAATGTTATAGTATACACCAGAGTGAATTGATCCAATAGATATAATATTATACTACCATTGAACAGGGTCCCCACAGGAACGGAGTCAGAAGGATCCATGATACTGGGGCCCGTCGTTCACTTCAATATATATTATATTGGAAAAATGTTACAAGATTGATTGTTATTTAAGAGGGGCCTGGATTTAGTTCTGTAACAGCTAGGGCCAAAAATATGATGTGGGGGGCTGTCATTGAACATAAATAGTAGGTGGTACTCAGTGATACGTAATAACAAATTACAGAGTGACGTAGTTAAGCCACGGATATTTATATTTTTACATGTTAAATAAAATAACTGAAAGTATAATCAATACAATAGCGAATGTCCGTGAGTTTAAAACCATTTAATGTTAGGTACCAGTTAAACGCAGTATAGCTGGGTTCACTGTAGCTACGTCATTTGTCGTTTCATGTGGTTTTGTTCTGATTGGTCCTTGTAATAATCATATATTCACTAACCATAATCTACTGGGAAATTTTCAGAGCTTTACTTTTGCACGTGACACAAGAGACGACGTAGCTGTGAACCCAGTTGGCTGGTTTAATAATTTCGAAGATCTGAAAAACCCGAACGAAGACGGTATTATGCCGCTCAAAATGTTACCAAACGATAGGGATACTTTAGCAGGAAGAAAAATGTGCTAATTTAGTCACGGGCAACGTTGTCATCTTTATGTACCTATCTAAACCAAAAATTCTTAAATGATCGAAAAAGTATTCAAATAAATACGTATACTTATGCAACTATTCAAATATTTTATAATACTGACTTAATTATGTATATACCTATATATATCCAGTGTTTTGCAAAGATAACCACATTTATCTAGATAAAAAACAGATAATTGAAAAAAACTTACACAATTTAAAGCTTGCATTTGTAAAATGGAAATTTCGTTATAAATAAAATAATATAAAGTTTGTTCTCTTTTTCTATTATTTGCACTTTTCTTTAATATTTTATAAATATAGCTAAATCTATAAAAACATACTGTCCATTTTCACTGATTAGAAATTACTGTCGTCTGTTTGCTATTTCCAGTAGTCAGTGGTAGGTTTTATTATTATTTATTACTTTAATCATAATATGATAATCTAAGTTTATAATAAAATATTGTTATATATGAAACATTTGAACGTTTAGGCCAGTGACTTGTCTATATTAATATTTCTGTATTATTATTGATCACAAATACTATTAGCCATTAGGTACTTAGTATTTATACATTTATAATCAATAGTATTGTATTAAATTTATATAGGTATATTGCATAAATTCAAATTAGAAAAATAAATACAACGAATTATTCGACGTGGAAATATTTACAATAATTATAACTTGAAAATAAAATCGAATAAAAATAGCATAACTATTTTATTTATCTAGATAAGCTAAAAAGATAAAAAATTTTATCTAGATAATGCACAACACTGTATTTATTATAACTACAATAACATCGTTATTAAAATATTGATAAATCGTAAAAACAATTATACCACAATTTAAGTTCATTTAAGCACTTAAAATATTTGTTTTCAGTTATGTGAATTTATTGTCTGTTAAAATATACCTAAATATTGTTTGAAATTTACTTAACAACTTATAACTTATCAAATTTGAGTAGGTATAGTAGATAAAGATATTAGATAGGTATAGTATAAAGAGGCAATCTCCTTTTACATTATGGTTAAATATATTTATGTATATCTGTTATAGGCACTAAAATCAAAAATATTTATAACGGATATAAACAATCGTTATTTAGATAACAGCACAAAAGAAGAGGTAAACAATTTCTTAAAATTATAATCTTATCAAAAATTTTGTAAGTTACGAATTTAATTTATTATATTATTTACAGTTACAAATATTCTTTAATCAACTTTCCAATTGTTCGATTGAAATTACTGTGTACGATTTCATTACTTTAAACACTCATCTAATAACTTCTGTAAGTTGTCCATGCATTGTACGAAAAGAAACACCAAAAACCTTTATTAGAATTAGAATTTTCATAAAGAATATTAATATTTTAATTCTGAGTGAAATCTTTTGATTAACCTTTAAATTTTTATTGTATTTAATAGGCGATTGTAGCTGGAACAACATACCTCGTAATATTATTACAGTTTGATTCGAATAACAATTAAATTAATAAAACAATACATTTACAATGTGTAAAAGTGTTTGCTTAAGTTTTGTAACATTATAATTTATTTAAAAATCATAGATTTAGCCATTTAGGTCGTTCTAGGATTTTTTGCAGTACTCATGAGTACTCTTATTTATAATATTGTAAAATTAAAAAAAAAAAATTAAATATTGTTTATGTGTTAAGTATTAATTTAAATATTGATGATTATAATAATATGTTAAACACTTGGAAAACATTAAATTAATATTATTAGTATTATTAGTATTATTAGTATTATTACTATATTTGTATATCTCTATGTGTTTGCGCCTGCGATCCTATGTGTACGGTTGTCGCTGACACACAGTCCTCAGAACCTTGGTGGAGTAGGGCAAATTACTCAATAACAACAAACCACGCATACATATAAATAATGGATGTATTGGAATCTAATATCAACAATATAGATTATATAAAACAATATAAAACAGTACACAAGGTACGGGGGAGGGGGACCACCGACTGAACTGCGCAACTGCAGATGAAGAACTCTTGAGATGATGGACGGCTGAACTACTGGTCACCTTGGACTGTAGCGGGATTGTATGTTTTTTGTGATGGGGGGGGAGGGGTGGGCTGGGTGGTGGGTCTAACAATATAACTGTGCCTCATAACTTAATAAAGTTCGCCACGCCACTGCACGAGCGTGTGTATCGTCCTGACGTAGATCAACGTTTACGAACGCGACGATGGATAGGCGAACTCCTGGTGTCAACCCGAGCGTACGAGCGTGCACCTGAATGTAGAGCAACAGGACTGACGACAACAGCCTAATTCTCGTGGAGCAACGGAACTGACAGTCTGTGTGACAACAGACGACGAAAAGTAGAGCAACGAAGCGCTAAAAGTATAACGAGCACGAACGTAACACCTTTTAATGGCCGTCGAGCATGAACGGAAGCGAACAGTAAAAAATGTGGTTTATATATTGTGCAATTGTGCGTAGGAGCATACGACGGTAAAACACGAACGGAGCAAACCCAGAGCAAGGGGAACGAAAACAACATAACGGACGCTCACGGCTCACGCCGCCTGAGCCGAGAGCCGGCAGCGATGACCTGTCACAAGCTCGTCTGCTATCCAACATAGCGGACGATAGAGCGTTGCGACCACGAACATGGTTACCTGGTTACCGCGGTGAGTAACGACCGAGCGCGGCCACTAGACGGCGGCAACTTGATATCAAAAGGATCGAACACTATGAGTTAAAGTAATATTGGTGTCCATAAACTATTAAATATTATATATTATACGAATAATAAATTATATAATTAAATAGTTTTGAATTGTGATTTTTTTATTATTTATGAATTTTATACATTTACGGAATATCTAGAAATATTTATATATACATATATCCAGAAAAATGTTTAACGTAATCCTATTTCAATAAAAATTAAACCTTTTTTTTATTTTATCGTTTAAAAAACATTAAAGCAGTGAGTTATTATAAACACTAAAAAAATATATATTAAAATATTATTCAACAAATTTGGTTATAAACTTTCCGAATTTGGATCCTTTTTAATTCTAACAACACTTTTTTCTTATGATTTATTATTATTAGGATTCAGCAACAAGGGCTACATGTTGCTCATTAGCCTTGTGTGCATTATGTAAAATGTATAGCTAAAATATAATAATTTTTCATTTATCTATATGAATATAGAAAAAAGATTTGCACAATATTAATTTTGGTCAGAAAAGTAAAGATTATTATTAACATACTAGTCAATAGTCATTTATTGCATATGGGTGCTAGATCCTTACTTAAGAGAAATACATGGGTTAAATGGTTAAAAAAGTAAAAAAGAATTTCCGCTTGGTATTATGAACTCATGGTCTTGTTAAAACGATTTTTCGACGTCTTTTGATAAGCGTTGAAGAATGTGCCATTTTCTGTGTCTATTTCAATCCTTATTTTAATTAATTGGATAGTGGAATATAGAATCCAATAAATTTTATCATAACAAAATGTATGAATTGAGTTTTGACAGGGAAGAAATTAAAATCTATTTCTGAAAGCCATTTGAAAGTTTGTTAATGCTAAGCTGTAATTTTTTGAGTAAAAATAAAAACGAATTCTCCACGTTTGTTTAAATATATAAATATATTCTTAAATCTTTTACCACAAAGAATAATATTATTATCGTCATTAATTCCAACTTTTATGTATGGTGAATCCAGAATCGTGTATTAAATTTTTTATATCCAAAGGAAAGATGAATATTATTCAGTAGGTACTAAGTAACTCATTTATTATTTATAAGTTTATAAATAAAATGTATACTCGACATCTCGATGGTATAAAATTTGAGTTCTACAAACCACTCTTATTTTATCAACGTCTTAAATAACTTAATTTCGATCTACGTCATACTAGAAACTATCATTTATTTATATCAGTTATTATAAGTCCATACTCTCATGTTATATTTTTACCTCGCATTTTTTTAAAACACACGAAATGATGTATTTTGTACATTCGTGAATTTACAAGTTGTTTACATTTTTGAACATATAGAACAGTATATATAAAACACTTATTAAACGTGGTTATATTATAATGATGACGAATTTGCTGAAAAACGATGTGTCAAAAGTCGATTGGGGGTGGAAAAACAAACGATTATAAGTTTAGTGATGGATAGGTAGTCACTTGCGTAGCTATCCTTCATTGCCGTCCTTTAGCGTATGCAAGATATATTAAATTACGTATGCTCAATGCAAATAGACTTGAACATATAGGTACCTAGCTGACAATATAACTTATATATATATATACAATACATCACCGATATCGGTGTACTATAGTTTATAATATATAGTACCTATTATAGAAGTATAAGTAACCACCGAGGCGTGTTTTGACCGAAAAACCAGAGGCGGTGGTCGTCATTGATGGCGGTCGTCACTTTGCTACGCTGCAATCATCTAAAGAAGATTATATTTCCGGACTTGGTTTAAGGATTTTTTTTCAAATGTGCAGAGAGAAAGTCAAATATAGATCTTGAGGTGTTAAGTGTACATATTAAATAATCTTTAAAAAAGTCATTAAAGTCTTGACTAAAATGATGGTGTCTTTCATATCCTCAAATGCGTTTTACAATAAACCCGAACGAATAACATTATTTTAAAGGCTTACAACTCTCTCCCAATGAAGATCGATATAGCAATGATGTTTCAACGCCATTATCCCGGGACGGTAATTTCAGCGGCGTTGATTTTGTCGTGCATGTACAACTACGTATGGTCGACGCATATGATGTGTTCGATGAACGACTGCGACACCGTGACGATCACGATTGTCATGGCGATGTTCCCTCGGGCAGTGGCCGTCGGATGCGTGGTGTCCCGGGTAGCAGTGGTGTACAAGAATCTGACTAACGCGATGGCTGTTTACGAGGGCAAGATTGCCGAATATGTAGCGCACTACCCAGAAGACGCGCGTGGTGTAAGTTTCCGTCGGGCGTTCGTGACCTTTGTCGTGGTCGCGTGCGCCATAATCATCATACCGGTGAACGCGTACCGGATACACCTGTTGTACCACCAATACGCAAGCACCAGGCTCATCATATTCTACTTGCTAATGTACGTGCAGAACGCGAGCATGTGCATCACCGAGGTGCAGTTCGTCATCTACTGTTTCGCACTGTACCGCATGTTCTATCAGATCAACGGCGAAATGTCGGTGATCAGGTCAGAGACGATCGTCATTAATAAATATCCGGCGGTGTTGATGACCGGCCATCCTTCCAGCGCCACCACTGAACTCGACCGTCCGCCGCTCGCTGACAGCGTCGAACGGCTCAAGCTCAGACACCAGTTCATCAGCAATGCTGTCAGGGATCTCAACGCGCTGTACAGCTTCCAGCTAGGAGTAGCCCTGACCGCTCTGTTCACCATGGCACTGTTGGACATATACGGCGTCATATACAGCGTGTTCGCGATAGACAATAACCACCTGTTCTTCTATGGATGGGTGTTGCAGTACGCGTTTCGGTTCAACATGATCGTCCTTACGACACATGTCACTACGAAACAGGTAAATATGTTATTATGTTATTATACAGCAAAACAGAGTGGTGAATCGATTTCCCTCACGTTTTTATCCTTCAACCAGTATTTGGTAAGTTAATTTACCCACAGTTACTAAGAGATAAAATTGCAATGCAATAATTACTTACAATTAAGTCGAAATATTACTTAATCAAGAAATAAAAATAATCGAAATTAATAAATATTTCTTCTCAAGACTTGAGGTTAGGAACCTTATATTATTTGAAGAACACTAACTTTCGAGTTTCCGTTAAAAAGTAATCAAAAATATTTTCTAGGCACTCAAATCGAAAACTTGTATTACTGATATCAATACCCGTCTTACGGATAGAAATACGAAAGAAGAGGTAATGTTAAACTATACATTTATAAAATATGTAGTAAATCAGTATTGTTACAAAAATAATAAATTATAAACTTCCTTATTGGTTTTAGTTACGGTTGTTTTTAGATGAATTATCTGGCCGTTCGGTGGAGTTCACAACTTTAGATATGTGTATTATTAATACACGTCTCATAACTTCTGTAAGTTAAACACTGTTTGAATTAAAAAATTTGTGAAGTTATAAAGTTGCAGCAGATAAAAAATATACATTCAGCAAAAAATTATAACTTCGATTTCAATTTCAATTTTTTCAGAAAATTATAATTTAAAAACCTTTGTACCGAAATATTAATTAGTAACTACTCGTATAATACATTTTATAATACTTTAAAGTTTAAGATCATTTTTTAAGGTCAGTTTTAGGTTATTTTAAGGACAATTTTTTTTAGGTTTTTTAGGTCATTAAAATCCTAGCAACAATATATAGTTAATGTAAATCCTAATTAAAATAAAAGGTGATCATATTATTCATATTTTCGAATTTTTGAGATTTTTTGGTACCACTCAAGAATACTTCCGAAACACAATACAATCTTCTGTTTACCAAATAGGAATGTTCTTTATTTATTTTTAAATACTAAGCAGATATTTTTTTGAGAATTATGATGTATTCAAATCAAAATCCAAGTGAGTAGTTTTGAGTTCTTAATAACTTTGTGTACAAAGGATAATTATATGTCTGTGCCTCTGTGGTTATTGTTAAAGAAGATGTGGAGCTTAGACAATCATAATAAATTAGTACTTATCATTTATGTATCAAAATAAATAATTTAAAAAAACTAAGTATAATAAATACTATGATATCTATTATTACATATATATAGTTTTTGTTTTTACAAAATCATTTTTAAAGGTTATTTTCTTTAGTATAAACATTTTAACTGGTACCTCAGAAACTACTCAAAAGAAATCTAATTTAAATATCGTAGTTAGGACAAAATTTTCAAGAAAATTATCCATTAAATAATTTGCAGTAAAATAGGGAGGTTCAAATTTGAAAAATAGAAGTTTGTATTGCCATAGAATACTAATTAAGTAGTATAAAAAATATCAGAAATTCGAATATATGGTGTTTAGTTACATGAAAATTCTAAAAATCTAAATTTGAATAGATGTTTTATAAAAGGAGATAATAGGGCAGGGGCGCCATTTCAGTTTTTTTTAAGATCATCGAAAAAATTATAACTTCGGTTTCAATTTCAATTTTTTCAGAAAATTATAATTTCAAAACCTTTGTACCGAAGTATTAATTAGTAACTACTCGTATAATACATTTTATAATACTTTAAGGTCAGTTTTAGGTTATTTTAAGGACAATGTTTTGTTACTGTTTTACTTTTACTTGTTTTGTTAAGTTGTTGTTAATATTAATATTTTAGGTACTAGATCTCTTACCATTCAACTATTACTATTTTGAAATTTTCTATCGCATAAATTTAATTATTAGTTAGGTACCTATATTTGAAATTAGAATATCAATAAAAATACAAAATACAAATAAATCATTAAAAGCAGTTTATGACCTAAACCATAAAGTAAAGCGTGCAATGCAATGGAAATATAATAGTTTAATGTTTATTATTATAAATATATATAATATAACTTTTATATTAATAATTATAAATATAAAACAAAATAATAATTATAAAAGCATAGCCTTCGGCAAGGTTACTATTTAAGCAGGTATCTCCGTTGCTTCATATTTGAAAATACCATATTCTAATTTAAATTAGACCACTTTTAGCCACATCTCCATGGGTTCTACGACATTTGAGCGAAAGAAATCGAGCGAACGTGAACGAGCGAATGAAAAAGAGCGAATACAAAATGAGTGATTAAATTATGAGCAAAAACATATAGAACGAAAAAATTAATATTATATACAGGTTTTTGAAATAATGAGTGTTGTTTGATAAAAGGATCACCCTTTATATACTATTATATACGTTATATATATTTTCGTCTTTAAACATTTTATACGAATACCTACCAGTCCTCCGTGCTAGTACGAATATTATGTATAACGATTCAATAAGATAACGTTTATGATCATTTGTCTTATCTGAGTCACTATCTTCGTAGTGTAGTACACTCGTACCTAGGTTGAATTTGTCATTTTAGTCGTCTGCCAGAGTTCTTATATTAATGTTGTATATTTTAACGTGTATAAAAATGCAGTATACTCAGTCACAACAAGGAAAACTTCTTCTACAGTTAAATAATTTCTTATATCGGAAAGAAAAAATACATAAAGATGTCGAATATTGGCGATGTATAGACAAACTATGTACAGTTGTTCGAATTTAAAATACAAAAACATTTTTAAAGGCCTTCCGATCATAATCACGTTGCTGATTTAATTATAAAAATCAAGCGAAAGTAGTAGTCGAAAATATTAAAAAGCATGCCGTTGAAACTCAAAATAATCTTGGAGTTATAATAAGCGAGTCGTCATCTTCTGTAGTTCCAATTGTTTTTAGTGCACTTCCACAGATCGCATAGGTACTTGAAACGTACAATTCAAAGAACGAGACAAAAAATTGCTTAGCTCCACCTAATCCCCAAATTCTCGATGATTTACACCAATTGCCAATTGAATATAAATTGACCACTCACTTATTTTAATTATATTGTAATATTATATTTTTTTCGCTCTATATGTTTTCGCTCATATTTTTATTCGCTCATTTTCTTTCGCTCAATTGTCGGAATACCGTCTCCGTGGTAATGTAACCAATAACCATATAAATTTCGGATTCTTTATAATGTTGAAAAAAATTATAACGCTTGTCAATACCAAAATTGATGCTTATTGAAAATTTTTTTTTATTTAATAGATTTAACGTATGAAGAGCTAAAATTTGAGTTTGTGTATGTACATTTTGTAGGTATATAACTAAAGATGGAACAAAAGATATGAATATGCCAGTATTTTGATAATTCAAAGGCTTAAAAAATTTCTTTGTAAACGACGTTATCAACTTTTTCTGGATCGGGGTAGAAAATATACAAATTACATTTGGATGTCACACGTGACAGGGCGACGTACAGTTGACCGTGAGAAAAACATTGAACGCTAAGGTCCATTACAGCAACGTTAAGTGTTTGTCCCTGGGCTTTATTTATAGTCATTGCAAATGCTAATTTAACGAGAAATTGAATACGTTTAAACTTAAAAGGTAAATCTGAGGGTATAATTGGTATTCTTGGTATTAAAACAGTTTTTCCATTACCACAGCCCGTTAATATTATGCACTCAATCAATGAACTTCTCAATCTTTTGATTTGTAGTCCTGTACCGTTGCAAAGTGTGGGTGGGCTGGTCCATGGTGTAATCCACTTTCTTTGTTTTGAATGTCAATTCAATATCTTAATTAGAATTTTCAAGATTTCTATATAGGAATTACGGAAACGCGTAATTGTGTATATCCAGACAAAGCTATTTCTAAATTGGGATAAATACAACAAATATCCCTCCAATAACCCAGCCATTATATTATAATAGTATAACACGAAGTCCTAAACTAATTGTACAGAGTTTTGTCTTTCTTTTCTATCTCAATTTTAATCATATATAGACATATAGTTCTAACTTCTAATTTATTATGTTATTTTTTTCATTTACCAGGTCATCGTCACGGGTACAACTTACCTCATTATATTGTTCCAGATTCAATAAATTAAGAATCAAAGCATAATGTCCTAAATAGTATTTTATAGTTTATTGATTTATTGTATGTATGTCATCATTAATAAATAGTTAGATAATCATAAAATATTTAAGTAGGTACAAATTTGAATAGAAAATAAAACATGGAAAATTGGCAATTGCTCTACCTACGTTTTGATGAGTGACAGTACCTCATTGAGTAAATAAATGTTATGGATCATGGAATTTGTGAATTTCAAATTTATACTCAGTGATAGCAAGAACAATTTTGATTAATTATTATTTATTTAGTTTTAAGTCTTTATTTCCAACTATATTTTATTATTTATTTATGTAATTATAATAGGAATTTATTTTTTATCAGTAGGTGCGAAACTCTTATTTGTAAAAAAAAAAAGTTGAATATTATTATTTTATTCTATACTTTATTGTTGCCTATGCATATTAATAATTTATTTATATCTCAATGAATGTAAGCCAATTACATTAATATAGGTATTTATCTTTTTATATGATATCATATTGCAGTATATTTACGAGTATACGTCATATAAATATGTAATTTTCACCTGTACAAAAATTTTGTATCCTTCAAATCCTATACATGGTGGGAAATGTACAGTTTCACTGTTAGTACTTAATTAAATAGCAAAGACGAAGGAGAAAAAATAAAACTAAAATCCAAAACTTTTGAAGATACAAACAATAATATTAATTATATTACAAATCAATAATCAAGCACAAGTAGCACCATATTTAGGAATTTTCATCCCACCTGGTCAAAAAAAGTGCCTTATTATTATACCAAATCAATATTAAACACAATAAAAAAATTTGAAATTTGACGTCTCTCACAATAATTAGCCACCGGGGGCAACAACATGAATATCACCAGGTTGTCCCTTTCAAATCATGTGCAAAAGTTATTGTATGTGCAAAATAAAGAATATTATTTTAAACTAATTTAAATGTTATATTATTCCTCGTTTTTTATAATAAGAACGAAACCGGTGATTATCTTATTGTAGAGTGAAATAAATATAAAATATATTTTATCACTAATGTACACAACGATTATATATATCAACAATTCAAAAATCGTTAAGTTGTGTACTGTGTACCTATTAAATTAAATAAATAATAATAAAATAAAATATAAGTATAACGTATTTTAATTGTAATGAAATATTTATAGGAAGTAGTGTCAATTGTCACTTTATTTACTCAAACCGTCCGACCTATCTATAGTTGCAATAAATAAATGTCAATTCTACACAATTACTTGTTGTCTTTTTTTTTTGTATAGGTACAGAATACAGATTGTAAATTTTTTCTACTTTAATAAAAAGAAGACAAATTTTATCATTATTATATTAATAATCAATCATATTTTTACAAAAATAACCAACAATTTAAAATTCATATCCATGTAGAAATATTAAATTTAGTGTTTCTACTGTCTACTGTCTACACACTAGACGTATATTCTATTATATATACCTACGTATTAACATGCTTTTATTTCAAACAACTAAAATGATAAATATGCAAATATACAAATACAATTCAATATTCATGCATATACTCGTAAAGTATAGCATAATTTTAATATTATGATATTATGTACTCATCAGTACCTATCTAGTTACCTAACTACTCGTACAGTATTGTACTTACCTATAGTACCATTAGTACTAACGAAATACGATATTCATCATTAATTTACCTCGTCTATTCGTACATGATACTTTACTGATTTTACAGTTTTAAAATATTACCTAATTTTATGGTTCAATAACCTAAGGTCAGTTCTTTAAGTAGGTACGTAAGAAACAGCGATAACGAAATGATTGGTAGTAAATAATACGATGTTAACATGAAAATAATGATAACTATAGGTATACATCATAAAATATAGTGTTTATAATAATAGAATAATAGGATATATGTAGACAGCTGTCAATCAAAAATGAAACCCACCCCTTGGATAAAACTAATTTATTAAGGGTCAAAAGTTATTATTATTACGTATTACCATTTACCATTATAATACTATAGACATTTTTATTAACATATTATTCAAGGTAGTAAACTCGTTAACTAGCTTTAGGAATTAGGTAACTACTTATACATTTTAATCCAAATCACGCGACAATCACGGAATAATAAAATTATTTGTGGTAACTACCATAGGCATACTAAAATCTTGGAATTCAATATAGAGGGGGGGGGGGTATAACAGACGTCCGTAATAATTCTTATTTGCCAATTAATTCAAATAAATAATATTATAGAATATTAGTACACTATATGGTTTAAGTATCTCGAGTTTTGTCAATTGATCTTGTTATGTTGTTATAATGTTATATAACTATGACTTTTGCCACTAACATTCATATAAGTATTATCCAGACATACCTACTCTAAGACATACCTACTCTAATAGTTTCAAGTACTCACTATTATTGTTTTTAAATAACAAAAAAATTACCTAAAATTTCATTCTTGGGCTTAGCATGTAATTTTATGCAATTTTATAATTAAAACAATTAAAAGAAACTGTGTTTGTATATTTTTATAGATCTTTATGTTACAGTAAGAACAACTTACCTACTACATGTGTGGGATTGTGGGAAATTGTTTCAATTGTTTAATCCTTACTGATTCCTTAGAGTATAAATAACGCATATGATAACGTTCTTATACTTACGAACTTAAATAATACGTACTTAAATTGAAAAACAAGTGTATACTACGCTGATTAGCGTATTGATACGATGCGGCTGTTAAATTAATTCAGTAAGAAAAACTGTTATGAATAATTTAAAATGCAAAAACAAAAACTATGAGAGAAGCTTATGATTTAAAGGTCAATAACAAAGAAATCGAAATAATTTTCCCAACATTTCGATTTTTGGAGGGTATTGATTTAAGTTACTGCTACTCGTTTGGGGTGTGTCATTTACACTTGATTTACGCTACGGACTCTGTGTACCAGGGTTGCATGCACTACTTGCTACTATTCTTTTATCTCGGTGACGACGCGGCGGCGCGGGCAGTCGTAGCCACTCGATGGGTGGCCATTGCCCATCATGTCACAGCATACATTCCTGGTACATTTGTTCTAGATCTACCTCCGTCGTGATTCCTCCAACGTCCCTACCGGGCGTTGTTTTTAGCAACTTTTATCATCTAAATTACGCTCATTACGATATAATATATAATATACCTTATTAAATGGTACTTTCAATTATTATAAATAATTCAATTTGCATATTATAAATCGTGGGAGTAATTATAGCCAAATCTACGTCTTCCAGACACCTAATCTAAATTATAGAAATATAGATACATGTGAATAAAATTCAAAAGTGGGTAATAAGAATAATGAGAATAACACAATATAGAGTATAATATACCGGTGCATTTTACCGGATCATCATCATTGAATCCGTCCAAAACATCGGCATACGCACTATAACGGGTCTGCCTTCCTTCGTTAAAAACTCGGTCCTTCTAAAATTCACTAATTTCAAATCTATTCAAAATTCTATTCGTTCCCAAACCAATTCAATGTTCTACAAAAACTCTTTCTCAAATCACGACCACATCCGACTTCTAGGCAAAACTCACACTCCTCCAACTACCAAACGCATATTCAAACCCTACCCACTCACCTGGGTAAATCAATAAAATAACTAAACCTTCCAAGTAAACTTCCACCCACTAGTAGAGGCATAAGCCTGGAATAGTTAACAGCATAGCCACCCCCCCCCCCCCCTCAAAGCAAAGCAAAGCAAAGGATCATCATCAGTCTTCAATTCATCTTCCACCAGTCAACAACTAATACAGTTTGGAAGAATAGAAGATCCGAAGACCACCAGCCAACGAATCAGTCGACTACGACAAACCTCGACGAAGCCGATCAAGCTCAACCAGCCGACGACAACAGACCTCGACAAAGCCGACCCAGTTCGACCAGCCGGAGCCGACAAACTGTTCGACGTAATCAACACGGATCGACCGGCCGACGTCAACGAACCTCGACGAAGCCGATCTAGATTTACCAGACGGTAGTCACGAACATATTGACGTAAGCGAATCAGACTAACCGGCCGGGACCTACGAGCACATCAACGAAGCCAACCGTGCAACAACAACGGTATCAAGATATATCAACGGCCGACCTCTCAGCGCGGTCAAATAAATCGGTACTTTTCAGAACCAAACACCATGTCCCACCCTCATCGGTGCGCCTGCTTAGGCGTCACCGCGAGAAAGTACCGCGCAGAGCACGACTTGCTTGAGTCCGTGAACGAGCGAACTTAACTCTATCCATTTATTATTATATAATTATTCACAATAATCAATAAACCCAATACCTGTAAGTATTTCGCACCTCTACAGGTCCGAACCTGCCCGTTGCGACCCGCTTCCATAAGCCAGCCGCGCGGCCCGGAGTACTCTGTCCCGTATGTATATAACATAATTAATTGTACTGTATATAATTATACAATAAAAGGCATTATTTGTATGCAAATCGTACATTTATTTACGGTTACGATACGTCAAGTAACGACGGTCCGTAACAACTAGGATCAATTATTTATTCAGATCAATGGCGAGTAGTACCTTAAAAGATATATGTATCACCACGAAACCGTCAATCATTCCGAGTGTTTTGTTGATCCTACAACGCGCCCAAACACAAACGATCGAGTGTATATGGAGACATGTTAAAACTAAATACGGAATTAGAACCCGAAGAACAAACAGATTTGTTAGACCGACAATTAATAGAAGAATGGTGGCGGTTCGTTAACACCCAACACGATTTATTAGAAGTTTTCTGGAATGATATAAAAGTAGTATATGATGTATAATAATATATAATGACATATTGAAATATTATGAAGTACTTGAAAACGGTAAATAAATTAATTATTTAGTGATAAATTGTTTTAATTTGTTATTATTTTATGGTAGGTAGCATACTAGACCAACGAAGTAGCGGTAGGTAGCATATTAGATGAGTACCGAAATCAGGCAAATATCCAATGATGACAAAATTTGAACTTTGAAGACTCATAAGAAAATAATTTGACTTACAGAAGACTTTTTTGTTAAAAGACAGCTTACGGGGAATCTCGTGTTAAATTTTCAAAGCTGAAATACAAATTGAATTTTTTATGAATTTCCAACTTGCGAATTTTAGTGATTTTGATGAAATTTGTCTAAATTCTAACTTCAGACTCTCGTAAAGTTTTATGTTGATTTACTGTCATTTTTTAATTTTATTTTTATTTATTTATTTATTATTATAATTAAAGCCAAATGGCTTTTTAAAATACAGTATAAAAAAAAAAAAAACAATGGCAAAATAGTTATAACAGTTAACAATTTGTGAAACAAACTTATAATAAATTGACTTAAATTAATTTAAATTACTTAATTGATAAATTCTGAAATAAAACAAGAAAGTAATAATAATGTGAGTCTCCGTACTTCATATTAGAGACGCTAAATAAAGTTTAATACTTAGAAGAGTTATTTAAATTGTGTATCAATCTTGATAGTGGGGCATTCCTGGAGAAGTTAGATTTATTGGTAGATGTATAGAAAGTAATTTGAAGCCTAGTATTGCTAGGAATACAAAAAATCGCTTAACTCAGAATCCTCGTTGCATCAACTCGGCCTTCGATCAAATGCTGAATAAAAGTGATACCAAAATTATCATGCCTGACTGAGAGAGAATCTAGTCTAAGCGCTTGCCTAAGAGGCCTGTAATCATGTGGTGCATGACGAATGCTGAGGCAATAACCGGCGAAGCGCATAAAACAGTTTTGAACATGACCTATTCAACAAATGTCAGCGGCGATATAAGGTGACCAAACAGCAGATTCATATTTAATAATCGAACGGACTAATGCTTTAGCTTTATAGAGAGCCAAAAGGCAATTAGCAGAACTAAAGTTGACTGAGTGACGTCTGATAAATCCTAAAACATGAAAGGCTTTACTAGTCTCCCTAGAATCCTGTACCTGGCTGACACGTTGAATAGCTATACCTCCTAGCTTATAGTCAAAATAAATCACTGACTTGGAGCGATGAAAAGACATTACTTTGCATTTAGAGATGTTTAGAGATAAATTAAAAGTATTGCACCAATTGGTAAATTTATCTAGGGTGTTTAAAAGAGTGAGACAATCGTAATTAGTGGTTATCCTTTGAACATTTTTAGAATCATCTGCAACAATTAGAAGACAACAAGGGGAAATCGCTGAGCACATGATATTTATAAAAATATTATATAATAGGGGGCCTAAATGGCTACCCTGCGGAACTCCGGATGACGCTCGGAAAATATCCAAAGACTTGCCGAAGAGGCTAACGAATTATCGACGATCACTAAGGTAAGAACTGTTACATAATCTGATATTTTTTGATATTTACTAATGTGATAAGAATGTGATCATTCACATAACCTAACATTCTAAGATGCCAGTACTGTTTCTTTTTCGTTAATAAAACCACCACGCAGATTAACTTAATTAATATATTATTTTGCATCTGTTCCAATCTATTAAAATAACCAACGTCAGGTTAATAGCATAAGACGTAACATGGCGCAGTCGGTAGGATATTTAATTATTCCATAATTAGAGTGTATAAATTAAAATTAATAAGTAATAAAACGGTGGAGTTCGAAAAACCAGCAATTCTAAAACTGGACGGAGACGTGGAGTCAAATTTCGAATATTTCGACAAGAAGTCGAGATATTTTTCACAGCAACTGACACCACTAAGAAATCGAAAGAAACTCAAGTGGCTAGACTTTTGAACATAATGGGTGCAGAAGCTAGAAAAATATATTTCCAAATAAAAGACGACATTGAAGAACAAACAGTAAATGCAATATTGGACGCACTGAAACTAAGATGCATACCAAAAAGAAATCTGGTAATGTCTCAATTCAAATTCTTTCAAAGAAGGCAAAACCAATCAGAACCGTTTGACAAATATTACACAGATCTAAAAGAACTTGTAAAACATTGTCAGTTTAAAGATGCTGAAAACAGTTGTTGTGTACTTAAATTGTATTGGGTATTCAAAATAAAGAAACTCAACAAAAGCTACTAGAGAAAAATCTGGATTTAGAGCAAACTGTGCAATTCTGTCAGTCCATTGAATTATTGGAGAAAAGTAGGCAAAAGATCGAATCAACATCAGTCATCGGCAAGGAAGGGGTATCAGTAAACAGAGCAGAAGTTAAGTCGTTCAAGCAGCATCATAACAAGGATTTTAAAGATAAGCAGTTGTATAAAAATAAAAAATAACAGTGATGTTAATAAACATAGTTACAAAGATGTAAAATACTTATGTAAAAAATGTAATGATGAACATAATGGTCCAAAAAGTTGTCCAGCATTTGGGAAAAAGTGTAGTAATCATTTTGCTGTAGGTTGCAAAAATAAAAAAGTGAGAACAGTAGATTTTGGAAGTTCAGACAGTAGTGATGAGTACTTCAATATTAATAGTATAGCAAGAGTTCTTAATGAGGAAAATAACTTAGCAAAAGAAAAATGGACACAATTAATACAAATTAATAATTTGAATGTGGAAATAAAACTTGATATAGGCGCTGAAGTTAGTATACTACCCTATAGTTTCTATAACAAGTTGATACCAAAGCCTACAATTGAAAAGTGTGAAGTAAGAATAGAAACATTTGGAGGATATTTAATAGAACCATTAGGTACAATACAGGTAGAATGTCAATAAGCTCAGAGTGAAATGAAAATAAAAGGAAAATGTCTTGTTGTTGATGATACGGTTAAACATGGGCAATGTAAAAATAATATCTAATAATGATGATGCAAAACTAATGCAATGTGAATTAATATAATATATATAAAATAATACAATATGCATAGTTATAAATAAATAAAATCGGTATGTTTTTTTAGACTACCTGCACTGGCAGAATCGATAAACCTTATCCCCAAGTATAAAAAGGTCTGGCGGAATCGATAAACCCCAGCAAATATACGGTCAGTAGTTCACAGTTCACGCTTTACTCCGTTATTTAAGTGCATGTCTCCAAAACATTATACATATTAAATAAAATGCTCGTATTAGTCAACAACGATACTTTTTATGCGAAAACCACCTGATTTGGTTTGTCTAACCAAAGGTAGGTTAACAGTTAACACCCACTTCATTATTTCTAATGTTTAATGATGACGAATAGCGTCTGTAAGACTGAGACTACATACACGGCGGTGTTGCGCTCTCTTAACACGTTAAATACTCTTATTGTCGACTAAAAAAATTGTAATATTTAAATAATGCATATTTTAAAATACGTGCATTCTTGTGTGTGAATGTTACCTATAATATAATCTTACGATTTAATAGTGGTACCAGGGGGTGGAGTTACCAACCGCCAGTTTGTTTGAAGCGGAATCTTAGTCGATAAAATTAAAATATTTTGTCAATTTTTGTCATTTTTTTTACCCTTTATTAAATTATTATCAGTTCCTTAATCTTATTAGTATTATACATTTTCGCTAATAACATAAGAAGTAAATTTTTTCGTAACTAGTACTTAAATTATAAAAAAATATTTGATTGGATATTGTAAAATTATATAATATATTATTCAACATAAAGAACGTCATACTATTTTATTTAAAAGAATTAAGAAAATCTATATTTTTTCGATATTCATATTTGAATTGAAAGACAAATAAAAATTTTGGGTAAGGATTAATAGGTTAGACTCTGAGCCAGAAAAACCTTAAATTTGTTTATAAAATGAATGAAAATTTTTGCGATTAACCAAAGACTTTTGGCATGTTTGCTTTTGATTTTGGATTTTTTTTTAATTTTTAATCTTAAACTGACAAATAAAAATAAAAATATGTTATAAATAAATATCAATTTTTTAAATTTCGATCTAAAAAAAATGCCTTAAGCTGACAAATAAGTGATAAATGTATTGATTTTACAATGATGTGTGTGTTTATTTTTATTTATCAAATTTAATTCCACGTAAGTTTATTCTGTGACAAAAAACTCAAAGAAATATAGTAATTATAATTTATATAATTTTATATTTTATATTTTTAATTAATGTGGGACAACGTTGCATAAAAATTAACAGGTAAAAGGTTCTCAATCGTGTTCTCAAGGCCGTAACTGGGGGGGGGAGGACCCCCCCCCCCCCCCCCCAATTTTTAAAAAGTAGGAAAATTTTAACGGTGAATATAGTTTATAAACTATAAATTGTATTAAATAATAATTGTATATTTTTGTTAAAACAGTAATTTAAAATAAGATTAAATTTATCATTTTATTTTATTTCAACGCCGTAATAAAGATTAGGATCAATAGATACGATTAGGTACTAGCATTTATAATAAATGGTACTAGTTACAATAAAATGTGATTGTCACAACTCACAGGTGAAATAAACTTATATATGAAATACGGGGCAGAAAATCCAAATTATTTAAGATTATAAAACAAGAATATAACTATATATTGTGTGTATTGTAAAACATTCATTTTACTGCTGTTCGTGCTCACGTAAAGTGTGTAGTATTACCATACTATATAGAGTATAGATAAATTAAAAAGTACCTTTTACTTTATTTATTTTAGACTGATGATGTCCCCACTATTTAAAAAAATGTTCCCCCCCCCCCCGAATTTTTTTGCCAGTTACGGCGGTGTTCTACCCCAATTTTTGACCTAAATCTAGTCTTAATAATTTTTGTATTAAAGGATAAAAAATTAACTTAATTTAATTCAATACAAATAACGTATACTACATCATAATATCATAATATGTAAATATTTTAAGTAGGTACCTGGTACCTATAACTAGTGTTGTTTGGATTTTCAATAATATTTATAATTTTAGTTTTGATATAATATAGTATGGCTATATTTTGATCACCAAGTAACCAAACTAAATGTATTAAACAAACATTAATAATAATGATAATAATATAACATTGTTTAATATCTAAATCAATATTGATAAAATATAAAACAAATATGGATGGTTTGCCTTTCATACCAGGATTTCGTTTTAATGACATAACAGTAAGTAACCATAAAATATGGAATTCATTATAGGCAGGTACGCTTGACAAACCCATAGTATTTAATATGAAATTATTATATATACACAAATCGTTATTTTTTCATATTTTATTATGTTTAATGCAGAAACAATATTTCAATTTGAGTGCTCAATTCCAATGGAAAAATGGATATGCCATTCCTAAAGTTAAGTCAACGGGTATTGGAAAGAGTGTACTCGACATTGACACCGTCTTGTATGGTGAAAAATTTGACATCACTGGGTACGTACACACTATAGAAACCTAAATTTTACGTTTAATAATCGCATATAATATGTTAATCCAATATTTTCGCCTACTTAATTGTTTGAATAATACATTCAAAAGAACAGTGTTCTTACGTATTTAGTGTGAGTCGAGCAGTCATAACCTAAAAAAGAACCAATATAACACGAACATTTAAAAAATAATGTTTCTATCTAAATAACAAGTTTATTCCAGCTAAGTAACATTAATTAGGTACAAATCTACCATGAAAAACTTAAAGCATCTTTTTGAAAAGCACGTGAGTAATACATAGGTTGCTAATTGAAAAAAAAAAATTAAAAATTAATTAAAGTACTTATTTACTCAAATATATTTTAAGTATTCTTTACAACACTGTTTATAGCTCGCATCTACCAAGCTGTTTCCTATACTGGTTCATAGCTTTGAATTTTAATACCTAACCATAGGTCGAACCCGGGAGTAATTTCAAACCTTGTCGTAAAAACTAAAAACTAAAAATACGAATAGCTTATGAATATATATAATTATATGAAGCAACGATAATAATATAACGTGATGGCTTATTATAATTTACCTTTTATACATCATTTATATTTATATAGTTATTATTATATCAGTAATCATGTATAATAAATTAGTTAATTTAATATGAATTATAAAATATTGTAGGATGGCGATAACGCTTTAATAAGAATTTTACAAATCTGATTGATATAGTTGGTACAGACATAATGTATTTACATACAAAAAATAATAAAATCTAAATAAAGATAGTATAAATAAAACTCTGATAAAGTGATAACACTATTAAAATCTATGAAGATCCTAAATAATGTATATATAATATATATATATATATAGATAATCGAACAAATGAAGAAGTGGTTCGAAGTTCGAAAAATAAAAAAATAAAATAAAAAATAAAAAATTCGAACTGGAAAAAAAACTGTTCAAACTTATCTAAATTGTATCGAATTCAACTTACTGAACTTTTAAAAATGTGAAATATATCATGTCAATAAAATTATGACAACTACTATAAAAAACATATAGTTTCAAAATAATCAAATATTCATCTTTACGAAAATAACATTTTATTTTTTATTCTTTTTGTATTATTGTTTTGGATTTTGATTTGATTGTTCTGGTTTTGAACTGATCTAATACTAATTACTAGTATTTGATTAGGTTCAAAAACTGAACAGTTTGTAAAATTGCAAATTTTATGCATATATTTGTATGTTGAATTTACACTTTATAGTTACGATCCAACATTGACATATGGAAAAGCCAAAGACGATCCGAAACCAATTGCACTACCAAATTTCGTTAAGTTCGATAGAAAATGTCTTTCCTTCATTGGATACACCAAAGATAACGTAGATAATTCACCACTAGTGACGTTTCGAGTGCGCAGAGTTAAAATTACTTACTTCTTGGTTGATGACACTATTACCGTCCAGGAATCAGTTATTAAGGTTATATTATTTCTATATTATTCCTAAAATATTTAATCCTCAAATTCTATTTTCTAGTAACAAATAGCTAACAAAAGACCTGTATATTTTAAACTTTTAACGCACTTTATAGCTGCTACACACTATGTAAACTTATCATATTATTAAGGTATGAATTATTTTGTTACATAAACTTAAATTTTTTTTATAAAATGGCTACCTCTATTTACTTAAGGTACAATAAAACTTTAAAAAACCATTTAAAAATCTTGAATTATATTTTAGAAATAATAGTGTAGTATAATATTATGTACATTTCATAATATTTAATTATAGGTATCAAAATATATAAATTAATTAATAGAAACAATATCAGTAGTTGAATAGTAAGTAATAATTAAATTATTGAGGTTAACACGGTCAATATGAGGTGAAAAAATATTTTATTCAAGAGAATTTTAATATTTACATTAGTGTGCACGTATTGTCTAACACATTTGGTTTTTAAAAATTTGTACTTTATCAAATGTTCATAAGACAAATGTATTGGTTTTTCTCATGTAGCGAAGGAAAACATTTGGTCATTAGTAATTCATGTATTTCGATTGATCCATTTCTGACATTTTTGTATATTAAAAATGGCTGTATATTATTTTTGTTTTAGTTATTTACCACCCTAATTTTTAAAGATAAACACTTGTATTAAAGTTATGTTACTTGTTATTTATGGTTAAAATGAATTGGCTAAAAAGCTAAAATTAACTATAATCAATAATATTTTTTTCTAGATGTTATATTTATAATTTTTAAACTAATTTAATAGCTTAATTCTAGTATACATTTTAATGAAAATACAGAATTTCATGTTAAGAGAATGTCAACACACTATTAGTTTTTTCTCTCTGATCTACACACGTCACAGCAAATTTACGTTTAGTAGAACCACCCCTGTATTATTACTTCTAATATTAGAACCAAACTTTAAGTTAAGAATATTCATATATATATCTACGCGTTGGCTGTTTTATGATATGTTAATTTTTATTTAAGTTATGCATAGGTAGGTTAGTATTGTTATTTATTACAATTAAAAATGCTTATAAATAGTATACAAATTAAAAAATTATAAAAATCCAACGTAGAGACACAGGTAATGTTCTTAACGTATACGTTATAAGGTGTAAGAATATGTGAATTCACTCTATTATTAAAAGTAACAACATAGGGTATTAAGGTTGGTTCTGTTAAACGAAAATTTGCTCTGATGTGGATAGGTTATAGAGAAAGATCATTTTTATTTTGTTATGAAGTAAATTTATTTAGTTAACTGTATCTTAAACGTTTTTGTTTTTGAAATGTTGTTCGTTACGTTTCTTTAAATTAAATAAAAGAAACACTTAGAAAATTATTAATTTTCGGATCATTTTAAATCAATTCCTATTTTATCCAACCAACTACCAGATTAGATTAGCCTATTTTAACCCGTCATCCAGCTATAATGAGGCAGAACATAATTTTCAAAGAAAATTAAAAACAAAAATATGGTTTAAGGAATACCTACTTAAATAGATTACATAGATTCTTTAGGGTCATAGAATGGAAAGTGTTTTGGTTTAAAAAAGTTTATTAAGTTTAATATTTTAAAAGCTACGAGCTAATTTCTTTTAGGATTCCCATTTTACCTATATCTTTCCATATCCACGTGATAAGGAAATATAGATACATATCTACTATTACCATTAAAAAAAAAAATGCAATTAGTTAATTGTGCGTAAACATTTTACGGAAATCAAAATATGTAAGTATTTAATATTTTGGTATTCACCGGTACTCAGTCTTTGTTTTACAGAAAGTCGAAATCGAATTCGTGGTCTTGTGTGTAAATAATTTGACGATATAAGTAAAGTTGATATAAAGATATTCTGGGTTTATTGAACAAATAGATACTTTTAATAAGTGTTACAAAAAAATTATGTTGGTATAGTCGTATAGACGAAGTATTAGGTATATATATAGATATGATATTTATACAGCATATATATCGTAGATATAGGAGGGCAATTAAGATGCAAATCGCAAGGCATTATTTTCAATAATAAAGTATATCTTGGTAGGTAATAATTTTGAAGAAAACGAATATCAGTAATCTTATGATATTATGAAACGCCATTAGAATTTTCACAGATAGATATTAGTAGATAAAAAATATTATTTTTTTTCATCTTGCAGAATGCGGGATATGTCCAAGGATGCGTACTTAAACGCGGTCAGATACCGAATCCGTACATCGAAGGCAGGTTTTGGCACTGGTCCGACTTCATCATCGGCGAGGAAATTAGTTTCTACGGAACTACGTACAAGTTGTGCAGCTGCGATCAGTTCACCAGAAAATATTTGACGAGTATGGGCGTGGTGGTGGGTGACAATGAACCCGTGATCGAAGACCCTTATATCGCAATGAGACAGATGAATCTACAGCGAGAAACCGAAAAATCTAAAACGCCGATTTTGGCGCCTGACAGTAATTTTGCCGAGGAGAAGCTTAGAAAATTTTTGGAGTACGACGGGGTGGTGCTTAGGTATGTCTAACTTGTGTTTAAAATAATAAAGGCCACTCAATGATATTATGTACATTGAACAATATTACCCGATTACCAACTCGTGGTTTTCGTGTTCAAGAGCGTTGATTGTTTCTAACAATAATTTAGTACATTTGTGGAATCTATTTGGGTACCATACTATTTTAATATAATAATTCGATATTTAATACAATTTATAGGTTTTACGCAACCTGGAATACTGACATTTCAGATCCCACAGAGGGTAAGTACTTCGTAATCGTTTATTATCTAACTGACGACCGGTTGGAAATCAGTGAATCAAAAACCATGGGTAATAAATGTAAGCTGAATCAATCTAGTGTGTTTTTAAGCAAAATTAAATTACCCAAAAACTGGTCAAATTTACCATGTAAGTAAAGATACTTTTACATTACCTTAGTACCTACAATCGTTATAATTATCTAATATTTATGTATGTTATCGGAAATGTTGACAATTTAGGAAATAATGACAGTTCCTAGGAAATGATGACAATTCCTAATAGCGGAAGGAAATTATATCATCGCCTAGGAATTGTCATAATTTCCGTACTTTTTTAGGCAATGTTATCACTAGGGCTCGGATGTTTATGAAATTGCATATTTTTTTCTATTTATTCAATTTAATGCTAACCTAGGTACAAATTTAATTCATGTTTTACTGAATCAAATAATACTATTTTTACTTTACATAGTTTTGTGTTTTTATTAGCTAAAAATACATATTTTATAATTTTATTTATTTATATTAGAGTAGTTTTAAGTGCATAAACATTCGAGCCCTAGTTACCACGTATCGGTTCTTACACGAAAGCATTGGCGATTATTATGTTGCAGGTCATGTGGCTTTACAATGTAAAGCTATTATAACGATAACTATTAATTAACTCGGAATGGTGAGATGCTAAACACCATTATACAGCCATTACTGTCAATACTGTCTCCGTGTTCTATAAAAAAATATCAAGTGGGTAATGACTGATATCGTTAAAATGGTTGATTGGAAAATGTCATGGCTATCACATAGGTATCGCATAATATGTTTAACGTACCATTTACGTGTTTTATTAAAAGTGTCCCTACCTGTCCATACAATACGGTCCGCTTAGTAGTGTGTGCCTATCTTCTTAGGACAGTACGCATTATTTCGTTAAAATGGATTTGAATAAAATGCGAAATGAATTTAATAAAGTGATTAAAAAAAAAAAATATTTAATTTTTTATTAATTATTGATCGTTGATTATTTTTTAGTGTAATAGCAGGGTAATTAATAATTGTGACAGATTAAATTAAAATATCTAAGAAAAATGGCATAATATGGCATCTTTGCCTGACAACGTTAGGAAATGATAACATGAACTAGGCAATGATATCATTTCCTAGGAACTGTCATCATTTCCTAAATGACAACATTTCCGGTAACATGTATATGTTATGTTAGCGCCATATCAAGGTAATAGATAAGATTATCGCATTAGGTACGAAATTCTGTAAGATTGCGACCGTTTCTCACCATCATTTACCTTTCTTCCCTGCGTGATATTATTGTTATTTTTTCTGTATTTATTGAGTTTATTTCTATGCTGAACTATCTTTCTATTTTATCATGTATTTTTTCGCAATCAATGTCCTTATTATTATTATTGATCTTCTTGTTGTTTCGTTGTTCTTTTCCATTGTACAGTTGTTTTTAAATGCAGTGTAACTGCTATTACGGCATGAAACCATTTTTCGTTTATATTATATCAAAACTGTTATCATGTGATAATGTGCCTACAAACACGTAAAATTTAAAGAAAATACCTACATACACGGTATCATCAGTAATGAAGTTAGTTTTTTCTTTAATAGTTGTCCTCGCCACGATCACCTTCTTCATAATCAATGTTGTGGTTCGAGAATTGGTTGTCGGGGTGCTCTACTCACGATTATCTTTTAAGCCACACGTCTGCGTAAGACACCCAGATTGGCATCTCTCGTAAACACTGTTTGCTGCTCAAGATTTCAGTAGCTTTAGCTTAATTTTAAGGATTGGTCTTTGTCGTGTGAGCTTGGTGGTGAACTGAGTCGATCAAAGAGACTTTCTCAGCCATAACTAATTCAACTTGCTTAAATTTATTAGGTTATTTTAGGCCTATCCATAAGAATGACCGATGTAGTCAGTTGAGTTGTTAATTTTGACGGTCTCGGCTAGATGCCAAAATTCAAAATATAGTTTTATACATTTTTGAGTGGTACTTCGGTAGATAGTCCTCCAGTTCTATCGAGGCAATATTCATTTGTATTATATATATTATATATATGTATGATTTAAACAAAATACTGCAGATATTAAGATATTGGCTTAGAATGCTTAGATTGATATTTGCCAATATTGATACGTAATTTTACTTTTTCAATTTTTCAATTTCCAGTAAACTTCCCATATATTTATTTAGAAGCAGGAGTTGAAGAATACCGAGAATATTATGAAATAAAAGATTTCATAATAGGAAAAACAATAAATGTATTGGGTCGTAGGTACGTAATAAACTAAGCTATTTAATCAAAAGTCTGGAATACTTAAATTTTTGTTAAATTTTCAGATTTGTACTATATGACTGTGATCCGTTTACTAGGGATTATTTCAAAGACGTTTTGAAAATTATTCAACCTGAACCCATCCAACCAATAAAAATAAAAGACAATAGTTTAACTGTGACTAAACTGGTATCTACCTAGTTATTATATAGAAAACCAATTGTTAAAAGTAATTTTAGTAATTTTGTACTTTTAATGATGGTTATACATACTAGCCGATACCACCTTATACTGGTATTGGTGATCCAGACGATACGCGTCAGAATTGTTTATCACTTGTACCTAAACCACCGAAAACTTTGGACTTTGTTACGTTTGTACTTAACGCAAGTAAAAAACTCAGATATAAATTGAAAATGGTACCCGTGTATGAAATAGACAACCTTCGTGATTTCATCATGGAATTTTGTCTTGGCAATGATCAAATGTGTATAGTTGAATTAGCTAGTAAGAATAGTGGATTTAATAAAGGACGGTTCATGTCAGCTTCACGATTACGAAAACCTGGCACGAGTGTAGATGAAAATCAGTTCTATGGGCCCAAAGATTTTGCTATCGGTAATATGTATATGATATAATATAATCATACAATTTAATAAATTTGAGGATATGCACATTTTTAATATTATAAAATTATTACACGATAATTTGTGTCAAATACTTGAATATAAAATAAAACTCTATCACTTATAAATGATCTTAAATTATAATTAATTGTGTTATAGGCGCTGAATTGTATGTAAAAGGTTTGGTATTTATAATTACCGAGTTGGACTTGTGGTCGTACAATTACATGATTGAAAATAAAGATATGTTTACACAAGATGCAATTGATGGAGCTAAACGTTTTTTGGAAAGTAAAAATTTGTTGAGCAGTTCAGAAAATGTGGACGTCTGATAATTGAGAATTAAAATATTAGTGCAATGAAGGCCACACATTTTATCACCTACCTAACTTTTTACATTGTAACAACTTTTAATGTTAGAAAATGAAATTCAATAAATAAAATTAAAAAGCTAAATACCATACTTATAATTACAATGACTGTAAGTTTATAGGTAGTAGGTACCTACCTATTAAACTTCAATAAAACATTTAGAAATATTTAATGAGAACTATAGGTATTAATATGAATAATTAAGTCATAATAAGTTATTGTGATAAATAACAATGAATACTCTTGAAATTTAACCTTTTTAATTTTCTTTATTTGTAGACTGAAAGTTGTCATTTAACCAATGTGTTTTGCTTTGCTTTATAACTTACCTATAACTCTTCGCGTTGTACCTACTAGTTTCTAAATTGAAGACTTCAGTGTTTGGGGGGCAAGGTCACCGAGACTCAAAAGGGCTGGAGAGTTGTGGATTAACATATTACAATATAAATAATTTGTCTCAGGACCGAAAGATAATAAAACATTCATTTATCATATAATAATAATAACAATCTCATGTATTACAAACATGTGGGATGTGGTGATAGTGTGACTCCGTAGTCGGGAAGAAGAGAAAGAAAAAAAGTTATGGAGGCATGAGCTAGTCGTTATCGTTGGTGACTACCTATTGGTAGGATGCCGGTAATATCCTTAATTTAAAGTGAAATGAGTGAATTGATATATCACCAATTTTAGAAGTACATTAGGGTCTCGTTAATCCGAACGGGATTGAGGAAAGAGGTCATTCGGGTTACCGACTTTTCGGATTAGTTATGAGTTTAAGACTTAGAAAATAAAAATACATTTTCTTACAATTTAAATTTTAAAATTCATATTTATTTTTATCTATTTATATACTATATTAATTTGTATTATAATCGTAATATGTATATACCTACAGCTATAGTTACCCATAAGTTGTACCTATTTATTAAATTATTTTATATTATATTATATATTATATTTTATATTCATTTAAATTGTTGATTTTTTTTTTTTTTTTTTTTGAACATTAGTTCCTATAGGCTATAATATTCTGATTTTAAATGCCTTATCCCGCAAACGTTTAAGTAACATTAGATAGTTCTATGCAGTTGTCAATGTTTTCTTCAGCCCATTGGATGGCTGTATTCAACGCTTTTGTGGCTTCTGAAGTAGAAACCATGAAATATTATAACATTTTAACATACATACATACAGGTGTTATTAATATAGCGTGCGAGTGATACGAACATTTTAAGCCCGTTGGAATTTCACATCTTTCGGATTAATGAGAGCTCATTGATTTTTTTTTTTTAATTATTTATTATAATAGACAATAGACAATTTGCCTTACCTGGGTATGTATAATGAAATATGTATACCTGAAGGGTAAAATTTCCCAATCCTAAACATAGTTACAATCTACAGATATGATTATTTATAGAACAAGAACCACGGATATAGATTAAAAGATAACTCACAGTTCGTACGTGTTAAGCAAACGACCAATACACACGTGTATTCTTGATTTCGTTGATTATCGCATTTTATAGCTTCCGGTAGTAGTATCAACAATCGCAATTAAGATTATATTTTATTTTATCCCCCCACAACTACCGTAGGTAGTTTAGGTACCTTGTAGGTACCTAAGTAGGAAACCTCTTCTACTATTATGTCCATCAATATGGACACTTTCAAATCAAATAATCTTAACTCAACTTCCTCACAACTACAAACTAGATGATCTCAAAAAATTCGCAGAAACAACCGCAAATTCACAATTCCCAAAGAAATATCGAGCCATAGTATTTAACATAATTGAAGATGTTCTTCAAATTAACTACATAAAAGCATTTAGATGATTTTAATAAAAAATTATTTAATGTGAATAAGTCAGTTGGAATTAATGTAGATAAAGATGTGATAACCTCAGGTATTATTTTAACTCAAAACATTTAATAATATGTTTTTGTAGAGTATAGAATATTATTTACACATATTTTTTAGAGACTAATAAAATTTTGTAAGTAATAAAAAAAGAAAAAGAAGACTGTTTTCAGATAAAAGTCAGTGGGCTAGAGAACAAGCTAAAACAAAAAGAATGCATGGGTAAGATTATATAGGATATCATAGGGAAAGAAAATCAGTATTCCATGATACTAACTGTAAAAAGAAAACTTTAAAACCAGCCTGTTCTTCATTATACTGTATTAAGTCAAAGATACGAAATTGCAATAGATTCCTAGAACATGAAAGACAATCAATATTTGATGACTTTTGGAAATGTAGTTGGGAAGAAAAAAGAACATTTTGCATAAACATGTTGTCAAAACAATTAAAAAAACAAGAAACCATAGCTGTCGGAGAAAGTAGTAGAAGAAACTTCTCTTGTACATATCATTTGAAATCTGGAGATGTTAACTTTGATGTGTGCAAGTCAATGTTTCAGAATATATTAGGTGTTAATGAGTGGATGGTAAAAAATTGGCTAGATTCTTCCAATCAAGTAAATAAACTTCCAATAAAAAAAATGAAAAATACTGGCTCTGTTGAAGTGGCAGTTGATGAAGACCAATATGAAATTTCTCTACGAAGGTCAGTTTTAATAAGACATGACCACTTAAATGTATGGTTTGACAGTTTAGCCAAGATGCCCAGTCACTACTGTAGACAGAAAACAAACAAACTTTACCTTGAAGGCCCATTCAATTCTAAAACGAAAATATATTCTGCCTATTTACAAAAATGTGTAGAAGATTCTATTGGAAATCCTTTAAGTAGGAGTCTTTTTTCTACATTTATGAAAAAAAAAAACTTATCACTATTTCAACCCAGAAAAGATTTGTGTGACACATGTAGGTAGTAGTTATGGAGTGAAACAAGGGAGTGAAAATAACTATCAAGAACATAGTAAACAAAAAGACAGAGCCCGAGAAGAGCTAACTAAAGATACGAATGATGCTCATGCATACAAAAAAAATGTGTTTACCATGGACTTACAGGCAGTCAAATTATGCCCAGCATTAAATGCTTTTTTTTATTAAATTTTTATTTAATTAATTTAAAAATTTATTAAATGCTCTTTATTATAGTATGAAGATGAAAGTTCATAATTTTACTGTATATAATTTAGGACCAGAACACTAGTGCTCAAACTATTGGTGGGATGAATCAGAGGGTGAAGTGGAAGCATCTGTTTTTGCATCCCTTATAATTGAACATTTAACCCTTAATATTATTAAAGGATCTAAAATTAAAAGTAATAATTATATCATACTTTATTCAGACGGATGTGGGTAATAAAATCGAAATAGTGTATTATCAAAACGTGCATTACCCTGGCCTACACTACCTGTGCATTACACTTCTTAAAATAATAGATTTTTTACTATTTACAATTAGTACGTAATTTGTATGAATTTGTACGACCATTTTTGGAATTTGTACGCAACTAGTTCACCTAAAAAACAGATTATAAACAATTATATTTATTGTGAATGTTCACAATTATTCACATTCAAATAATTATACATATTTTAATCAATTATAAAACTATTTTAAATCAATTTGTTTGTGAAATAGTTTATAAATTGTATTGCGTCTTACTAAAATGATTCTAAACATAATATACAGAAATAAATACTTACATGGAAATTTGTTTTAAATTTTCAATTCTTAGCTATTAAATTTAAACAATTTACTCGTATAATTTTTTAATAACAGACGAATTTGTAAATTTTCAATTAAATAAATTTCGTCTAATTTTGAACTTTAAATGGTTTAAAAAAAAAATTCGTGCCTATGTATTTTTAATATTTTCAAACTGCTATTATATTAACTTATGGGGAACTTTGTATTTAATTTTGAAGCTTTTTTACCCAACGAATAAAATTGTATTGTCATTTATAAAAAAAAAAAAACTAAAAAAAGTTAAAATTTAAAATGTCTATAAATAACTTAAAAAGATTTGAAATATTTTAAAATTGTGTTATGTATAAAAAATGCCAGTATTAACATTCAGAAAAAATTTCATGTTATTACGGTAATTTGTTTTAGAGGTTACACCAATATCTAAAAAATCGACAACAATTTCCAAAAATTGATTTTGCATAAAAATTCCCGTTTTTCCTTAATTTTTTTTTTGGTTTTTCTGCTTTTGAAAACTATTGGGAATGCCGTCTTTAATGCACCAACTAGATTCACTTTCAAACCGAAAAAGCTACTGAAGTTGAAAATCAAAGCATTACTTCGACAAGTTATCATGTACACAGACACGCAAAAAAAAATTAACAAATTAATTATTTATTTACTCTCTTTACTGTAACTTTAGGTATCTGAGCTAATATTTTAAGAATCAACTTTTATTTTTTAATATCAAAGATATATTCAATTCCCTGTTTGTATTTCATATAATCATTCATTTAAGTTCAAGATTATATAGTGTACAATAATAATTCACACGATACTTTTGTAGACTCTTTAATCGGCATTGGCTTTTTTTTAAGGTCATCAAATAATTCCCAATTTCTGCCGCATCTTTTTACATAAGCTGAGTAATGTCCTATTGTATTTCGATGTAGACTTCTACCTCTGTGAAAATGTATCACTCCTCGGAGTTCATATGAAATGGAATTCAGATTAACAACTTGAGGGATATCGCACAACTTTATGTCCATTGTACACCCAGCATCATTGCTGTGTTCAATATTTTCACCTAAAAAAGTATCAGAAAAATGTCATTAATATATCCAAGTTTTTAAATGATTATCATACCTCTCCAAAAGAGTATTTCAATAAAAATGTGCACTGGTGATATTATAGGTTCTATAGTTTGAAATCCTTGGCAATGTGTTGATTTAGTGATGTTATTGGGTTGTATACATGCCAGTTTTTCCGTACGGATACGATCAATTAGAACTCTTATAGACCTTGAATTTGACTATTTTCTGTTTGAAATGTTATGTAGTTAACTGACCGTTCATATGGATGGTGTTTTTCACATTCCTTATTTGAACAATTTATAATCTCAATTATTGAAGGAAAGTCAACAAACATTGCTTTTATAACTTCCACAGCTGTCGTGTCACAAATAAGAAGTGTTATATTATTTTGCAGTATCTCCGATTTTGGATTTAATCGATTAGCTATGAATTCAGCTCTTTCTTTATAAGAATTATAAGAAATTCCATTTTCCAAAATGTTTGATAGAAATTGTATGAATGCTGTATTTTTCTGAAGTAATGCATTAGAAAAATTCTTGCTATCACAAAATGCTACCATAATCAATAATACTACAGCATCGAATACACACGTATTACTTAAAATAATGGAGCCATCGATGTTTTTAACTTTAAGACTTTTTAATTCAACCGCGCGAGATCTATTTTTCAATAACGGAAGTGCATTTATATTTTTTGAAGCATTCATGTTGAGATGTCGTAAATGCGGGTTTGGAAGAAGATAAGAATTACTGTTAAGATTTTTTTTGTTTTTTTTTCCATGTCTACATTGCGTTATTTTCATTAAGATTGACATTACCAACTTCAGAACATTGTTTACATATCCGTAATGTTTCATCTCCTTCTATATGTGAAGAACAACTTGGAATAGCATGGACTGGTGTTTTACAAATTGTGCATTTATGAGCTCCATTAATTGATGGAAAAGAACCAGCGGTGCACAAAGAACACTGGTGAACTTCTTCTATGTCATTTTTATCCTGAATAATATTAATTATATTTTCGTCATTATGCTCATCATTTATCATTAGAGGTTGGATTTATATTCTCTTAAAACCCTTAAAATATGATGTTTTTATGTCGCATAAATTACGCAATATATTCTCTTAATATTCTTTTAAAATACCAGATATATGATGTTTTATGTCCTTAAATATGCAAAATATTCTTTTAATATTAAAAAAAAAATTCAGTTTAAATTTATTTTAGCTAACGAAATAACCTACGTGCTATCGCAATTGGATTAATTTTTATTAAAATCCAGAAATTACTTATTTATAAACAGAATTATTTAGTGAACATTATACCTATCAAAGTGCTGATATACGTGAAATATATTCATTATATGCCGATATTACAAAAATATTCTCTAACGTGTTAAATATTCTCTAACCCATAAAATATGCTTTTTTATGCAGAATAAATTTTTTCCTATGAGTTCTGTGTTTCATGAATCGTAAAGATTTCTCACTCCCACTTAACTGCATAGACTAGAAATAAATATGTAAAATCATAAAAATCCGACCTCTATTTATCATATACACATTATCTGAGTTTTCATTTATTTATCTACTTTTTTGTCCAGCTTTTAAAAGCGATGATCCGCGAAGTGATTTTATATGATGTTCAAGAAACGACTCTATACTCATTGGCAAATCTATATGATTTAAGGTAATATTCTTGAGTTTTTGGAAACTCGATTCAACTGCTGCTGAGCTTGAAGTTTCTTCAGCAAAACCGAATATGGGAACCATAATTGCAGACCACAGTGGCAGTAATTTTGTACATTTCACTATATGTGGTATTAAAGAAGGTAAATACATAGGATTGATTCCTGATCCTTCTTAAACCAGAGACTTACTTTTGTCATATATTTTTTCTGCCCAGGATTTAAGTAGATTTTCTTCACATAAACCCTCAATTTGACTTTCATACTCTTTTTCCAAAATTGCGCGTGCATCATCTTCAGTCTCAATAAAGACCATAATTTCATCAAATTTATCTTTAAAGTCTACAAATCCAGTTGTCGTAGCGTTTATGAGAATATTATAATGTTTTTCGCAGAAGGTTTCAAGCCCACTTTCTTTGTCAATATCATTTGTTTCGTTAGTTAAAACAACAAAAAGTGACAAAAAGAGAGTATGTACGTCCTCCAATGTTTGACTCTTCACTATGAGTCCAATTGTTCGCAATATAAGCTCTCTTATTCTAGGAGGTGCTAGTTTGAGTGGTGGCCATTTACTTTCTAATTTTATGAAATGAGCTACATCAATCCGAATGAAACAATTAGGTAACCAGTGAGAGTTATTAGGAATTTGGTCTGTTAATATATCTCCACATACTTGGATATAGTTTTGCAATGACGAATATTGCGTAAAGCATTGAGTAATGGCAGAAAGTAATGCTAAAGATTGATCGCTTACCGTCTGTCGAGGTTTTGGGATATTACAACTCAACCATTTTGCTAACCAATTGAAAATAGATATAGTAGTATGCCTTTCAGTTAACATACTTGTTAATGTCGTACTTAGCTCATTTACTGCATCATATATTATAGCTTCATATAAAAAAATTGATTTGGTCTTTTCTAGATTGAATTTATAAAAGTTTTTTATAATTGAACCGGTAGCATCTACTATTAGTTTTGGATAGGGATTACTATTACAATATTTTCTATACATGTGAATTTGTTCTCCGCTATGATAATTAATATAAAACGGATGACTTCCCATATCGTGTATGATGTTTTTATAATCATCTTCCAATTTCATAATAGCCAACGATGTATATGTATCATTATGTCTTTTTGTAGAAGCGATTTTTTTTTATTTCAATGCTCGTAATGAATTTCCGGAAGGTATAATTGGTGGATCTGGATCTCCTAACGAAAATTAAAAAAAAACCGGGTAAGTCGTAGATATCGCTCTGCTGTACAGTAGGTTACAAGTGGGTTACTGTAATGGATGGAATTAAATTTGAATCCAATGATATTATATCATTGTATACGGAAAACGATTCTGAGCCAAGACGGTTTGTCGGCTTATAGGATATTTTATATTATATATTAATTTTGTTATTATTAGAGCGTGGATTCATAAGCGATTTCATATTTATTCTGGTTGATCGTATGATATACTACGTAATAAGTATGCATAAATTGTGTTATTGAAAACAATATTATATTTTTATAGTTTTGATTAATATTAAAGTAAATTAATAGCCAATTTTTGTAGTTATATGTGTAAACAGTTTTCCCAAATATGACCTTAAAATAATAATTGGTAAAATAATATTCGTGATTGTGAAGCAAGATGTTTCAAGTACTCAGTAATATTTTTAACCTACAACAATATAACTAAAATTGTTATTCTTGGTTATTTAATATGTAATTTCGTTTAAATTTGAACTTAAAATACTCATAATAATTAAATTTGACTTTCGGTATAACTATATTTTATTTCTAATGAGGTAGACAAACTTATGAAAAATCTTGTTTTAAATTTTTTGCAATAATTTGCAACACAATTTTTGCACCAGTGAAAGAAAAATTGCTAGGTGTGTCAAGTTCACATTTAATAATCTTTTAGTTTAATTAGTAAAAACTTTTGAATTTTATTTTATTTTAGATTCTGAGCGGAGCGATGAATGTATTTGATTTTACCATGATGTGTGATCTGTCATCACATTTTGGGGCAGTAAAAGTACTTCGATTTTTGACTTCAGTACCTCGTACGATCAGAAAATGAATCTAGTTGGTACTTTGGCGGGTCAAAAGTAAAAAATTCGTAATATTTTTCTAAATAATCGGGATATACAAACTAAAAATTAAGGGAAAACGGGAAATTTTACGCCCAATCAGTTTTCGACAAGATTTTGGTTTTTGATGTAACTTTAAACAAATGACCATAGATACATAAAATTTTCACCGAATGTTTATATAAGTATATTCTATCCACCATGTAGTTTTCAAAAATTTTCGACTTAATTTGAACTATTCATCGGTATTTGCAATTTTCGATCATTATTAGTTTTTTTTAAATTAATATCGATAAAAATGTATATGTTGGGCAGAAAACCTTGAAAATTTAATATAAGGCTCTTAACATATTGTTACAATAGCAGTTGAAAAATAAAAGAAATGCATGGTCACAATTTTTTTTTTACAAGTATTCAAAGTTTGAATTTTTATAACATACGTAAAAATCACGAAAATTCGCAAATTATTTTAAGCTAGAAATTCATAAAAAAATTTCTTTTTTAAATCTAAGATTTGAAAATTTATAATGATCTATAATATATCCTAGACAGATAAACCGTCTCCGTTCAGAATCGTTTTTCGTATACAATGATACCTATCATTGCATTCAAATTTAACCTACCCTACTACCCTAGACAGAGGTTCAACCCACCACCTAATGTACAGCAGAGCGATACCCACCTACCTGCTTTTTTTTAATACATATTTTTGGTATTAATTAAAATTTAAAATTTTTTTAGCTTTTTATACAAAAAAATCTATTCTTCATAAAACAATTTAAATATAAAATATTAATTTAATAAAAATTATCTAACTAACCTAAGTAAAATTATCAAACAGCACATGTATTAATGATAAATTAGAGAATTCTATTAAACTGTAAGTATTATAAGGTATTAAATGTTTGCCATGCAAAGAAGCATAATCAGTAGGTAATAATTAATATTCTCAATAACCGAGAAATGAGTGATTATTTAACAATAGTTATAGTAGGTATATTATGCTAAAACAGTAAAATTTTAACTGGTACACAGTGTTAACATACGTTTGTAGGCTCTGTTCACATTACAAAACTGTACAGCATTGAAACATTGAAGTATTAAAATGCACACTTAATAATAATTATGAAAATAAATTTATATTTTAAGGTACTTTTAATTTTAAAAATTTACATATTTATTATTATCTACTGACTTAAAAATTTATATAATTATAATTATTATATTTATTTGAGTTATTGTTTATTGGAAATTAATAAAGGAGCAATTTACCAAAAAAGTAATTAATTACAACAATTATAATAAAAATATTATACTTATATTAAATTTACCTACACCTAGAATAAGTTTTGTTCACAGAATTTCGGATGTTTTCTAAATTATTCATTTTTCTAATTGATCAAATTTTTAAAGGCTTTTTTCTAGTTTTTTGATTTTATAAGGCAGATACATATTTACTGTATCTGAGCAGATACAGTAAACTATTTGTATGACGAACGTCAATGTCTTGAATTGATTGTTATATTGGACTAAATTTAAATCGTTCTCGAAACTAATTTACTTGAATAATTTACTGTTTTCTAAAGTAGAAAATATATAATATACCACTATACTGGAAAAATAAAAGTAGATACTTACCTTTTTTAACATCGTCGTTAGTATATATTATTTCATCTTTGAATTTCAAAACAGCGTCAATAATGACTGATGCTGGAAGAGCTGGTTTACGACCAGCCATTTACAAAAATTTCAATAATATTGCACACCAAAAATAAAAAATATATTAGAAGTAGGAACCAATTATCGTCTGTGGGAGCACAGATGATTAAATATTGATTAAATGTCCATTAACATATCATTCACTCATTCACTAAATACTCACTGCACTTTTTGAATTTACGTGGTTCTTCCAATAATCAGATGTTAATATTACAGAGTTAAAAATAAAATTATATATTATAATTTATATAAATAGCAAATGTATACAGAACTAAAACATCTACTACATTATTATATCTAATAATAATAATCGAAGAATGAGTACCTGTCAGCTGGAAATCGTATAAACGTTTAAAATTAGAACAAAACTCCAAAACAAATTAAAATCCCAGGACACTTGTGACACTTGTGTATCTGTGTTTCTCGTTGAACGAGTTGCGTACAAATTCCAAAAATGGTCATACAAATACATACTAATAACGTACTAATTATTTGCATATTTCATGTATCCATAAGTTGTGTTTATGCGGTTACGAGGGGCTGAAATGACGTTACCCCAGCCCCCCCCACACAAAAACTTATTTTTCTCGTTGAACGAGTTGCGTACAAATTCCAAAAATGGTCGTACAAATTCATACTAATTACGTACTAATTATTTGCATATTTCATGTATCCATAAGTTGTGTTTATGCGGTTACGAGGGGCTGAAATAACGTTACCCCAACCCCCCCACACAAAAACTTATTTTTCTCGTTGAACGAGTTGCGTACAAATTCCAAAAATGGTCGTACAAATTCATACAAATTACGTACTAATTGTAATTAGTAAAAAATCTATTATTTTAAGAAGTGGTGGGAGGGGGGCAGGGTAATGCACGTATTATCAAATGCTTTACTCCAATTTTCTATTAAAAATAATATTAGAATTGAACGAAAGTTGTAGGTTAAAAGACACACACAGATGCCTTGCGACAGTGTCCATAGCATGATTGAAAAAGTTTTATAAAATAAAGAAATTTATTTACCATCGGATTATATGAAGTTGGCAAAACTTGCACGCCAAACACCCAATCCGTATGAATCAACTATGATGGTTCATTCAGATTTCAACGATTATAAAGGCGTTATGTTTTATAAGTCTATAAGACCAGGAAAATCTAAAGGAGATCCAGAAGTAAAAGATAATATGTGAATCATGTCGTGTGGAGGTAATTGTCAAACACTTATTCATTGATTGCTACATATGTGCGCAGACACGATATCTAAACATCACAGCAATATAGCATACCTACCAATTATTAAGCGAAACTCTACAACACCCGATCTTTAAAAAATATAAAAATATTCCACTACTTAAGAGAAACCAAATTATGCAACCTAATTTAAGCCTTAACTAAATGTAAAACATATATTTAAAAATAAAAATGTAACCAATAAACTAATAGCCCAGTAGCCGATATTTATATGTTCGATAAAAAAAAAGTTAATTTTTCTAAGGTTACCTATCTATTATAGGTACCTTAGGTATAATTTAAAAAATAAAACCAGAATTTACCATCTAATTTTACCAAGTGATTTTGACCGTCTGATTTTACCATCTAATTTTACCAAGTGATTTTGACCATCTGATTCTACCATCTAATTTTACCAAGTAGATAACATTATATTACGAGTATGTTCATTATATTTAGATACAAATGGTTGTCGGAACATTGGTACGGTCCATAGAATATATAACAAAAGAATTTAAAAAACGCGGAATACTGGTATATCTTAAAAATATAAATTTCAGTGGTCTTAAAATAATTACAATGTTTGGATAATTTTAATTAATTACTATCACCAATAAGTTAAGTTTAAATAAAAAATTAAATTAACATCAAAATTAACAAAAACAAACAAGTACAATAGCTACATAAAAAGTAGTAGGTATATAAAATAAATTTAAAATATACAATAAATCATAATTAAATATTATATATAATTTATGAACAGTAATACTTAACTATTTCATACACTTTGCTATAATACTTTAAAATTATCTTATTTTAATTTGTTAATTTAAGTACCTCTCACATTCATCGTGTAGTTTATCTTGCAAAGTATTAAAAAATTTTTTTTTTAAACTCTTAGACGTTAGGTATTGTGTGAGTATATTTTTTTTCATAATGGGTTCTTTCAATCCACGTTGTCGCTTCCTCTTGTTAGAATAATCGTTCATATTTTATTTTATTTTTTTCATAAAAGTTTGAGAAACCTTGACTATTGAAGATCGTACTAGTATTTAATGTTTATATAAAAACCGTCATTAATTTGGTAGGAAAGGTGTATCATGTACCAATAAAGTTAAGACGGTGTCTAAAATGGGGCTAGTGTGAAGACAGCCCCCCCCCCCCCCCCCAATAAGTTTATTTCGGTCACAATTTTACTCCGAGCAACTTATAAATTCAAAAATTCAAATTACAATTACTTACAAATCGAGCTTTTAAACTTAAATTTGTTCCATGTAATTTGCAAAACTCGGGGAGCTAGTGTAAAGTTAGCCCCTCCAAGTTAATTTTGACGATTACTTCGAACTTATTAACTTACAAATTTCAAAATTCAACTTACAATTACTTACAAATTGAGATTTTCAACTTACAATTTACCCGGTTTAATTTGGACATAATAGGGGGCCAACTTCACACACCTAACACGATGCACTAATATTTGGTACAGGCTATAGTTATTTTGTTAAAGTGTTAACTTAAGTTAATTGCTAAATTTATTTTTGTAGTAGGTATACTGTTATATAGGTAGACAAGTTTGTAATAAAAAAAAAGCAAAAAAATAAAAAAATATATATATGAGTAAATACAAAGTAAGTAGGTATTAGATACCTACCTTATTAATAAAAAATAGCTTAACATAAATATTAAAATTTTTCTATTACTCTATAAATTATATTTACAATATACCAATTTATTTTAAATAGTAGGTATATTTCAAAGTATTATTAAAATAGATGGTCAAGTTAATAAACAACTTTCATAAGGATTATTTGATTTATATTCTGATTTGACTTAGTATGATAATGATTAGGTAATGAATATAATGTTTTTGCAAAAGTTTTCCACTTTTAATGAAGTATACGGTTCATCAACATTCAACAATTCGTGAATCTAGGCCATTAGATATAGGAAAATTAAAGTTGACTGATATAATGGATGATGAAGCTGCTGACAATGGCACCCAAACAATAGAAAAGTATAATTATTTATATTAGATCCATGTTTTAGAAAATTAACAGTTACAGAGGGTTGAAAGATGGTTTGGCGTATCATTTTTTACGGACAAACAAATACTGATATGTTGTTGAGAAAGAAAAATAATAATTTGTCTCTGGTCTGTTTTGAAATGATTGTGTGCTATGAGCATTCATACTTCAATTATCTACCATGAAATGGCTGGCTAGTGGCATGAACAATTTGTGTGTACGTGAATCACGACCACTCGCTATAGCTTAATCTAAAAACTAATTTAAATACGTAGAAAATCAACATGTGATAAAAATAGGAGCTTACCTATATTGTGATTTTCAATTTAAATGTATAGATATATGGCGAAACCCTAAAGAAAATATATACATTTAAATGAAACATATCCAGCAACGATTTTTTGGCTATGTGCTGTTAACGATTATTAACGATTTAAAAAAAAATACTCAGCAGGTGTCAATTGTATAAATCTAAAATTGTTTGTGATACCTTTTTAATTAAATTTCCAATACATAAATTAATGAATAAACAACATTACAGTATTTCTATATGAATATAAATACTTTTTTTGTTTAAAGATTCAACATGGTTTTTTTAACATCATTGAATACATGTAGTTAGCTGGTATTTTATCAACTCGACTTCGGACAACTCCCGACGTAAATCGGCGACAGTATTTTTAATTATTTTATCTTTTTTTATACTCTCGAGATAATCATTCAAAAGTAGAGGATTTTCAGCAAAACAATCTGATATAAGTCCCTTTTTTAGTTGTTGATTATACTTCTGGTCACGTGCCTTTTCTTTGACGTGTTGTCTCCATTCCTGTTTTTAACATTCATAGAACAATATTAAGTGTCACTGAAAAGTCATTTAATATGTATGACTCTTTATCTATATCCTATGTAATATTATATACTTATATTCAGTTATATATATTATATTCATGGGTATCCAAACGAGCATACTACATTATCCTTACAATGGTTTATGGTAGCCATTAACTTCTCGAATATTAATAAAAATAAAAATATACAACATGTAAAAATATAATGTATGGGTACGATATAATATAGAGGTATGTCAGTAAGTAACTGTTTTCTATATAATATTGTTTAAATTTAATTTTTGAAAAATAATGCTTGATAAATATAAGAAATTCACAGTTATTAAAAATTATAATATTTTATAATGGTTATAGCTATAAAATATTCTTATTTTTCATTCAAATTTATAATGGGATAGATACCTACACAACTTACAGTTCAAATAATTGATAGGAAATCTAAACATCATCGTCATTATTATAAAACTATATTTATTTGGGTGATTGTAAACTCGGGCGCCCGGGAATTGGGCCACACAATTCACCTTTTTTTCCAAAGGTATACGGTAATTGGGCCACTAAAATTTTATATTTATAATAGAAAGACCCGGTGATTGGGCCATTATTACGTTTTAAATTGTAATAAAATAATATTCAAGAGGATGT